>NC_092731.1:42360030-42669417 GCF_047496885.1 Scyliorhinus torazame
AATATGGCATTTGAGGCGATTGAGATCAAGGGTTATGGGGAGAAAGCAGGATTAGGCTATTGGGTTGGACGATCAGCAATGACCGTGATGAATGACGGAGTAGGCTCGATGGGCCGAATGGCCTCCTCCTCCTCCTATCTTCTATGTTTCTGTGTTATGTTTTACTGGAGTGGAATTCCTGAACATACTGACTCTCACTGGGGCATAGTTCCTGAAGGTGCTGACTCTCACTGGGGTACAGTTCTTGAAGGTGCTGACTCTCACTGGGGTACAGTTCCTGAAGGTGCTGACTTTCACTGGGGTACAGTTCCTGAAGGTGCTGACTCTCACTGGGGTACAGTTCCGGAAGGTGCTGACTCTCACTGGGGTACAGTTCCTGAAGGTGCTGACTCTCACTGGGGTACAGTTCCTGAAGGTGCTGACTCTCACTGGGGTACAGTTCCTGAAGGTGCTGACTTTCACTGGGGTACAGTTCCTGAAGGTGCTGACTCTCACTGGGGTACAGTTCCGGAAGGTGCTGACTCTCACTGGGGTACAGTTCCTGAAGGTGCTGACTCTCACTGGGGTACAGTTCCTGAAGGTGCTGACTCTCACTGGGGTACAGTTCCAGAAGGTGCTGAGTCTCACTGGGATACAGTTCCTGAAGGTGCTGACTCTCACTGGGAGACAGTTCCTGAAGGTGCTGACTCTCACTGGGAGACAGTTCCTGAAGGTGCTGACTCTCACTGGGAGACAGTTCCTGAGGGTGCTACCTCTCACTGGGGTACATTTCCAGAAGGTGCTGACTCTCACTGGGGTACAGTTCCTGAAGGTGCTGACTCTCACTGGGGTAGAGTTCCAGAAGGTGCTGACTCTCACTGGGGTACAGTTCCAGAAGGTGCTGGCTCTCACTGGGGTACAGTTCCTGAGCATACTGACTCTCACTGGAGTACAGTTCCCGAAGGTGCTGACTCTCACTGGGGTAAAGTTCATAGATTATCATAGAATTTACAGTGCAGAAGGAGGCCATTCGACCCATCGAGTCTGCACAGGCTCTTGGAAAGAGCACCCTACCCAAGGTCCATACCTCCACCCTATCCCCATAACCCAGTAACCCCATCCAACACTAAGCGCAATTTAGGACACTAAGGGCAATTTATCATGGCCAATCCACCTAACCTGCACATCTTTGGACTGTGGGAGGAAACCGGAGCACCCGGACGAAACCCACGCACACACGGGGCGAGTGTGCAAATTCCGCAAAGACAGTGACCCAAGTTGGAATCGAATCTGGGACCCTGGAGCTGTGAAGCAATTGTGCTATACACAATGCGACCGTGCTGCCCTTAAAGTTCCTGAAGGTGCTGACTCTCACTGGGGTACAGTTCCTGAGGGTGCTGACTCTCACTGGGGCACAATTCTTGAAGGTGCTGACTCTCACTGGGAGACAGTTCCTGAAGGTGCTGACTCTCACTGGGGTACAGTTCCTGAAGGTGCTGACTCTCACTGGGGTACAGTTCCTGAAGGTGCTGACCCTCACTGGGGTACAGTTCCTGAAGGTGCTGGCTCTCACTGGGGTACAGTTCCTGAATGTGCTGACTCTCATTGGGGTACAGTTCCTGAAGGTGCTTACTCTCACTGGGGCACAGTTCCTGAAGGTGCTGACTCTCACTGGGGCAAAGTTCCTGAAGGTGCTGACTCTCACTGGGGTACAGTTCCTGAAGGTGCTGACTCTCACTGGGGCACAATTCCTGAAGGTGCTGACTCTCACTGGGGTACAGTTCCTAAAGGTGCTGGCTCTCACTCGGGTACAGTTCCCGAAGGTGCTGACTCTCACTGGGGTACAGTTCCAGAATGTGCTGACTCTCACTGGGGGACAGTTCCCGAAGGTGCTGACTCTCTCTGGGGTACAGTTCCTAAAGGTGCTGACTCTCACTCGGGTACAGTTCCCGAAGGTGCTGACTCTCACTGGGGTACAGTTCCAGAATATGCTGACTCTCACTGGGGTACGGTTCCCGAAGGTGCTGACTCTCACTGGGGTACAGTTCCTGAGGGTGCTGACTCTCACTTGGGTAAAGTTCCTGAAGGTGCTGACTCTCACTGGGGTACAGTTCCTGCAGGTGCTGACTCTCACTGGGGTACAGTTCCTGAGCATACTGACTCTCACTGGAGTACAGTTCCTGAGCATACTGACTCTCACTGGGGTACAGTTCCTGAAGGTGCTGATTCTCACTGGGTCACAGTTCCTGAAGGTGCTGACTCTCACTGGGAGACAGTTCCTGAACGTGCTGACTCTCACAGGGAGACAGTTCCTGAAGGTGCTGACTCTCACTGGGGTACAGTTCCTGAAGGTGCTGACTCTCACTGGGCCACAGTTCCTGAAGGTGCTGACTCTCACTGGGGTACAGTTGCTGAAGGTGCTGACTCTCATTGGGGTACAGTTCCTGAAGGTGCTGACTCTCACTGGGAGACAGTTCCTGAAGGTGCTGACTCTCACTGGGGTACAGTTCCAGAAGGTGCTGACTCTCACTGGGGTACACTTCCTGAAGGTGCTGACTCGCACTGGGATACAGTTCCTGAAGGTGCTGACTCTCACTGGGGTATATTTCCTGAAGCTGCTGACTCTCACTGGGGTACAGTTCCTGAGGGTGCTGACTCTCACTGGGGCATAGTTCTTGAAGGTGCTGAGTCTCACTGGGAGACAGTTCCTGAAGGTGCTGACTCTCACTGGGGCACAGTTCCTGAAGGTGCTGACTCTCACTGGGCTACAGTTCCTCAGCATACTGACTCTCACTGGAGTACAGTTCCCGAAGGTGCTGACTCTCACTGGGGTACAGTTCCTGAACGTGCTGACTCTCACTGAGTTCCAGTTCCTGAAGGTGCTGACTCTCATTGGGGTACAGTTCCTGAAGGTGCAGACTCTCACTGGGGTACAGTTCCTGAAGGTGCTGACTCTCACTGGGGCACAGTTCCTGAAGGAGCTGACTCTCACTGGGGTACAGTTCCTGAAGGTGCTGACTCTCACTGGGGTACAGTTCCCGAAGGTGCTGACTCTCACTGGGGCACGGTTCCTGAAGGTGCTGACTCTCACTGGGAGACAGTTCCTGAAGGTGCTGACTCTCACTGGGAGACAGTTCCTGAAGGTGCTGACTCTCACTGGGAGACAGTTCCTGAAGGTGCTGACTCTCACTGGATTTCAGTTCCTGAAGGTGCTGACTCTCCCTCGTGCACAGTTCCAGAAGGTGCTGACTCTCACTGGGATACAGTTCCTGAAGGTGGTGACTCTCACTAGGGTACAGTTCCTGAAGGTGCTGACTCTCACTGGGAGACAGTTCCCAAAGGTGCTGACTCTCACTGGGGTACAGTTCCTGAGGGTGCTGACTCTCACTGGGGCACAGTTCCTGAAGGTGCTGACTCTCACTGGGAGACAGTTCCTGAAGGTGCTGACTCTCACTGGGGTAAAGTTCCTGAAGGTGCTGACTCTCACTGGGCTACAGTTCCTGAAGGTGCTGACTCTCACTGGGGTACAGTTCCTGAAGCTACTGATTCTCACTGGGCTACAGTTCCAGAAGGTGCTGACTCTCACTGGGATACAGTTCCTGAAGGTGCTGACTCTCACTGGGGTACACTTACTGAAGGTGCTGACTCTCACTGGGGTACAGTTCCTGAGGGTGCTGACTCTCACTGGGGCACAGTTCCTGAAGGTGCTGACTCTCACTGGGCTACAGTTCCTGAAGGTGCTGACTCTCACTGGGGTACAGTTCCTGAGCATACTGAATCTCACTGGAGTACAGTTCCCGAAGGTGCTGACTCTCACTGGGGTACAGTTCCTGAGGGTGCTGACTCTCACTGGGGTACAGTTCCAGAAGGTGCTGACTCTCACTGGGATACAGTTCCTGAAGGTGCTGACTCTCACTGGGGTACACTTCCTGAAGGTGCTGACTCTCACTGGGAGACAATTCCTGAAGGTGCTGACTCTCACTGGGGTACAGTTCCAGAAGGTGCTAACTCTCACTGGGGTACAGGTCCTGAAGGTGCTGACTCTCACTGGGGTACAGTTCCTGAAGGTGCTGACTCTCACTGGGGTACAGTTCCTGAAGGTGCTGACTCTCACTGGGCTACAGTTTCTGAAGGTGCTGACTCTCACTGGGGTACAGTTCCTGACGGTGCCGGCTCTCACTGGGATGCAGTTCCTGAGCATACTGACTATCACTGGAGTACAGTTCCAGAAGGTGCTGACTCTCACTGGGGTAAAGTTCATAGATTATCATAAAATTAACAGTGCAAAAGGAGGCCATTCGACCCATCGAGTCTGCACCGGCTCTTGGAAAGAGCACCCTACCCAAGGTCCATACCTCCACCCTATCCCCATAACCCAGGAACCCCATCCAACACTAAGGGCAATTTTGGACACTAAGGGCAATTTATCATGGCCAATCCACCTAACCTGCACATCTTTGGACTGTGGGAGGAAACCGGAGCAACCGGAGGAAACCCACGCACACACGGGGAGGATGTGCAGACTCCGCACAGACAGTGACCCAAGCTGGAAACGAATCTGGGACCCTGGAGCTGTGAAGCAATTGTGCTATACACAATGCTACCGTGCTGCCCTTAAAGTTCCTGAAGGTTTTGACTCTCACTGGAGTACAGTTCCTGAAGGTGCTGACTCTCACTGGGGTACAGTTCCTGAAGGTGCTGACTCTCACTGGGATACAGTTCCTGAAGGTGCTGACTCTCACTGGGGTACAGTTCCCGAAGGTGCTGACTCTCACTGGGGTACAGTTCCTGAGCATACTGACTCTCACTGGAGTACAGTTCCTGAGCATACTGACTCTCACTGGGGTACAGTTCCTGAAGGTGCTGATTCTCACTGGGTCACAGTTCCTGAAGGTGCTGACTCTCACTGGGAGACAGTTCCTGAAGGTGCTGACTCTCACAGGGAGACAGTTCCTGAAGGTGCTGACTCTCACTGGGGTACAGTTCCTGAAGGTGCTGACTCTCACTGGGCCACAGTTCCTGAAGGTGCTGACTCTCACTGGGGTACAGTTGCTGAAGGTGCTGACTCTCATTGGGGTACAGTTCCTGAAGGTGCTGACTCTCACTGGGAGACAGTTCCTGAAGGTGCTGACTCTCACTGGGGTACAGTTCCAGAAGGTGCTGACTCTCACTGGGGTACAGTTCCTGAAGGTGCTGACTCTCACTGGGCTACACTTCCTGAAGGTGCTGACTCGCACTGGGATACAGTTCCTGAAGGTGCTGACTCTCACTGGGGTATATTTCCTGAATCTGCTGACTCTCACTGGGGTACAGTTCCTGAGGGTGCTGACTCTCACTGGGGCACAGTTCTTGAAGGTGCTGAGTCTCACTGGGAGACAGTTCCTGAAGGTGCTGACTCTCACTGGGGCACAGTTCCTGAAGGTGCTGACTCTCACTGGGCTACAGTTCCTGAAGGTGCTGACTCTCACAGGGAGACAGTTCCTGAAGGTGCTGACTCTCACTGGGGTACAGTTCCCGAAGGTGCTGGCTCTCACTGGGGTACAGTTCCTGAGCATACTGACTCTCACTGGAGTACAGTTCCTGAGCATACTGACTCTCACTGGGGTACAGTTCCTGAAGGTGCTGATTCTCACTGGGTCACAGTTCCTGAAGGTGCTGACTCTCACTGGGAGACAGTTCCTGAAGGTGCTGACTCTCACAGGGAGACAGTTCCTGAAGGTGCTGACTCTCACTGGGGTACAGTTCCTGAAGGTGCTGACTCTCACTGGGCCACAGTTCCTGAAGGTGCTGACTCTCACTGGGGTACAGTTGCTGAAGGTGCTGACTCTCATTGGGGTACAGTTCCTGAAGGTGCTGACTCTCACTGGGAGACAGTTCCTGAAGGTGCTGACTCTCACTGGGGTACAGTTCCAGAAGGTGCTGACTCTCACTGGGGTACAGTTCCTGAAGGTGCTGACTCTCACTGGGCTACACTTCCTGAAGGTGCTGACTCGCACTGGGATACAGTTCCTGAAGGTGCTGACTCTCACTGGGGTATATTTCCTGAATCTGCTGACTCTCACTGGGGTACAGTTCCTGAGGGTGCTGACTCTCACTGGGGCACAGTTCTTGAAGGTGCTGAGTCTCACTGGGAGACAGTTCCTGAAGGTGCTGACTCTCACTGGGGCACAGTTCCTGAAGGTGCTGACTCTCACTGGGCTACAGTTCCTGAAGGTGCTGACTCTCACTGGGGTACAGTTCCTGAGCATACTGACTCTCACTGGAGTACAGTTCCCGAAGGTGCTGACTCTCACTGGGGTACAGTTCCCGAAGGTGCTGACTCTCACTGGGGTACAGTTCCTGAGGGTGCTGACTCTCACTGGGGTAAAGTTCCTGAAGGTGCTGACACTCACTGGGGTACAGTTCCTGAAGGTGCTGACTCTCACTGGGGTACAGTTCCTGAGCATACTGACTCTCACTGGAGTACAGTTCCCGAAGGTGCTGACTCTCACTGGGGTAAAGTTCATAGATTATCATAGCATTTACAGTGCAGAAGGAGGCCATTCGACCCATCGAGTCTGCACAGGCTCTTGGAAAGAGCACCCTACCCAAGGTCCATACCTCCACCCTATCCCCATAACCCAGTAACCCCATCCAACACTAAGCGCAATTTAGGACACTAAGGGCAATTTATCATGGCCAATCCACCTAACCTGCACATCTTTGGACTGTGGGAGGAAACCGGAGCACCCGGACGAAACCCACGCACACACGGGGCGAGTGTGCAAATTCCGCAAAGACAGTGACCCAAGTTGGAATCGAATCTGGGACGCTGGAGCTGTGAAGCAATTGTGCTATACACAATGCGACCGTGCTGCCCTTAAAGTTCCTGAAGGTGCTGACTCTCACTGGGGTACAGTTCCTGAAGGTGCTGACTCTCACTGGGGTACAGTTCCTGAAGGTGCTGACCCTCACTGGGGTACAGTTCCTGAAGGTGCTGACTCTCACTGGGGCACAATTCTTGAAGGTGCTGACTCTCACTGGGAGACAGTTCCTGAAGATGCTGACTCTCACTGGGGTACAGTTCCTGAAGGTGCTGACTCTCACTGGGGTACAGTTCCTGAAGGTGCTGACCCTCACTGGGGTACAGTTCCTGAAGGTGCTGGCTCTCACTGGGGTACAGTTCCTGAATGTGCTGACTCTCATTGGGGTACAGTTCCTGAAGGTGCTTACTCTCACTGGGGCACAGTTCCTGAAGGTGCTGACTCTCACTGGGGCACAGTTCCTGAAGGTGCTGACTCTCACTGGGGTACAGTTCCTGAAGGTGCTGACTCTCACTGGGGCACAATTCCTGAAGGTGCTGACTCTCACTGGGGTACAGTTCCTAAAGGTGCTGGCTCTCACTCGGGTACAGTTCCCGAAGGTGCTGACTCTCACTGGGGTACAGTTCCAGAATGTGCTGACTCTCACTGGGGGACAGTTCCCGAAGGTGCTGACTCTCACTGGGGTACAGTTCCTAAAGGTGCTGACTCTCACTCGGGTACAGTTCCCGAAGGTGCTGACTCTCACTGGGGTACAGTTCCAGAATATGCTGACTCTCACTGGGGTACGGTTCCCGAAGGTGCTGACTCTCACTGGGGTACAGTTCCTGAGGGTGCTGACTCTCACTGGGGTAAAGTTCCTGAAGGTGCTGACTCTCACTGGGGTACAGTTCCTGCAGGTGCTGACTCTCACTGGGGTACAGTTCCTGAGCATACTGACTCTCACTGGAGTACAGTTCCTGAGCATACTGACTCTCACTGGGGTACAGTTCCTGAAGGTGCTGATTCTCACTGGGTCACAGTTCCTGAAGGTGCTGACTCTCACTGGGAGACAGTTCCTGAACGTGCTGACTCTCACAGGGAGACAGTTCCTGAAGGTGCTGACTCTCACTGGGGTACAGTTCCTGAAGGTGCTGACTCTCACTGGGCCACAGTTCCTGAAGGTGCTGACTCTCACTGGGGTACAGTTGCTGAAGGTGCTGACTCTCATTGGGGTACAGTTCCTGAAGGTGCTGACTCTCACTGGGAGACAGTTCCTGAAGGTGCTGACTCTCACTGGGGTACAGTTCCAGAAGGTGCTGACTCTCACTGGGGTACAGTTCCTGAAGGTGCTGACTCTCACTGGGCTACACTTCCTGAAGGTGCTGACTCGCACTGGGATACAGTTCCTGAAGGTGCTGACTCTCACTGGGGTATATTTCCTGAAGCTGCTGACTCTCACTGGGGTACAGTTCCTGAGGGTGCTGACTCTCACTGGGGCACAGTTCTTGAAGGTGCTGAGTCTCACTGGGAGACAGTTCCTGAAGGTGCTGACTCTCACTGGGGCACAGTTCCTGAAGGTGCTGACTCTCACTGGGCTACAGTTCCTGAAGGTGCTGACTCTCACTGGGGTACAGTTCCTGAGCATACTGACTCTCACTGGAGTACAGTTCCCGAAGGTGCTGACTCTCACTGGGGTACAGTTCCCGAAGGTGCTGACTCTCATTGGGGTACAGTTCCTGAGGGTGCTGACTCTCACTGGGGTAAAGTTCTTGAATGTGCTGACACTCACTGGGGTACAGTTCCTGAAGGTGCTGACTCTCACTGGGGTACAGTTCCTGAGCATACTGACTCTCACTGGAGTACAGTAACCGAAGGTGCTGACTCTCACTGGGGTAAAGTTCATAGATTATCATAGAATTTACAGTGCAGAAGGAGGCCATTCGACCCATCGAGTCTGCACAGGCTCTTGGAAAGAGCACCCTACCCAAGGTCCATACCTCCACCCTATCCCCATAACCCAGTAACCCCATCCAACACTAAGCGCAATTTAGGACACTAAGGGCAATTTATCATGGCCAATCCACCTAACCTGCACATCTTTGGACTGTGGGAGGAAACCGGAGCACCCGGACGAAACCCACGCACACACGGGGCGAGTGTGCAAATTCCGCAAAGACAGTGACCCAAGTTGGAATCGAATGTGGGACCCTGGAGCTGTGAAGCAATTGTGCTATACACAATGCCACCGTGCTGCCCTTAAAATTCCTGAAGGTGCTGACTCTCACTGGGGTACAGTTCCTGAGGGTGCTGACTCTCACTGGGGCACAATTCCTGAAGGTGCTGACTCTCACTGGGAGACAGTTCCTGAAGGTGCTGACTCTCACTGGGGTACAGTTCCTGAAGGTGCTGACTCTCACTGGGGTACAGTTCCTGAAGGTGCTGACCCTCACTGGGGTACAGTTCCTGAAGGTGCTGGCTCTCACTGGGGTACAGATCCTGAATGTGCTGACTCTCATTGGGGTACAGTTCCTGAAGGTGCTTACTCTCACTGGGGCACAGTTCCTGAAGGTGCTGACTCTCACTGGGGCACAGTTCCTGAAGGTGCTGACTCTCACTGGGGTACAGTTCCTGAAGGTGCTGACTCTCACTGGGGCACAATTCCTGAAGGTGCTGACTCTCACTGGGGTACAGTTCCTAAAGGTGCTGGCTCTCACTCGGGTACAGTTCCCGAAGGTGCTGACTCTCACTGGGGTACAGTTCCTGAGCATACTGACTCTCACTGGAGTACAGTTCCCGAAGGTGCTGACTCTCACTGGGGTAAAGTTCATAGATTATCATAAAATTTACAGTGCAGAAGGAGGCCATTCGACCCATCGAGTCTGCACTGGCTCTTGGAAAGAGCACCCTACCCAAGGTCCATACCTCCACCCTATCCCCATAACCCAGTAACCCCATCCAACACTAAGGGCAATTTTGGACACCAAGGGCAATTTATCATGGCCAATCCACCTAACCTGCACATCTTTGGACTGTGGGAGGAAACCGGAGCACCCGGTGGAAACCCACGCACACACGGGGAGAGTGTGCACATTCCGCACAGACAGTGACCCAAGCTGGAATCGAATCTGGGACCCTGGAGCTGTGAAGCAATTGTGCTGTACACAATGCTACCGTGCTGCCCTTAAAGTTCCTGAAGGTGCTGACTCTCACTGGGGTACAGTTCCTGAAGGTGCTGACTCTCACTGGGGTACAGTTCCAGAAGGTGCTGACTCTCACTGGGGTACAGTTCCTGAAGGTGCAGACTCTCACTGGGGTACAGTTCCCGAAGGTGCTGACTCACACTGGGGTACAGTTCCTGAGCATACTGACTCTCACTGGAGTACAGTTCCTGAGCATACTGACTCTCACTGGGGTACAGTTCCTGAAGGTGCTGACTCTCACTGGGGCACAGTTCCTGAAGGTGCTGACTCTCACTGGGAGACAGTTCCTGAAGGTGCTGACTCTCACAGGGAGACAGTTCCTGAAGGTGCTGACTTTCACTGGGGTACAGTTCCTGAGGGTGCTGACTCTCACTGGGGCACAGTTCCTGAAGGTGCTGACTCTCACTGGGAGACAGTTCCTGAAGTTGCTGACTCTCACTGGGGTACAGTTCCTGAAGGTGCTGACTCTCACTGGGGTACAGTTCCTGAAGGTGCTGACTCTCACTGGGGTACAGTTCCTGAAGGTGCTGACTCTCACTGGGGTACAGTTCCTGAAGGTGCTGGCTCTCACTGGGGTACAGTTCCTGAAGGTGCTGACTCTCACTGGGGTACAGTTCCTGAAGGTGCTGACTCTCACTGGGGCACAATTCCTGAAGGTGCTGACTCTCACTGGGGTACAGTTCCTGAAGGTGCTGACTCTCACTGGGGTACAGTACCAGAAGGTGCTGAGTCTCACTGGGGTACAGTTCCTGAAGGTGCTGACTCTCACTGGGGCACAGTTCCTGAAGGTGCTGACTCTCACTGGGAGACAGTTCCTGAATCTGCTGACTCTCACTGGGGTACAGTTCCTGAAGGTGCTGACTCTCACTGGGGCACAGTTTCTGAAGGTGCTGACTCTCACTGGGAGACAGTTCCTGAATGTGCTGACTCTCACTGGAGTACAGTTCCTGAAGGTGCTGACTCTCACTGGGGTACAGTTCCTGAAGGTGCTGACTCTCACTGGGGTACTGTTCCTGAAGGTGCTGACTCTCACTGGAGTACAGTTCCTGAAGGTGCTGTCTCTCACTGGGGTGCAGTTCCTGAACTTGCTGACTCTCACTGGGGTACAGTTCCTGAGCATACTGACTCTCACTGGAGTACAGTTCCCGAAGGTGCTGACTCTCACTTGGGTAAAGTTCATAGATTATCTTAGAATTTACAGTGCAGAAGAAGACCATTCGACCCATCGAGTCTCCACCGGCTCTTGGAAAGAGCACCCTACCCAAGGTCCATACCTCCACCCTATCCCCATAACCCAGTAACCCCATCCAACACTAAAGGCAATTTTGGACACTAAGGGCAATTTATCATGGCCAATCCACCTAACCTGCAATCTTTGGACTGTGGGAGGAAACCGGAGCACCCGGAGGAAACCCACGCACAAACGGGAAGGATGTGCAGACTCCCCACAAACAGTGACCCAAGCTGGAATCGAATCTGGGACCCTGGAGCTGTGAAGCAATTGTGCTATACACAATGCTACCGTGCTGCTCTTAAAGTTCCTGAAGGTGCTGACTCTCACTGGGGTACAGTTCCTGAAGGTGCTGACTCTCACTGGGGTACAGTTCCTGAAGTTGCTGACTCTCACTGGGGCACAGTTCCTGAAGGTGCTGACTCTCACTGGGGTACAGTTCCTGAAGGTGCTGACTCTCACTGGGGTACAGTTCCTGAAGGTGCTGACTCTCACTGTGGTACGGTTCCTGAAGGTGCTGAATCTCACTGGGGTACAGTTCCTGAAGTTGCTGACTCTCACTGGGGTACAGTTCCTGAAGGTGCTGACTCCCACTGGGGTAATGTTCCTGAAGTTGCTGACTCTCACTGGGGTACAGTTCCTGAAGGTGCTGACTCCCACTGGGGTACAGTTCCTGCAGGTGATGACTCTCACTGGGGTACAGTTCCTGAAGGTGCTGACTCTCACTGGAGTACAGTTCCCGAAGGTGGTGACTCTCACTGGGGTACAGTTCCTGAAGGTGCTGACTCTCACTGGGGTACAGTTCCTGAAGGTGCTGACTCTCACTGGGGTACAGTTCTTGAAGGTTCTGACTCTCACTGGGGTACAGTTCCTGAAGCTGCTGACTCTCACTGGGGTACAGTTCCTGAAGTTGCTGACTCTCACTCGGGTACAGTTCCTGAAGGTGCTGACTCCCACTGGGGTACAGTTCCTGAAGGTGGTGACTCTCACTGGGGTACAGTTCCTGAAGGTGCTGACTCTCACTGGGGCACAGTTCCTGATGGTGCTGACTCTCACTGGGGTACAGTTCCTGAAAGTGCTGACTCTTGATTAGGCCCTGAGCTACAAGATTGGGCATATATATTCATGTGGTGCATCACAACCTATAAAGTGACACTTACAAATGTCCTCACTTCTCAGTATTTTGCTCAGAGAATCCAAGCCTACAAGCCCCACACCAGAACCACAGGTGCTTGCAACCACTCACACGTTGGACAACAGCAAAATATCTGAATCAGCAGCCAAGGATTCTTCACCCTATTTGCATTTGCTGAGCTAATCTGGGTTGTAACCTCCCCGAGAGCCGAATAAAAGAGGCAGAGCCACGGAGAGACAAACATCGATCACTCGGAGGAAACGAGAAATCATGGAGTCCCCGAAACTCACTGCCATCCTCATCGTGCTCGGAGGTAAGTGATCAACTGGAGACCTCAGGGATGTGCTGTAGGAGTGGGGGGAACAGCAAGTGAGGCAGCACCCAAAACTGGGGTAATTCAGAACAGGGAATTGTCAATGAGAAAGAAGCTAAAATAAATGTGAATACCTGTCCTGGGAGTGTTTGATGGGACAGTGTAGAGGGAGCTTTACTCTGTATCTAATCCCGTGCTGTACCTGTCCTGGGAGTGTTTGATGGGGACAGTGTAGAGGGAGCTTTACTCTGTATCTAACCCCGTGCTGTCCCTGTCCTGGGAGTGTTTGATGGGGACAGTGTAGAGGGAGCTTTACTCTGTATCTAACCCCGTGCTGTACCTGTCCTGGCAGTGTTTGATGGGGACAGTGTAGAGGGAGCTTTACTCTGTATCTAACCCCGTGCTGTAGCTGTCCTGGGAGTGTTTGATGGGGACAGTGTAGAGGGAGCTTTACTCTGTATCTGACCCCGTGCTGTACCTGTCCTGGGAGTGTTTGATGGGCAGATTGTGAAACTCACTGCCACAGGGAATATTTAATGTGAATATTATTGATGGCTTTGAGGGTAAGCTCGGTAAGTAAATGAGGGAGAAAGGAATGGAAAGTTACACTGCTACTGTTAGAGGAAGAGGGTGGGAGGAACCTGGTGTGGAACAGATCAATAACCATGCGTCTGGATTGTCCATTCAGGAGTCCATGTTCTCCCGCTGGAGTGGAATCGCTCCGGGTCTGCGCTGGCACTAGGAGTGGGTCCTAGGAGCAAATTGCTCTCATTCGCTACACAAATGTATGCAGGGCATGGAGCTTGTGGGAGGCCGTCGGACCCGCTAAAGGGCCGCCAATTGCTTTGACTTGCTCTGTTTTACGCATGAAGCACTTATCTGCCTTTGATGTGGTGAGGGGCTGTCAGTCAGACCAAGAGGGTTTGTGGTGTGAGGGGCTGGGGGCCATCCATGGACTTTGGGGGGCACGTACGTTACATACTTACCGCCTTGACCCACCGCGGGGTGCACAGCTTCAGGGCAACCCCTGAAAATACCCTCGCCAATCCACAGCCGCCTGAATCCCGGCTGCGAGGCCTGGAGCATCCCGTGGGTCTGGAAAAGCGGGTTTCCAGCCCGTTAATCAGAGTTTACTGGATGCTCAATGCCCATTTGCATCCTCCTGCCGGCGAGGGGCGTGTAGCTCACTGCCGCTGCGGGCGGGGGACTGCAACATCTGCACTGATCTCGCTTTTAGACCAGTGTTCGATTCTCCGCGGGATCGGGAACCCCGCTACTGACGGAGAATCCAGCCCATGGGATTGTTGGGCCGAATGGCCTGTTTCCCAGACTCAATTTCCGCTGAATTCAGGAATATTCTTTTGCCGTTCTTCTGCTTTCTAAATCGGCGTGTTGGTAAATTGTCTCCCTGCTCACTCTGTACCAGGGCTTTCCTGACACAATGATTCATTTTGTTTTCCTCTTGTAGCAATTTGCATCCCTGCTCAGGGATTCGCAGTTCAGGGAAGAAGCGTGGTTAACTTCAAAAATGTTGTTGTGTGTGCCAGTCCAAATGTCCCGAACCAGCGCTACATGGACTATGGCTGTTTCTGTGGGTATGGAGGAAATGGAAACCAGCCATTGGATGACCTCGACAGGTAAAATGAGACGATACTTGTGTAAAAACTCTCTCCGTGAAGATGTGGGTGTTTGCGCTGGCTGAGAATCAGCAAGGTTTTACTCTGGTACAAAGCAGAGACAAGACATTCCTCAGAGAGACAGAGCTTGTTTCTCTATCGTCCTTATCACTGCCTCCAGGTAGAACGCAATTTGTACACAGCAAGATCCCACAATCGCTAAGATATAATGACCAGGTTGACCTCATGTTCCGATAAATGGAGAGTCATTTATTCAGTAACTCATTGGAGTAACTGCAGTTAATTTTCAGGAGTTACTTTGCGTAATTTATACAGGTTGCTGGAGGTAATTTCTAGGAGTTACTGGTGGAAATTTACAGGAGTTACTGGGTGTAATCTATAGGAGTTACTGGGGTAATTGATAGGAGTTACTGGGGGTAATTTATAGGAGTTACTGGGGTAATTAATAGGAGTTACTGGGGAAATTTATAGGAGTTACTGGGGGTGATTTATAGGAGTTACTGGGGAAATTTATAGGAGTTACTGGGGGTGATTTATAGGAGTTACTGGGGGTAATTTATAGGAGTTACTGGGGGTGATTTATAGGAGTTACTGGGGTAATTTATAGGAGTTACTGGGGTAATTTATAGGAGTTACTGGGGTAATTTATAGGAGATACTGGGGGTAATTTATAGGAGTTACTGGGTAATTTATAGGAGTTACTGGAGGTAAATTATAGGAGTGACTGGGGGTAATTTATAGGAGTTACTGGGGATAATTTATAGGAGTTACTGGAGGTAAATTATAGGAGTGACTGGGGGTAATTTATAGGAGTTACTGGGGGTAATTTATAGGAGTCACTGGGGGTAATTTATAGGAGTCACTGGGGGTAATTTATAGGAGTTACTGGGGGTAATTTATAGGAGTTACTGGGGGTAATTTATAGGAGTCACTGGGGGTAATTTATAGGAGTTACTGGGGGTAATTTATAGGAGTGACTGGGGGTAATTTATAGGAGTTACTGGTGGTAATTTATAGGTGCTACTGGGGGTAATTTATAGGAGTTACTGGGGGTAATTTATAGGAGTTACTGGGGGTAATTTATAGGAGTCACTGGGGGTAATTTATAGGAGTTACTGGGGTAATTTATAGGAGATACTGGGGGTAATTTATAGGAGTTACTGGGGTAATTTATAGGAGTTACTGGGGTAATGTATAGGAGTTACTTGGGGTAATTTATAGGAGTTACTGGGGGTAATTGATAGGAGCTACTGAGGTAATTTATAGGAGTTACTGGGGGTAATTTACAGGAGTTACAGGGGTAATTTATAGGAGCTACTGGGGTAATTTATAGGAGTTACTGGGGTAATTTATAGGAGTTACTGGGGGTAATTTATAGGAGTTACTTGGGGTAATTTACAGGAGTTACTGGGGGTAATTTATAGGTGTTACTGGGGGTAATTTATAGGAGTTACTGGGGGTAATTTATAGGTGTTACTGGGGGTAATTTATAGGTGTTACTGGGGGTAATTTATAGGAGCTACTGGGGGTAATTTAAAGGAGTTACTGGGGGGTAATTTATAGGAGTTACTGGGGGTAATTTATAGGAGTTACTGGGGGTAACTTATAGGAGCTACTGGGGGTAATTTAAAGGAGTTACTGGGGGTAATTTATAGGAGTTACTGGGGGTAATTTATTGGAGTTACTGGGGGTAATTTATAGGAGCTACTGGGGTAATTTATAGGAGTTACTGGGGGTAATCTAGAGGAGTTACTGGGGGTAATTTATAGGAGTTACTGGGGATAATTTATAGGTGTTACTGGGGGTAATTTATAGGAGCTACTGGGTGTAATTTAAAGGAGTTACTGGGGGTAATTTATAGGAGTTACTGGGGGTTATTTATAGGAGTTACTGGGGGTTATTTATAGGAGTTACTGGGGGTAATTTATAGGAGTTACTGGGGGTAATTTATAGGAGTTACTGGGGTAATTTATAGGAGCTACTGGGGGTAATTTATAGGAGTTAGGAGTCACTGGGGGTAATTTATAGGAGTTACTGGGGTAATTTATAGGAGTTACTGGGGGTAATTTAAAGGAGTTACTGGGGTAATTTATAGGAGCTACTGGGGGTAATTTATAGGAGTCACTGGGGGTAATTTATAGGAGTTAGGAGTCACTGGGGGTAATTTATAGGAGTTACTGGGGTAATTTATAGGAGCTACTGGGGGTAATTTAAAGGAGTTACTGGGGTAATTTATAGGAGTTAGGAGTCACTGGGGGTAATTTATAGGAGTTACTGGGGTAATTTATAGGAGCTACTGGGGGTAATTTATAGGAGTTACTGGGGTAATTTAAAGGAGTTACTGGGGGTAATGTAAAGGAGTTACTGGGGTAATTTATAGGAGTTACTAGGGGTAATTTCAAGGAGTTACTGGGGTAATTTATAGGAGCTACTGGGGGTAATTTATAGGAGTTACTGGGGTAATTTATAGGAGCTACTGGGGGTAATTTATAGGAGTTACTGGGGGTAATTTATAGGAGCTACTGGGGGTAATTTAAAGGAGTTACTGGGGTAATTTAAATGAGTTACTGGGGGTAATTTATAGGAGCTACTGGGGGTAATTGAGAGGAGTTAGGAGTCACTGGGGGTATTTTTTAGGAGTTACTGGGGGTAATTTATAGGAGTCACTGGGGGTAATTTATAAGAGCTACTGGGGGTTATTTACAGGACTTACTGGGGTAATTTATAGGAGTTACTGGGGTAATTTATAGGAGTCACTGGGGGTAATTTATAGGAGCTACTGGGGTAATTTATAGGAGTGACTGGGGGTAATTTATAGGAGCTACTGGGGTAATTTATAGGAGTTACTGGGGTAATTTATAGGAGTCACTGGGGGTAATTTATAGGTGTTACTGGGGTAATTTATAGGAGTCACTGGGGGTAATTTATAGGAGTTACTGGGGTAATTTATAGGAGATACTGGGGGTAATTTATAGGAGTTACTGGGGTAATTTATAGGAGTTACTGGGGTAATGTATAGGAGTTACTTGGGGTAATTTATAGGAGTTACTGGGGGTAATTGATAGGAGCTACTGAGGTAATTTATAGGAGTTACTGGGGGTAATTTACAGGAGTTACAGGGGTAATTTATAGGAGCTACTGGGGTAATTTATAGGAGTTACTGGGGTAATTTATAGGAGTTACTGGGGGTAATTTATAGGAGTTACTTGGGGTAATTTACAGGAGTTACTGGGGGTAATTTATAGGTGTTACTGGGGGTAATTTATAGGAGTTACTGGGGGTAATTTATAGGTGTTACTGGGGGTAATTTATAGGTGTTACTGGGGGTAATTTATAGGAGCTACTGGGGGTAATTTAAAGGAGTTACTGGGGGGTAATTTATAGGAGTTACTGGGGGTAATTTATAGGAGTTACTGGGGGTAACTTATAGGAGCTACTGGGGGTAATTTAAAGGAGTTACTGGGGGTAATTTATAGGAGTTACTGGGGGTAATTTATTGGAGTTACTGGGGGTAATTTATAGGAGCTACTGGGGTAATTTATAGGAGTTACTGGGGGTAATCTAGAGGAGTTACTGGGGGTAATTTATAGGAGTTACTGGGGATAATTTATAGGTGTTACTGGGGGTAATTTATAGGAGCTACTGGGTGTAATTTAAAGGAGTTACTGGGGGTAATTTATAGGAGTTACTGGGGGTTATTTATAGGAGTTACTGGGGGTTATTTATAGGAGTTACTGGGGGTAATTTATAGGAGTTAGGAGTCACTGGGGGCAATTTATAGGAGTTACTGGGGTAATTTATAGGAGCTACTGGGGGTAATTTAAAGGAGTTACTGGGGTAATTTATAGGAGCTACTGGGGGTAATTTATAGGAGTCACTGGGGGTAATTTATAGGAGTTAGGAGTCACTGGGGGTAATTTATAGGAGCTACTGGGGGTAATTTATAGGAGTCACTGTGGGTAATTTATAGGAGTTAGGAGTCACTGGGGGTAATTTATAGGAGTTACTGGGGTAATTTATAGGAGCTACTGGGGGTAATTTAAAGGAGTTACTGGGGTAATTTATCGGAGTTAGGAGTCACTGGGGGTAATTTATAGGAGTTACTGGGGTAATTTATAGGAGCTACTGGGGGTAATTTATAGGAGTTACTGGGGTAACTTAAAGGAGTTACTGGGGGTAATGTAAAGGAGTTACTGGGGTAATTTATAGGAGTTACTAGGGGTAATTTCAAGGAGTTACTGGGGTAATTTATAGGAGCTACTGGGGGTAATTTATAGGAGTTACTGGGGTAATTTATAGGAGCTACTGGGGGTAATTTATAGGAGTTACTGGGGGTAATTTATAGGAGCTACTGGGGGTAATTTAAAGGAGTTACTGGGGTAATTTAAAGGAGTTACTGGGGGTAATTTATAGGAGCTACTGGGGGTAATTGAGAGGAGTTAGGAGTCACTGGGGGTATTTTTTAGGAGTTACTGGGGGTAATTTATAGGAGTCACTGGGGGTAATTTATAAGAGCTACTGGGGGTTATTTACAGGACTTACTGGGGTAATTTATAGGAGTTACTGGGGTAATTTATAGGAGTCACTGGGGGTAATTTATAGGAGCTACTGGGGTAATTTATATGAGTGACTGGGGGTAATTTATAGGAGCTACTGGGGTAATTTATAGGAGTTACTGGGGTAATTTATAGGAGTCACTGGGGGTAATTTATAGGTGTTACTGGGGTAATTTATAGGAGATACTGGGGGTAATTTATAGGAGCTACTGGGGCAATTTATAGGAGCTACTGGGGTAATTTATAGGAGTTACTGGGGTAATTTATAGGAGTCACTGGGGGTAATTTATAGGAGTTACTGAGGGTAATTTACAGGAGCTACTGGGGGTAATTTACAGGAGCTACTGGGGGTAATTTATAGGAGTTACTGGGGTAATTTATAGGAGCTACTGGGGGTAATTTATAGGAGTTACTGGGGGTAATTTACAGGAGCTACTGGGGGTAATTTATAGAAGTTACTGGGGTAATTTATAGGAGCTACTGGGGGTAATTTACAGGAGCTACTGGGGGTAATTTACAGGAGCTACTGGGGGTAATTTATACGAGTTACTGGGGTAATTTATAGGAGTTACTGGGGGTAATTTATAGGAGTTACTGGGGGTAATTTACAGGAGCTACTGGGGGTAATTTACAGGAGCTACTGGGGGTAATTTATAGGAGTTACTGGGGGTAATTTATAGGAGTTACTGGGGTAATTTATAGGAGCTACTGGGGGTAATTTATAGGAGTTACTGGGGGTAATTTACAGGAGCTACTGGGGGTAATTTATAGGAGTTACTGGGGTAATTTATAGGAGCTACTGGGGGTAATTTACAGGAGCTACTGGGGGTAATTTACAGGAGCTACTGGGGGTAATTTATAGGAGTTACTGGGGTAATTTATAGGAGCTACTGGGGGTAATTTACAGGAGCTACTGGGGGTAATTTATAGGAGTTACTGGGGGTAATTTACAGGAGCTACTGGGGGTAATTTATAGGAGCTACTGGGGGTAATTTATAGGAGTTACTTGGGGTAATTTATAGGAGCTACTGGGGGTAATTTACAGGAGCTACTGGGGGTAATTTATAGGAGTTACTGGGGGTAATTTATAGGAGTTACTGGTGGTAATTTATAGGAGTTACTGGGGGTAATTTATAGGAGTTACTGGGGGTAATTTATAGGAGTTAGGAGTCACTGGGGGCAATTTATAGGAGTTACTGGGGTAATTTATAGGAGCTACTGGGGGTAATTTAAAGGAGTTACTGGGGTAATTTATAGGAGCTACTGGGGGTAATTTATAGGAGTCACTGGGGGTAATTTATAGGAGTTAGGAGTCACTGGGGGTAATTTATAGGAGTTACTGGGGGTAATTTATAGGAGCTACTGGGGGTAATTTATAGGAGTTACTGGGGTAATTTAAAGGAGTTACTGGGGGTAATGTGAAGGAGTTACTGGGGTAATTTATAGGAGTTACTAGGGGTAATTTCAAGGAGTTACTGGGGTAATTTATAGGAGCTACTGGGGGTAATTTATAGGAGTTACTGGGGCAATTTATAGGAGCTACTGGGGGTAATTTATAGGAGTTACTGGGGTAATTTAAAGGAGTTACTGGGGTAATTCAAAGGAGTTACTGGGGGTAATTTATAGGAGCTACTGGGGGTAATTGAGAGGAGTTAGGAGTCACTGGGGGTATTTTTTAGGAGTTACTGGGGTAATTTATAGGAGCAACCGAGGGTAATTTATAGGAGTTACTGGGGGTAATTTATGGGAGTTACTGGGGGTAATTTACAGGAGTTACTGGGGTAATTTATAGGAGTTACTGGGGTAATTTATAGGAGTTACAGGGGGTAATTTATAGGAGTTACTGGGGGTAATTTATATGGGTTACTGGGGGTAATTTATAGGAGTTACTGGGGGTAATTTATAGGAGTCACTGGGGGTAATTTAAAGGAGTTACTTGGGTAATTTATAGGAGCTACTGGGGTAATTTCTAGGAGCTACTGGGGGTAATTTATAGGAGTTACTGGGGGTAATTTATAGGAGTCACTGGGGGTAATTTATAAGAGCTACTGGGGGTTATTTACAGGACTTACTGGGGTAATTTATAGGAGTTACTGGGGTAATTTATAGGAGTCACTGGGGGTAATTTATAGGAGCTACTGGGGTAATTTATAGGAGATACTGGGGGTAATTTATAGGAGCTACTGGGGTAATTTATAGGAGTTACTGGGGTAATTTATAGGAGTCACTGGGGGTAATTTATAGGTGTTACTGGGGTTATTTATAGGAGATACTGGGGGTAATTTATAGGAGCTACTGGGGTAATTTATAGGAGTTACTGGGGTAATTTATAGGAGTCACTGGGGGTAATTTATAGGAGTCACTGGGGGTAATTTATAGGAGTTACTGAGGGTAATTTACAGGAGCTACTGGGGGTAATTTACAGGAGCTTCTGGGGGTAATTTATAGGAGTTACTGGGGTAATTTATAGGAGCTACTGGGGGTAATTTATAGGAGTTACTGGGGGTAATTTACAGGAGCTACTGTGGGTAATTTATAGGAGTTACTGGGGGTAATTTACAGGAGCTACTGGGGGTAATTTATAGGAGTTACTGGGGGTAATTTATAGGAGTTACTGGGGTAATTTATAGTAGCTACTGGGGGTAATTTATAGGAGTTACTGGGGGTAATTTACAGGAGCTACTGGGGGTAATTTATAGGAGTTACTGGGGTAATTTATAGGAGCTACTGGGGGTAATTTACAGGAGCTACTGGGGGTAATTTACAGGAGCTACTGGGGGTAATTTATAGGAGTTATTGGGGTAATTTATAGGAGCTACTGGGGGTAATTTACAGGAGCTACTGGGGGTAATTTATAGGAGTTACTGGGGGTAATTTACAGGAGCTACTGGGGGTAATTTATAGGAGCTACTGGGGGTAATTTATAGGAGTTACTGGGGGTAATTTACAGGAGCTACTGGGGGTAATTTATAGGAGTTACTGGGGGTAATTTATAGGAGTTACTGGTGGTAATTTATAGGAGTTACTGGGGGTAATTTATAGGAGTTACTGGGGGTAATTTATAGGAGTTACTGGGGGTAATTTATAGGAGTTACTGGGGGTAATTTATAGGAGTTACTGGGGGTAATTTATAGGAGTTACAGGTGGTAATTTATAGGAGTTACTGGGGGTAATTTAAAGGAGTTACTGGGGGTAATTTATAGGAGTTACTGGGGGTAATTTATATGAGTTACTGGGGGTAATTGAGAGGAGTTAGGAGTCACTGGGGGTATTTTTTAGGAGTTACTGGGGTAATTTATAGGAGTTACTGGGGGTAATTTATGGGAGTTACTGGGGGTAATTTACAGGAGTTACTGGGGTAATTTATAGGAGTTACTGGGGTAATTTATAGGAGTTACAGGGGGTAATTTATAGGAGTTACTGGGGGTAATTTATAGGGGTTACTGGGGGTAATTTATAGGAGTTACTGGGGGTAATTTATAGGAGTCACTGGGGGTAATTTAAAGGAGTTACTTGGGTAATTTATAGGAGCTACTGGGGTAATTTCTAGGAGCTACTGGGGGTAATTTATAGGAGTTACTGGGGTAATTTATAGGAGATACTGGGGTAATTTATAGGAGCTACTGGGGTAATTTATAGGAGCTACTGGGGTAATTTATAGGAGTTACTGGGGGTAATTTATAGGAGCTACTGGGGGTAATTTATAGGAGTCACTGGGGGTAATTTATAGGAGTTACTGGGGGTAATTTATAGGAGTTACTGAGGGTAATTTACAGGAGCTACTGGGGGTAATTTATTGGAGTTACTGGGGTAATTTATAGGAGTTACTGGGGGTAATTTATAGGAGTTACTGGGGGTAATTTATAGGAGCTACTGGGGGTAATTTATAGGAGTTACTGGGGGTAGTTTACAGGAGCTACTGGGGGTAATTTATAGGAGTTACTGGGGGTAATTTATAGGAGTTACTGGGGTAATTTATAGGAGCTACTGGGGTAATTTATAGGAGTTACTGGGGTAATTTATAGGAGTTACAGGGGGTAATTTATAGGAGTTACTGGGGGTAATTTATAGGGGTTACTGGGGGTAATTTATAGGAGTTACTGGGGGTAATTTATAGGAGTCACTGGGGGTAATTTAAAGGAGTTACTTGGGTAATTTATAGGAGCTACTGGGGTAATTTCTAGGAGCTACTGGGGGTAATTTATAGGAGTTACTGGGGTAATTTATAGGAGATACTGGGGTAATTTATAGGAGCTACTGGGGTAATTTATAGGAGCTACTGGGGTAATTTATAGGAGTTACTGGGGGTAATTTATAGGAGCTACTGGGGGTAATTTATAGGAGTCACTGGGGGTAATTTATAGGAGTTACTGGGGGTAATTTATAGGAGTTACTGAGGGTAATTTACAGGAGCTACTGGGGGTAATTTATTGGAGTTACTGGGGTAATTTATAGGAGTTACTGGGGGTAATTTATAGGAGTTACTGGGGGTAATTTATAGGAGCTACTGGGGGTAATTTATAGGAGTTACTGGGGGTAGTTTACAGGAGCTACTGGGGGTAATTTATAGGAGTTACTGGGGGTAATTTATAGGAGTTACTGGGGTAATTTATAGGAGCTACTGGGGGTAATTTATAGGAGTTACTGGGGGTAATTTACAGGAGCTACTGGGGGTAATTTATAGGAGTTACTGGGGTAATTTATAGGAGCTACTGGGGGTAATTTACAGGAGCTACTGGGGGTAATTTACAGGAGCTACTGGGGGTAATTTATAGGAGTTACTGGGGTAATTTATAGGAGCTACTGGGGGTAATTTACAGGAGCTACTGGGGGTAATTTATAGGAGTTACTGGAGGTAATTTACAGGAGCTACTGGGGGTAATTTATAGGAGCTACTGGGGGTAATTTATAGGAGTTACTGGGGGGTAATTTACAGGAGCTACTGGGGGTAATTTATAGGAGTTACTGGGGGTAATTTATAGGAGTTACTGGGGGTAATTTATAGGAGTTACTGGGGTAATTTATAGGAGTTACTGGGGGTAATTTATAGGAGTTACTGGGGGTAATTTATAGGAGTTACTGGGGGTAATTTATAGGAGTTACTGGGGGTAATTTATAGGAGTACTGGGGTAAAGTATAGGAGTTACTGGGGGTAATTTATAGGAGTTACTGGGGTAATTTATAGGAGTTACTGGGGGTAATTTATAGGAGTTACTGGGGGTAATTTATAGGAGTTACTGGGGGTAATTTATAGGAGTTACTGGGGGTAATTTATAGGAGTCACTGGGGGTAATTTATAGGAGTCACTGGGGGTAATTTATAGGAGTTACTGGGGGTAATTTATAGGAGTTACTGGGGGTAATTTATAGGAGTTACTGGGGGTAATTTATAGGAGTTACTGGGGGTAATTTATAGGAGTTACTGGGGGTAATTTATAGGAGTTACTGGGGGTAATTTATTGGAGTTACTGGGGTCATTTATAGGAGTTACTGGGGGTAATTTATAGGAGTTACTGGGGGTAATTTATAGGAGTTACTGGGGGTAATTTATAGGAGTCACTGGGGGTAATTTATAGGAGTCACTGGGGGTAATTTATAGGAGTCACTGGGGGTAATTTATAGGAGTTACTGGGGGTAATTTATAGGAGTTACTGGGGGTAATTTATAGGAGTTACTGGGGGTAATTTATAGGAGTTACTGGGTGTAATTTATAGGAGTTACTGGGGTAATTTATAGGAGTTACTGGAGGTAATTTATAGGAGTCACTGGGGGTAATTTACAGGAGTTACTTGGGTAATTTATAGGAGCTACTGGGGGTAATTTATAGGAGTTACTGGGGGTAATTTATAGGAGTTACTGGGGGTAATTTATAGGAGCTACTGGGGGTAATTTATAGGAGTTACTGGGGGTAATTTATAGGAGTTACTGGGGGTAATTTATAGGAGTTACTGGGGGTAATTTATAGGAGTTACTGGGGGTAATTTATAGGAGTTACTGGGGGTAATTTATAGGAGTTACTGGGGGTAATTTATAGGAGTTACTGGGGGTAATTTATAGGAGTTACTGGGGTAATTTATAGGAGTTACTGGGGGTAATTTATAGGAGTTACTGGGGGTAATTTATAGGAGTTACTGGGGGTAATTTATAGGAGTTACTGGGGTAATTCATAGGAGTTACTGGGGTAATTTATAGGAGTTACTGGGGGTAATTTATAGGAGTTACTGGGGGTAATTTATAGGAGTTACTGGGGGTAATTTATAGGAGTTACTGGGGGTAATTTATAGGAGTCACTGGGGGTAATTTATAGGAGTCACTGGGGGTAATTTATAGGAGTTACTGGGGGTAATTTATAGGAGTTACTGGGGGTAATTTATAGGAGTTACTGGGGGTAATTTATAGGAGTTACTGGGGTAATTTATAGGAGTTACTGGAGGTAATTTATAGGAGTCACTGGGGGTAATTTACAGGAGTTACTTGGGTAATTTATAGGAGCTACTGGGGGTAATTTATAGGAGTTACTGGGGGTAATTTATAGGAGTTACTGGGGGTAATTTATAGGAGCTACTGGGGGTAATTTATAGGAGTTACTGGGGGTAATTTATAGGAGTTACTGGGGGTAATTTATAGGAGTTACTGGGGGTAATTTATAGGAGTTACTGGGGGTAATTTATAGGAGTTACTGGGGGTAATTTATAGGAGTTACTGGGGGTAATTTATAGGAGTTACTGGGGGTAATTTATAGGAGTCACTGGGGGTAATTTATAGGAGTCACTGGGGTAATTTATAGGAGTTACTGGGGGTAATTTATAGGAGTTACTGGGGGTAATTTATAGGAGTTACTGGGGGTAATTTATAGGAGTTACTGGGTGTAATTTATAGGAGTAACTGGGTGTAATTTATAGGAGTTACTGGGGTAATTTATAGGAGTTACTGGAGGTAATTTATAGGAGTCACTGGGGGTAATTTACAGGAGTTACTTGGGTAATTTATAGGAGCTACTGGGGGTAATTTATAGGAGTTACTGGGGGTAATTTATAGGAGTTACTGGGGGTAATTTATAGGAGCTACTGGGGGTAATTTATAGGAGTTACTGGGGGTAATTTATAGGAGTTACTGGGGGTAATTTATAGGAGTTACTGGGGGTAATTTATAGGAGTTACTGGGGGTAATTTATAGGAGCTACTGGGGGTAATTTATAGGAGTTACTGGGGGTAATTTATAGGAGTTACTGGGTGTAATTTATAGGAGTTACTGGGGTAATTTATAGGAGTTACTGGAGGTAATTTATAGGAGTCACTGGGGGTAATTTACAGGAGTTACTTGGGTAATTTATAGGAGCTACTGGGGGTAATTTATAGGAGTTACTGGGGGTAATTTATAGGAGTTACTGGGGGTAATTTATAGGAGCTACTGGGGGTAATTTATAGGAGTTACTGGGGGTAATTTATAGGAGTTACTGGGGGTAATTTATAGGAGTTACTGGGGGTAATTTATAGGAGTTACTGGGGGTAATTTATAGGAGTTACTGGGGGTAATTTATAGGAGTTACTGGGGGTAATTTATAGGAGTTACTGGGGTAATTTATAGGAGTTACTGGGGGTAATTTATAGGAGTTACTGGGGGTAATTTATAGGAGTTACTGGGGGTAATTTATAGGAGTTACTGGGGTAATTTATAGGAGTTACTGGGGTAATTTATAGGAGTTACTGGGGGTAATTTATAGGAGTTACTGGGGGTAATTTATAGGAGTTACTGGGGGTAATTTATAGGAGTTACTGGGGGTAATTTATAGGAGTCACTGGGGGTAATTTATAGGAGTCACTGGGGGTAATTTATAGGAGTTACTGGGGGTAATTTATAGGAGTTACTGGGGGTAATTTATAGGAGTTACTGGGGGTAATTTATAGGAGTTACTGGGGTAATTTATAGGAGTTACTGGAGGTAATTTATAGGAGTCACTGGGGGTAATTTACAGGAGTTACTTGGGTAATTTATAGGAGCTACTGGGGGTAATTTATAGGAGTTACTGGGGGTAATTTATAGGAGTTACTGGGGGTAATTTATAGGAGCTACTGGGGGTAATTTATAGGAGTTACTGGGGGTAATTTATAGGAGTTACTGGGGGTAATTTATAGGAGTTACTGGGGGTAATTTATAGGAGTTACTGGGGGTAATTTATAGGAGTTACTGGGGGTAATTTATAGGAGTTACTGGGGGTAATTTATAGGAGTTACTGGGGGTAATTTATAGGAGTCACTGGGGGTAATTTATAGGAGTCACTGGGGGTAATTTATAGGAGTTACTGGGGGTAATTTATAGGAGTTACTGGGGGTAATTTATAGGAGTTACTGGGGGTAATTTATAGGAGTTACTGGGTGTAATTTATAGGAGTAACTGGGTGTAATTTATAGGAGTTACTGGGGTAATTTATAGGAGTTACTGGAGGTAATTTATAGGAGTCACTGGGGGTAATTTACAGGAGTTACTTGGGTAATTTATAGGAGCTACTGGGGGTAATTTATAGGAGTTACTGGGGGTAATTTATAGGAGTTACTGGGGGTAATTTATAGGAGCTACTGGGGGTAATTTATAGGAGTTACTGGGGGTAATTTATAGGAGTTACTGGGGGTAATTTATAGGAGTTACTGGGGGTAATTTATAGGAGTTACTGGGGGTAATTTATAGGAGCTACTGGGGGTAATTTATAGGAGTTACTGGGGGTGATTTATAGGAGTTACTGGGGGTAATTTATAGGAGCTACTGGGGGAAATTTATAGGAGGTACTGGGGGTAATTTATAGGAGTTACTGGGGGTAGTTATAGGAGCTACTGGGGGTAATTTATAGTAGCTACTGGGGGTAATTTATAGGAGTTACTGGGGGTAATTATAGGAGCTACTGGGGGTAATTTATAGGAGTTACTGGGGGTAATTTATAGGAGTTACTGGGGGTAATTTATAGGAGTTACTGGGGGTAATTTATAGGAGTTACTGGGGTAATTTATAGGAGCTACTGGGGGTAATTTACAGGAGCTACTGGGGGTAATTTATAGAAGTTACTGGGGGTAATTTATAGGAGCTACTGGAGGTAAATTATAAATGAAAAATAAAATGAAAATCACTTATTGTCACAAGTAGGCTTCAATGAAGTTACTGTGAACAGCCCCTAGTCGCCACATTCCGGCGCCTGTTCGGGGAGACTGGTACGGGAATTCAACCGTGCTGCTGGCCTGCCTTGGTCTGCTTTTAAAAGCCAGCGATTTAGCATAGTGTGCTAAACCAACCCCTATAGAAGTGACTGGAAGTCATTTATAGGAATTTATGGGGGTAATTTACAGGAGTTACTGGGTGTAATTTATAGGAGTTACTGGGGTAATTTATAGGAGTTACTGGAGGTAATTTATAGGAGTCACTGGGGGTAATTTACAGGAGTTACTTGGGTAATTTATAGGAGCTACTGGGGGTAATTTATAGGAGTTACTGGGGGTAATTTATAGGAGTTACTGGGGGTAATTTATAGGAGCTACTGGGGGTAATTTATAGGAGTTACTGGGGGTAATTTACAGGAGTTACTGGGGGTAATTTATAGGAGCTACTGGGGGTAATTTATAGGAGCTACTGGGGGTAATTTATAGGAGTTACTGGGGGTGATTTATAGGAGTTACTGGGGGAAATTTATAGGAGCTACTGGGGGTAATTTATAGGAGGTACTGGGGGTAATTTATAGGAGTTACTGGGGGTAGTTATAGGAGCTACTGGGGGTAATTTATAGGAGCTACTGGGGGTAATTTATAGGAGTTACTGGGGGTAATTATAGGAGCTACTGGGGGTAATTTATAGGAGTTACTGGGGTAATTTGTAGGAGCAACTGGGGGTAATTTATAGGAGTTACTGGGGGTAATTTATAGGAGTTGCTGGGGGTAATGTATAGGAGTTACTGGGGGTAATTTATAGGAGCTACTGGGGTAATTTATCGGAGTTAATGGGGTAATTTTAGGAGTTATTGGGTGTAATTTATAGGAGTTACTGGGGGTAATTTATAGGAGTTACTGGGGTAATTTATAGGAGTCACTGGGGGTAATGTATTGGAGCTACTGGGGGTAATTTATAGGAGTTGCTGGGGGTAATGTATAGGAGTTACTGGGGGTAATTTATAGGAGCTACTGGGGTAATTTATCGGAGTTAATGGGGTAATTTTAGGAGTTATTGGGTGTAATTTATAGGAGTTACTGGGGGTAATTTATAGGAGTTACTGGGGGTAATTTATAGGAGCTACTGGGGGTAATTCATAGGAGCTACTGGGGGTAATTTATAGGAGTTACTGGGGGTGATTTATAGGAGTTACTGGGGGTAATTTATAGGAGCTACTGGGGGTAATTTATAGGAGGTACTGGGGGTAATTTATAGGAGTTACTGGGGGTAGTTATAGGAGCTACTGGGGGTAATTTATAGGAGCTACTGGGGGTAATTTATAGGAGTTACTGGGGGTAATTATAGGAGCTACTGGGGGTAATTTATAGGAGTTACTGGGGGTAATTTATAGGAGTTACTGGGGGTAATTTATAGGAGTTACTGGGGGTAATTTATAGGAGTTACTGGGGGTAATTTATAGGAGTTACTGGGGTAATTTATAGGAGTTACTGTGGGTAATTTATAGGAGTTACTTGGGTAATTTATAGGAGTTACTGGGGGTAATTTATAGGAGTTACTGGGGTAATTTATAGGAGTCACTGGGGGTAATATATAGGAGTTACTGGGGGTAATTTATAGGAGCTACTGGGGGTAATTTATATGAGTTACTGGGGTAATTTATAGGAGTCACAGGGGGTAATATATAGGAGTTACTGGGGGTAATTTATATGAGTTACTGGGGGTAATTTATAGGAGTTACTGGAGGTAATTTATATGAGTTACTGGGGGTAATTTCTAGGAGCTACTGGGGGTAATTTATAAGAGTTACTGGGGGTAATTTATAGGAGCTACTGGGGGTAATTTATAGGAGTTACTGGGGTAATTTATAGGAGCTACTGGGGGTAATTTATAGGAGTTACTGGGAGTAATTTATAGGAATTACTGGGGTAATTTATAGGAGATACTGGGGGTAGTTTATAGGAGCAACTGGGGGTAATTTATAGGAGCTACTGGGGGTAATTTATTGGAGATACTGGGGTAATTTATAGGAGTTATTGGGGGTAATTTATAGGAGTTACTGGGGGTAATTTATAGGAGTTACTGGGGGTAATTTATAGGAGTTACTGGGGTAATTTATAGGAGCTACTGAGGGTAATTTATAGGAGTTACTGGGGTAATTTATAGGAGTTACTGGGGGTAATTTATAGGAGTTACTGGGGTAATTTATAGAAGTTACTGGGGGTAATTTATAGGAGTTACTGGGGTAATTTATAGGAGTTACTGGGGTAATTTATAGGAGTTACTGGGGTAATTTATAGGAGCTACTGAGGGTAATTTATAGGAGTTACTGGGGTAATTTATAGGAGTTACTGGGGTAATTTATCGGAGTCACTGGGGGTAATTTACAGGAGTTTCTGGGGGTAATTTACAGGAGCTACTGGGGGTAATTTATAGGAGTTACTGGGGGTAATTTATAGGAGTTACTGGGGGTAATTTATAGGAGTTACTGGGGGTAATTTATAGGAGTTACTGGGGGTAATTTATAGGAGTTACTGGGGGTAATTTATAGGAGTTACTGGGGGTAATTTATAGGAGTTACTGGGGGTAATTTATAGGAGTTACTGGGGGTAATTTATAGGAGTTACTGGGGTAATTTATAGGAGTTACTGGGGGTAATTTATAGGAGTTACTGGGGGTAATTTATAGGAGTTACTGGGGGTAATTTATAGGAGTTACTGGGGTAATTCATAGGAGTTACTGGGGTAATTTATAGGAGTTACTGGGGGTAATTTATAGGAGTTACTGGGGGTAATTTATAGGAGTTACTGGGGGTAATTTATAGGAGTTACTGGGGGTAATTTATAGGAGTCACTGGGGGTAATTTATAGGAGTCACTGGGGGTAATTTATAGGAGTTACTGGGGGTAATTTATAGGAGTTACTGGGGGTAATTTATAGGAGTTACTGGGGGTAATTTATAGGAGTTACTGGGGTAATTTATAGGAGTTACTGGAGGTAATTTATAGGAGTCACTGGGGGTAATTTACAGGAGTTACTTGGGTAATTTATAGGAGCTACTGGGGGTAATTTATAGGAGTTACTGGGGGTAATTTATAGGAGTTACTGGGGGTAATTTATAGGAGCTACTGGGGGTAATTTATAGGAGTTACTGGGGGTAATTTATAGGAGTTACTGGGGGTAATTTATAGGAGTTACTGGGGGTAATTTATAGGAGTTACTGGGGGTAATTTATAGGAGTTACTGGGGGTAATTTATAGGAGTTACTGGGGGTAATTTATAGGAGTTACTGGGGGTAATTTATAGGAGTCACTGGGGGTAATTTATAGGAGTCACTGGGGTAATTTATAGGAGTTACTGGGGGTAATTTATAGGAGTTACTGGGGGTAATTTATAGGAGTTACTGGGGGTAATTTATAGGAGTTACTGGGTGTAATTTATAGGAGTAACTGGGTGTAATTTATAGGAGTTACTGGGGTAATTTATAGGAGTTACTGGAGGTAATTTATAGGAGTCACTGGGGGTAATTTACAGGAGTTACTTGGGTAATTTATAGGAGCTACTGGGGGTAATTTATAGGAGTTACTGGGGGTAATTTATAGGAGTTACTGGGGGTAATTTATAGGAGCTACTGGGGGTAATTTATAGGAGTTACTGGGGGTAATTTATAGGAGTTACTGGGGGTAATTTATAGGAGTTACTGGGGGTAATTTATAGGAGTTACTGGGGGTAATTTATAGGAGCTACTGGGGGTAATTTATAGGAGTTACTGGGGGTAATTTATAGGAGTTACTGGGTGTAATTTATAGGAGTTACTGGGGTAATTTATAGGAGTTACTGGAGGTAATTTATAGGAGTCACTGGGGGTAATTTACAGGAGTTACTTGGGTAATTTATAGGAGCTACTGGGGGTAATTTATAGGAGTTACTGGGGTTAATTTATAGGAGTTACTGGGGGTAATTTATAGGAGCTACTGGGGGTAATTTATAGGAGTTACTGGGGGTAATTTATAGGAGTTACTGGGGGTAATTTATAGGAGTTACTGGGGGTAATTTATAGGAGTTACTGGGGGTAATTTATAGGAGTTACTGGGGGTAATTTATAGGAGTTACTGGGGGTAATTTATAGGAGTTACTGGGGGTAATTTATAGGAGTTACTGGGGTAATTTATAGGAGTTACTGGGGGTAATTTATAGGAGTTACTGGGGGTAATTTATAGGAGTTACTGGGGGTAATTTATAGGAGTTACTGGGGTAATTTATAGGAGTTACTGGGGTAATTTATAGGAGTTACTGGGGGTAATTTATAGGAGTTACTGGGGGTAATTTATAGGAGTTACTGGGGGTAATTTATAGGAGTTACTGGGGGTAATTTATAGGAGTCACTGGGGGTAATTTATAGGAGTCACTGGGGGTAATTTATAGGAGTTACTGGGGGTAATTTATAGGAGTTACTGGGGGTAATTTATAGGAGTTACTGGGGGTAATTTATAGGAGTTACTGGGGTAATTTATAGGAGTTACTGGAGGTAATTTATAGGAGTCACTGGGGGTAATTTACAGGAGTTACTTGGGTAATTTATAGGAGCTACTGGGGGTAATTTATAGGAGTTACTGGGGGTAATTTATAGGAGTTACTGGGGGTAATTTATAGGAGCTACTGGGGGTAATTTATAGGAGTTACTGGGGGTAATTTATAGGAGTTACTGGGGGTAATTTATAGGAGTTACTGGGGGTAATTTATAGGAGTTACTGGGGGTAATTTATAGGAGTTACTGGGGGTAATTTATAGGAGTTACTGGGGGTAATTTATAGGAGTTACTGGGGGTAATTTATAGGAGTCACTGGGGGTAATTTATAGGAGTCACTGGGGGTAATTTATAGGAGTTACTGGGGGTAATTTATAGGAGTTACTGGGGGTAATTTATAGGAGTTACTGGGGGTAATTTATAGGAGTTACTGGGTGTAATTTATAGGAGTAACTGGGTGTAATTTATAGGAGTTACTGGGGTAATTTATAGGAGTTACTGGAGGTAATTTATAGGAGTCACTGGGGGTAATTTACAGGAGTTACTTGGGTAATTTATAGGAGCTACTGGGGGTAATTTATAGGAGTTACTGGGGGTAATTTATAGGAGTTACTGGGGGTAATTTATAGGAGCTACTGGGGGTAATTTATAGGAGTTACTGGGGGTAATTTATAGGAGTTACTGGGGGTAATTTATAGGAGTTACTGGGGGTAATTTATAGGAGTTACTGGGGGTAATTTATAGGAGCTACTGGGGGTAATTTATAGGAGTTACTGGGGGTGATTTATAGGAGTTACTGGGGGTAATTTATAGGAGCTACTGGGGGAAATTTATAGGAGGTACTGGGGGTAATTTATAGGAGTTACTGGGGGTAGTTATAGGAGCTACTGGGGGTAATTTATAGTAGCTACTGGGGGTAATTTATAGGAGTTACTGGGGGTAATTATAGGAGCTACTGGGGGTAATTTATAGGAGTTACTGGGGGTAATTTATAGGAGTTACTGGGGGTAATTTATAGGAGTTACTGGGGGTAATTTATAGGAGTTACTGGGGTAATTTATAGGAGCTACTGGGGGTAATTTACAGGAGCTACTGGGGGTAATTTATAGAAGTTACTGGGGGTAATTTATAGGAGCTACTGGAGGTAAATTATAAATGAAAAATAAAATGAAAATCACTTATTGTCACAAGTAGGCTTCAATGAAGTTACTGTGAACAGCCCCTAGTCGCCACATTCCGGCGCCTGTTCGGGGAGACTGGTACGGGAATTCAACCGTGCTGCTGGCCTGCCTTGGTCTGCTTTTAAAAGCCAGCGATTTAGCATAGTGTGCTAAACCAACCCCTATAGAAGTGACTGGAAGTCATTTATAGGAATTTATGGGGGTAATTTACAGGAGTTACTGGGTGTAATTTATAGGAGTTACTGGGGTAATTTATAGGAGTTACTGGAGGTAATTTATAGGAGTCACTGGGGGTAATTTACAGGAGTTACTTGGGTAATTTATAGGAGCTACTGGGGGTAATTTATAGGAGTTACTGGGGGTAATTTATAGGAGTTACTGGGGGTAATTTATAGGAGCTACTGGGGGTAATTTATAGGAGTTACTGGGGGTAATTTACAGGAGTTACTGGGGGTAATTTATAGGAGCTACTGGGGGTAATTTATAGGAGCTACTGGGGGTAATTTATAGGAGTTACTGGGGGTGATTTATAGGAGTTACTGGGGGAAATTTATAGGAGCTACTGGGGGTAATTTATAGGAGGTACTGGGGGTAATTTATAGGAGTTACTGGGGGTAGTTATAGGAGCTACTGGGGGTAATTTATAGGAGCTACTGGGGGTAATTTATAGGAGTTACTGGGGGTAATTATAGGAGCTACTGGGGGTAATTTATAGGAGTTACTGGGGTAATTTGTAGGAGCAACTGGGGGTAATTTATAGGAGTTACTGGGGGTAATTTATAGGAGTTGCTGGGGGTAATGTATAGGAGTTACTGGGGGTAATTTATAGGAGCTACTGGGGTAATTTATCGGAGTTAATGGGGTAATTTTAGGAGTTATTGGGTGTAATTTATAGGAGTTACTGGGGGTAATTTATAGGAGTTACTGGGGTAATTTATAGGAGTCACTGGGGGTAATGTATTGGAGCTACTGGGGGTAATTTATAGGAGTTGCTGGGGGTAATGTATAGGAGTTACTGGGGGTAATTTATAGGAGCTACTGGGGTAATTTATCGGAGTTAATGGGGTAATTTTAGGAGTTATTGGGTGTAATTTATAGGAGTTACTGGGGGTAATTTATAGGAGTTACTGGGGGTAATTTATAGGAGCTACTGGGGGTAATTTATAGGAGCTACTGGGGGTAATTTATAGGAGTTACTGGGTGTGATTTATAGGAGTTACTGGGGGTAATTTATAGGAGCTACTGGGGGTAATTTATAGGAGGTACTGGGGGTAATTTATAGGAGTTACTGGGGGTAGTTATAGGAGCTACTGGGGGTAATTTATAGGAGCTACTGGGGGTAATTTATAGGAGTTACTGGGGGTAATTATAGGAGCTACTGGGGGTAATTTATAGGAGTTACTGGGGGTAATTTATAGGAGTTACTGGGGGTAATTTATAGGAGTTACTGGGGGTAATTTATAGGAGTTACTGGGGGTAATTTATAGGAGTTACTGGGGTAATTTATAGGAGTTACTGTGGGTAATTTATAGGAGTTACTTGGGTAATTTATAGGAGTTACTGGGGGTAATTTATAGGAGTTACTGGGGTAATTTATAGGAGTCACTGGGGGTAATATATAGGAGTTACTGGGGGTAATTTATAGGAGCTACTGGGGGTAATTTATATGAGTTACTGGGGTAATTTATAGGAGTCACAGGGGGTAATATATAGGAGTTACTGGGGGTAATTTATATGAGTTACTGGGGGTAATTTATAGGAGTTACTGGAGGTAATTTATATGAGTTACTGGGGGTAATTTCTAGGAGCTACTGGGGGTAATTTATAAGAGTTACTGGGGGTAATTTATAGGAGCTACTGGGGGTAATTTATAGGAGTTACTGGGGTAATTTATAGGAGCTACTGGGGGTAATTTATAGGAGTTACTGGGAGTAATTTATAGGAATTACTGGGGTAATTTATAGGAGATACTGGGGGTAGTTTATAGGAGCAACTGGGGGTAATTTATAGGAGCTACTGGGGGTAATTTATTGGAGATACTGGGGTAATTTATAGGAGTTATTGGGGGTAATTTATAGGAGTTACTGGGGGTAATTTATAGGAGTTACTGGGGGTAATTTATAGGAGTTACTGGGGTAATTTATAGGAGCTACTGAGGGTAATTTATAGGAGTTACTGGGGTAATTTATAGGAGTTACTGGGGGTAATTTATAGGAGTTACTGGGGTAATTTATAGAAGTTACTGGGGGTAATTTATAGGAGTTACTGGGGTAATTTATAGGAGTTACTGGGGTAATTTATAGGAGTTACTGGGGTAATTTATAGGAGCTACTGAGGGTAATTTATAGGAGTTACTGGGGTAATTTATAGGAGTTACTGGGGTAATTTATCGGAGTCACTGGGGGTAATTTACAGGAGTTTCTGGGGGTAATTTACAGGAGCTACTGGGGGTAATTTATAGGAGTTACTGGGGGTAATTTATAGGAGTCACTGGGGGTAATTTATATGAGTTACTGGGGGTAATTTATAGGAGTTACTGGAGGTAATTTATATGAGTTACTGGGGGTAATTTGTAGGAGCTACTGGGGGTAATTTATAAGAGTTACTGGGGGTAATTTATAGGAGCTACTGGGGGTAATTTATAGGAGTTACTGGGAGTAATTTATAGGAATTACTGGGGTAATTTATAGGAGATACTGGGGGTAATTTATAGGAGCAACTGGGGGTAATTTATAGGAGCTACTGGGGGTAATTTATAGGAGTTACTGGGGGTAATTTATTGGAGTTACTGGGGGTAATTTATAGGAGTTACTGGGGGTAATTTATTGGAGATACTGGGGTAATTTATAGGAGCTACTGGGGGTAATTTATAGGAGTTACTGGGGTAATTTATAGGAGCTACTGGGGGTAATTTATAGGAGTTACTGGGGTAATTTATAGGAGTTACTGGGGTAATTTATCGGAGTCACTGGGGGTAATTTACAGGAGTTTCTGGGGGTAATTTATAGGAGTTACTGGGGTAATTTATAGGAGTTACTGGGGGTAATTTATAGGAGTTACTGGGGTAATTTATAGGAGCTACTGAGGGTAATTTATAGGAGTTACTGGGGTAATTTATCGGAGTCACTGGGGGTAATTTACAGGAGTTTCTGGGGGTAATTTACAGGAGCTACTGGGGGTAATTTATAGGAGTTACTGGGGGTACTTTATAGGAGTTAATGGGGGTAATTTATAGCAGTTACTGGGGTAATTTATAGGAGCTACTGGGGGTAATTTACAGGAGCTACTGGGGGTAATTTATAGGAGTTACTGGGGGTAATTTACAGGAGCTACTGGGGGTAATTTATAGGAGTTACTGGGGGTAATTTACAGGAGCTACTGGGGGTAATTTACAGGAGCTACTGGGGGTAATTTATAGGAGTTACTTGGGGTAATTTGTAGGAGTTACTGGGGTATTTTATCGGGGTTACTGAGGTTAATTTATAGGAGCTACTTGGGGTAACTATTCAGGGCTGTTCCTGCTCCGTGAGGCACCGACTCCAGGAGCAGTTATGCTCAGTATTTCCCGGGAGACCCTGTTCAGAGATCCAAGTGAGAAAGATTGAGCTCCGCTTCAAGGGAAGTGAAAAAGGTGAAGTTGCCATCATCCCAGAAGGCCATAGACTGCTTTCCCCTTTGAGGGAGTGAGTTGACTGTTGGTGATTTAACCTGAGGGTCACCACACCTCAGGAGAGGGTCAGGGTTCAGAAGGCGGGGCCTTCATGGATAACCCCAGAAGGTGCGGAAATTGAACCCACCCTGTTGGCATCTCTCCACATCACAGACCAGCAGCAAGGGAAGTAAGTGTGAGAGGAGTGGCAATCCGATGATCAGTGATCGTCATTCCTCGGAAGATTGGGTCCATTGAAATAGAAGTCTGTCGCTCATAACCGCTGTCTTCAATAATTGGGAGTCTTTAAAGGGTATCCAACTCTGATTGGACATATTCCCCAGACTCCTGCCATTGGTCACTCAACATGAGCATCATCTCGGTTGGTTTTTCAATGTGTCCGACTTTTGACTTTTGAAAACCTGGTCACCCGAATAAATGACCCAATTAAACTGGACCTCTGCTGTTACTTACAATTTCTGGTAATCTCCCACTACCTGAATACAAAAGCAGCAAGTTAAAGTCGTTGAATTTTGGTTTGTAAGTGGAAAACAGCAAAATCTTCAGACCACCATGCTGGTCATAGACAGCCTCGATATTTGTCATGGGCAGCTGATTGCCACATTTCTTGGGGGCAGCCTCCATGTTTGTCGTGGGCAGCCTCCATGTTTGTCGTGGGCAGCCTCCATGTTTGTCGTGGGCAGCCTCCATGTTTGTCGTGGGCAGCCTCCATGTTTGTCGTGGGCAGCCTCCATGTTTGTCGTGGGCAGCCTCCATGTTTGTCTCGGACAATCTCCATGTTTGTTGTGGGCAGGGCTCCATGTTCTTTCAGAAAATATCGCTTTGATGATGATGATACCAAGAATAATTGTATATACTCCTGGATTGTTCAAGATATCACCTCCCACCTCAAACATCCCACCTCCATGCTGCCATTGGTCTGACATTTCCACTCTTTTTCATCTGATTGGGTGTTTTTTCAGAAACATATTTTCCCTCCCATCCCCAGTTTATCTCCAATGAACAAATCCGTTGAAATAAAATAGGAGGGCAGTACGGTGGCGCAGTGGTTAGCACTGCTGCTTCACAGCGCCGAGATCCCAGGTTCGATCCCGGCCCTGGGTCACTGTCCATGTGGAATTTGCACATTCTCCCCGTGTTTGCGTGGGTTTCGCCCCCACAACCCAAAGATATGCAGAGCAGGTGGATTGGCCACATTAAATTGCCCCTGAATTGGAAATAAAATGAAATGAGTACTCTAAATTTATTTTTAAAAAGAAATATAATAGGAGAAGACCATGTTGTTAAAGTGCAGCAATCCCCTCAGTTATGTGAAATGAGTTCCCTGAGGATTCATCTTTAGCTCCTGAAAACTCCAGGACAATTCTTCAGAGTTGGGAACCCAATCTGAGGCTTGTTTGGATTCATTAAGCCCCTGACTGAGTTTCAGTCTCTCCGTGAAAAACTTACATCTGAAATGATAGCTCTTGTTTGTCACCCACTCAGATGCTGTCAAGTTCACGATGACTGTTATGGAGAAGCCGAAAGTTCACTGGGATGTAAACCTCTGTTTACACCGTACTCGACACATTGTGAAAATGAGGTCCCCAGATGCGGTAAGTAAACACCAAACAAAATCAATTTGACTTTGGGAAGTTCCACTGACTCCCTGTCCTCTCCCTTCCCTCAATCGATCAACATCAGCAAGAGACAACAACAACTTAGATTTATGTGGTGCCTTTAGGGCAATGAAACATCCAATGTTCAGATGACGAAAGATGTTTTAAGGAATGTCTCAATAGAGGCGGAAAGGTGGAGGGAGGGAATTTCGGAGCTTGGGGCCCAGACACCTGAAGACACGGCCACCAATGGTGAACCGATTAAAATTGGGAATGCTCAAGGGACCAGGGGCGTCATTCTCCGACCCCCCGCCGTGAATCCCGCCCCCGCCGAAGTCTTTGGTACCGGAGATTGGGCGGGGGCGGGAATCGGGCCGCGCCGGTTGGCGGGACCCCCCGCTGGATTCTCCGGCCCGGATGGGCTGAAGTCCCGCCCAGAAATTGCCTGTCCCGCCAGTGTAAATCAAACCTGGTATTTACCGGCGGGACCAGGCGGCGTGGGCGGGCTCCGGGGTCCTGGGGGGGGGGGCGCGGGGCGATCTGACCCCGGGGAGTGCCCCCACGGTGGCCTGGCCCGCGATCGGGGCCCACCGATCCGCGGGCGGGCCTGTGCTGTGGGGGCACTCTTTCCCTTCCGCCTCCGCCACGGCCTCCACCATGGCGGAGGCGGAAGAGACTCTCCCCACTGCGCATGCGCCGGGAAACTGACAGCGGCCGCTGACGCTCCCGCGCATGCGCCGCATTCCCGCGCCAGCTGGCGGGGCAACAAACGCCATTTCCGCCAGCTGGCGGGGCGGAAATCCCTCCGGCGTCGGCCTAGCCCCTCAATGTTGGGGCTAGGCCGCCAAAGATGCGGAGCATTCCGCACCTTTGGGCCGGCGCGATGCCCGTCTGATTGGCGCCGTTTTTGGCGCCAGTCGGCAGACATCGCGCCGTTGGGGGAGAATTTCACCCCAGGCCCGGAACTTTCCGTTTGGGAGACTATGGGCTGGATTCTCCACGCATCAGGAACTCTGGTTCCAGCGGCCGTCTGCAAAGAATCCAGAGTCGGACAGAAATGGGGCACCAGTGGGAGAATAGACACGGACAATTACGATCTATTTGCATCCGAGGGCGGCACAGTGGTTAGCACTGCTGCCTCATGGCACCGAAGACCTGGGTTCGATCCCGGCCCTCAATCACATGTGGAGTTTACACGTTCCCCCCGTATCTGCCTGGGTCTCATCCCCACAACCCAAAAGATGTGCTGGGTGGGGAGATTGGCCAAGCTAAATTGCCCCTTAATTTGAAAAGAAAATGAATTTGGTAGTTTAAATTTAAAAAAACCCAGTGTATATATTTGCATCCTGTTACCGGGCCAGGCACCATCATATTCTGCATGGTGAGATTTGCAAGGAATAGCGAAGAATTCCACTATCGGGTCGCCATTTTGAGCAGGTGGGCCTCGCCCCCAAATCAAGCGGGCGAGGCTGAGGAAAGCGCAATTTTGGAAACAGACGTCAGCACTTGGCAACCAAGTGAGAGCCCAATAATGTCCCTGCAGCAAGTGGCATGGCCCAGTCTCGGGGGCATGTGTCCCAGTCTCAGTGCTTCATGGTTGAGGGCATCGAGACCATGCCTCAGACGAGAGTCGGCCTCCAGGACTGGTAATGCGAGGTGACAGTGGAGACTTCAGATCACTCCAGACACACCTCCGTCCCATAGAGTAGCCCAGAGACCATTAAACACCCAGACACAGGAGGGAAAGTGCAGGCTCGATGGGTCGAATGACTTCCTTCTGAAATGTAGGGAGTCTATGATCTATCAGACCACTTAAGTTGGCACGGGTGTGGCACATTGGTGATAGGGCACAACAATGGGCTGAATTCTCCACCCGGCCACATTTCTGTTTCACCCCGCCGGCGGGTTTCTCCGCTACGCCGGCCGCTCAATGGGGTTTCCCATTGTGGGGCAGCCCCACACCGTCGGCAAACCCCCGGGCTGCCGGCAAAATGGAGCATCCCGCCGGCGGAGACTCCAGCCCCATGTTTCTCGTCACCAGGAAACATTTTTGCACCAACATTCTGACCCTGCAGCCATCCTCTACCTCCAGGGTGTTGGGAATGGGCTGGGCCTGGATGTAGAGGGTGTGCAGGGTGGGGAGTGATGGTGGGGCAGGTCCCCCATGATGCTTGAACATCCCACCTGGTGTCACCCTCAATGTGAGGTAGGAGGGAACAGGGCCAGAAATGTGAGCCTGCCTCGTATGACATCTCAGACAGTGAGTGAGCCCTAACCACTCCCCAGGGGTGTCATGGGGTTATAAACAAGATCCTTATTGCAGTTAGAACTGGACTGGTGGTGTTTGCGGCTATCACACCAGACAGCCCTGTTTCCAGTATTGTATAGACAATTATATTTCAGATTAAGTTACAGGAGTTCAGCACATACCAATCACATATCATTAGTTATCTATGTCCAATTATGACTATTCATTGGGTTGAAATTATGCAGAGTATAAAACAATGACGAACCAATTATAACAGATTAATACCTATTTAATTATAATATCCAATCAGTACAGAGACACGTACATGCTGTCTCCTGATATTTATCACCAGCTCACCATTATCAAGAATTTGTTATCAATCACCTGTCCTGTCTCAGTATAATGCTCTTCCAAAGGTAAATGGCCCATTGCAATAACAATTCTTGTCTGAAGCTCCGAGTCCAGCTCATTCACTCTGAGATGCAGTTCCTCGATCTGTGGACACTTACTGAAGATGTGGTTGCTGTGGATCAGACATCACCGGCCTCGCAGTAAATTTTGTTGAACTAATTTGGGTTTCAAGTTTAGAAATATCGCTCAGCGATATTTCACAATTCCCCAGATTCGAGGTGGGGAACATTTGTGGCGATATCGAGGTTTGAGATAGTTTGCTGCTTCTCGCTGTGGTGGGACTCTCATTATGTCACCCATAGAAATCACCATGTTAGGGGCACCCCACAATGTTAGGGCCCCCAATACATTAAAGGAATGCAGCCCACATCACTGACAGCATTAGGGAGTTTCACAATATTGGGGAACCCCTGACAACACCAAGGACAGAATCCACAGCCGACGATTCCAGGCCACCCCTTCCTCACCCACGTTAACGACTCTCCACTGCTTCAGACCCACCCACCCCCTCAGCACCAAAGTATTAGATTAAAAATTAATGACCATCCAGAACTTGAGGACGGCCATTCGCACATCAGAGACATTCTGAGACGTTAGCTGCCCCGTTGTTTAAGAAGCTTCAAGAACATTATTGGGCCCCAACCATTGTGGGTCACCCACAACATTAAGGACCCAACAACAATGAGGATTTTTCAATGTTGCAGAATCTCACATCCTCAACCCCACCCACCAAATTAGTGTGTACATTAATGTGTGTATATTCCAGTGTGTGTTTTCATGTGTACATTACAGTGCATATTTTACACTGTGTATATTTGGTTGTTCTCTCCTCTTTTTCAGCTGATACAATTCTGACACGTTTAGCATGTGGTACGAAGGTCTGCAACTGCGATGTTGCAGCTGCTCTGTGCTTCAGGGAGCACAGCCACTCATACAACCCAAAGTATTATAATTATGACCAAAGCCTGTGTAAGACCGTCTAATTGCTCCAGCTCGCAATGAAGCGATGGAGATGTGACCGAGAGTCACACTGACAAGAATCTCTCCAATAGAATATTCCGGGTGTGATTGATGGGATTTCTCTCTCGCCGTCTCCCTGATTTCTAATTGCTCACTGAGTCTCTCTCAGATCTCGCTTTTGTTGCTGTTTCACCTTTAACTCATTTCAAATGTACTTTACAATTCTGGTGAAATAAAATACACTGATTGAAGCATGCAATGCTGGGAGTGGGAGTGTTTATTCATTATTGATACAGGGGGCGTGTCCAATTAGTTTCTGCACAGACATTCTGACCTTTCACAGACAGTATGGGATCCTGCTGTTCTCTTTGTACTTTGTGGTGCGACACTGCCACCTGCTGGTGTAACAGCAGCAGCAGCCGTCACGTCTCTGCTCTCAAATGCTGACAAGAGGCATCCCTGGTGTCACAGTCTGAAACTGCCAACTTCATTGAGACAAATGCTGCAACTCGTGGGGTAATTTCAACTTTGCTGCAATCAGTGTAAATAAGAATTGGGAGAGATATAAAGTGGCTCTCACACCCGGGTCAAAATTACCCCCAGTAAATATTGTTAAATCTCTCATTCATTCAGACTCCTGCCCCAAGTTATTGCAAAGTGTTTAAATCTTTAGACCAAACTGTGTTCACTACAGGAATCTTCTCACCAGTGACACTGTTGTTAGAGGTGAAAATATTGACACGAAAGCCTGAGGATGAGTATAAAGAGGCAGTTTATTATTTCAGACCTGGGAGAAAGATCTGGAGACTACGCAGTCTCGCAATCCTCTTTCTCACTTGAGCTAAGGTTTGAATTGGGTTAATATACAGATCCAAGGGGCGGAATCAGTTGTATTCTCATTTACATACAATCAATCAACTATATTCGCATCACAATCCATTACATGCAGTCAATCAATTTTCTTAGCATCCCAGTTATCACATAAATGGTTAAAGTGGGTGCTGTCTTACCCGCCCCTAACTTCAAACAGAAGTCATTCAAAACTAACACAAGGATATGTCCTGTCTGCAGCTGTGGAAATTGAGCCTTATCAAGGATACATTGCACTCCTTGTTCTGTGAAGCTGTTATCAGTGGCTCTTTAAATATACCCTGTACAGACACACACCTGTTTCTCACGAGGTAGCTTAAGTTCAGCCATTTTGTGTATTTAGTATTGCTATAATAATTAACAGCCATTTTGTGTCCTTAATCATTGTGTATACACTATCTCTTTCTACAAATTGCCTCTTCTAAACAGGGATCTAAGCCAATGAGTACCTTTTGTCCCAGCAGAACTATTCAAAAGTAATATAGGAGCAAAAATGTTGTTACAGGGCCACCGAGAATCTATATCATAGTCCAGTATCAGAAAATGTCCCCCAACAGTCCCTTCTTTTGGCCCTGGAAGAAGTTTACTGAATCCCAGATGACCACAATGATTCGATACGAGGGCTGCAGGGTGCTTTAATACGGCCTTTGGGGCATGTAACGTCCCAGATGTTCCATACGTACACCGTGCATGCAGTGGCGGACCTACATTTTTGGGGCCCTGAAGCCTAAACTGTTATGGGGTCCCCTTCGCAACCAGCAACGAGGTCTGGGTAACCACTGTTATCTTCTTCAATGGGATTGTTCCACGACAATCACAACATTTTTAAAAATGTAACCACTACATCTCAGATTTTGATTGAAATTGCTGTACTGGATTATCTCACATGTCAAAGCCACTGGTGTGAATAAAGATTTCCTATGCCTTATAGTTTTCGAGTTATGGGGAGGATGAAAATTAGGGAAATGTTATATACATGCATGATGCATCATAGAATGTAGAAATAAAACATAGAAAAGACCACAGTCAATATAATCTTTTATTTTTGACACCTATGAGAATATACTACATGAAGCACATTTTACAAAATACTCTTTTTTTTGGTTTTTCTAGCAACATATTCACGTACAGTTTTGTCATATGAGAGCTTCCTTGCAATGTCATTTTCGAGAGACAATATGCATAAAGAATTTAAGCGCTCTTCAGTCATGGTAGACCGAAATTTGTTCATTATAAAGGATAGCTTTGAAAAATTCCTTTCTGCTTCACAGCTCGTGATAGGCATTGTCAAGCACAGCTTAGCGCAGTAGTAATATTGGGGAACACTTCAATTAGATGTTGCTCACCAATAAGCTGAAGAACTTCTGCGCATTGCATTTTAGATGGCGTGTTTTCTTCTGTGCACTGGGATTTCCTAAGGTGCAAATATTTTTTGAACTGATAACACACGTTGACTAATTTGTGGTCAATATCATCTTTGTAATACGATATTATAAGTTTAATACTGTCCTCAGCAATTTCAGAATTGTTCACCAATTCTGAGGGGAACTTGAACCTTTTTGCAATCTGCTCATATGGGTCAATCCTCTTGCGTAACTGGATTATCAGCATTCATAGAGTTGATATAGAACTTCTATCCTAAATTTGTCAGCTCCTCTCAAAGAAATAATACCACTTGTTCCATCTGAAAATGTTCTTGTAACTATGAGTTTGGAAGCATCAGAATAACTTGAGGTGATATCGTCACACAAACCTTTTGCGTCTGATTCAGTGTGTAATCCTATCGGCTGAATTTTCTCTGAGCTCTTTAACAAATGAAAGCAAAGATGATAGCAGAAGATAACCTTCAAATACATCAAAACCAGGGGTTTGGCGTTTCTTACTTGTTTAGTTGAAATATCCAGCACTTCTTCCCAAACAAATGTAAAAATAGCATATTCCAGCTTTACCAACTTGTGGTATAAATTCTTTGCATCTCGTTTACATTCAGGCTTCTCTTCTGAGTCTTCAAAAATATGTTTGAGAGTTTGTAAAATACCCAGATATCCATTTTTAATTGCCCGGACTGCTTCATAGTGTGCAGGCCATCTAGTTACACTTACGCTCTTTAGAGAAAAATGTAGATTGCCCTGTGTGTTTAAAATCCCCCATCTTCGTGGAGATCCAGAAAAGAAAACATACAGCTCCTGCAAAATGCCAAAATAGTCAACAACTTCAGGTAGAGTCGACACTGCCTTTTCTCCAACAAGGTTAAGTGAATGGGCTGCACATGGTACATAGTCTGCGTACCTGTTAATGTTTTTAAGGAGTGCTTGCAGCCCTTTCTCTGAGCGCTTCATGTTAGGTGCATTATCGTAGGACTGACCACGGATACTTTCAAGTGAAAGCTTCTGTTCACCCAGGACTTGTTGTATTTTGTTGAACAAGGTCGTGGATGAATGGTTTTCTATCGGTAAAAATGTTAAAAATCTCTCACAGGGTTTTCCATTATAGCAGTATCGAACCACAATTATCAACTGGTCAACATGTGTCAGGTCAGGCGTAGAGTCAACAATAATAGAGTAGTATTTGGTGTCGAGGTTGTTGATTTGATTCACAATTTCACCTTGCACATGTTTTCCCATGATTTCTATCAATTCTTCATGCATGGGTTTGGATATTGCTAGAAAGAGCTCCCACGGTTTGTGCACGATCACTGGCTTCAATGGTATTTGCTTGGCTTATTTCAACTGTAGGTGTTGACAAACTTGACATTGCAAAATAGTTTGTTAGTTTTTGACACTTAGAAATTTCATCAGATCGCATTTCATTGAGTTTGCGTTTTTGGTATCCACTTAAGTACTTTCATGAACTCATTGTTATTCCTCTAGGGTCTTGACCTCTGTTAAAAAGGGGGGGAAAATTACATTAGCCACAGCAGAACAGCCACCTTTCCACAACACTCCACCTTTACAATAACTGTGCTACTGACTCGCAAACATTGGCATTGTTGAAATATATACAACAAAAAATTTGAGTCATGCGACTATTGTCGCGTGCTTTGAAAGGACATTTTTTTAGGTCTACTTTCAGAGAAAGGTTTTTTAAAAAAAACCTTCTCAGAAAGTAAAGCACCATTTTTAAAGATTTATAATAAATAAGCTAAATAGACTAAACTAGGCTATGTTCAAGCTAGCCTACACTAGGCTAGACTAAGTTAGGCAAGAGTAGGCCACCAAAACTCATAGGCTAAGGTAATGGAACCCAATTTTACCATTATGTGAACACTTTTCACAATAAACACCTGTAATTTAACACAAATTCACCCTTTTATTACTTTGTCATAAATACTTGTAATATAGTATTAGCCTAGGCTATGCGGTCGGAGCCTACCTTCCGTTCACCTCTTCATAAAAACAATAGGCTTAGGCTAATCGAACACTATTTCACCTTTATTACTTGCCTTACTTTTCTAAATACAGCATTTATTTTTGAGTCGGGGTAATTAAAATATTGTATCCTTATGAACACTTTATTGAAAAAGATTCTTGTCTAGATCGCGATCACGAGTGCAATCACGTTGAAAATTCACGTTAGCATCGTGATTGCCTTTTCAACGGATCCCCTTTGTTGTTACGACACGTCATCGACTGTTTGTATTTCTGTCATAACTGTTAATAGTGTTTTAAATTATTTATAATTATTTTATATTAAATATATTTAGAATGAAACACCCTTAATTTGAACGTTTTTTCGTTTACGGCTAGCCTACATGATACTTTAATAACCTTTTAATTTTTACTTTTACTATTATTTTGTAGTGAATTACACTATATTATTAATATTATTATTTTTTAAAAACCCCGTCTCATACAGTAGACCCAAAAGTTTTAAGCAATGTGGACAAAAGTCGCTTTGGGGGCCCCTCCGGGATTAGGGGCCCTGAAGCTTAAACTTCATTAGTTTCATAGTAGATCCGCCTCTGCGTGCATGTGATTCAAAGATCACCCCTCAAACAACCCCATATATGTCACATTTAATGTCTTGATATCAATCATTCCTGCCTCCCTGACTAACTCTGCTGTCTGTCATTAAATGTTGTTATTCATCGCAGTTTTCAAGTCAGCTCATCTAACGGTGCCACACTCTCTGCCACTAACTTTCACTCTGAAGTAGTTCCTCTGTGTGTGTCTGTCTGCTTTTTGTTTTTCAAAGCATGAATTTTTCATTAACCGGTGGTAAAGCTTAACTGATTGACCGATCTTGAGTCTTCGTTCCCTCAGAGTTTCTGCAAGATGTGGGACCATCTCTGGCTAGTTATAATCCTAACCCAAGTGATCCTTGCTAGGCCGATGGTGGTGGGCCGAAGGGGTGCAAAAGTTATAGCAATAGGAGGTTACCGTGGCAGAGACGCAGTATTTCATTTTCCTCCGTAAACTTAAAATGCACGGAGGCAGGTGTAATCTCTGAGACGCAACCATGAGTTCTGATTCACCCACATTCGTCCAACTCTCCCTGTCCCACCGGGTGGGGCAACGTGAGGGAGATCCCATGTATTATCCCTGCGTATAGCAGACGTCTCGATGAGATAGTACCTGAGGGAGGAGTTAGCCTGTATGATTCCAATGTCCTCCAGTTCGTTGTGAGGGTATGGCCCTGAGTCTGGTGTGATGATAGTGATCATCAGGACCATCTCTACCCCTGTCATTTCGTCCATTCTACAGTTGGGGATCGCTGAGTATACTCTGGTACCTCAGAGTACGGTTGTCCAGCGTCCCTTGCCATTCGGCTAGCTTAGCCAGTTGCAGGCTGTCTATTCAATCAGGCACCTCCCCCCTTTAGATCAGATCTAGGTTGTGGCCTAGCTACCCTGTCAGAGCCTTCCGGCTGTCTCCCTTTCTCGGTCGATGAGTTTGTTAATTATTGTTGATTGTCTCAGTGTGTGTCCCTAACACTGTTGTCCTATTCAATTGTATACCCAGGCCCTCTTCCCCAAGCTAACTCGACCTTTCTCTGCTCTCTCCAATATTCTCTTCCTTATTCCTGTAAGTTGTTCCACCTTCGCATTTAACCTTTGTATGTCTGGTGACTTTACCACAGAAGTTTTGTGTTGAGTCAAGTTACTACATCATTGATTATGCCTCTTTTAACCCTGTGTGGGTTGTCATGCCCTCAAAATCTAGTGGCACCCGTGTCATTGGCTTCATAACAACCTTACTTAAAACACGATACATATTCATTTCATATTATTAACAATACCGGAACCCACGAGAAATACAAAAACAATTTGTAAACCCATCTTTCCCCGAATGTAGCTGCAGCCACGCATTAAGATAAGTTCTATCATTGTTCCAGCCTCTAGCTGCTGGGATGCACATCTCATCAATAAAATTATTTAAAGCACCATAGTTCCTATCGCCACGTTGATCCGGTGTCCGTTGTGAAATCAGTGATGTTCCTGCGCTCTAATGTGCTTGTGGTTGTTCTGAGATCCCAAGAGCCACCAGGTGTCCCCACAGCTGCTGCTGGCGTTCCAGCCTTTTTTGAATGTTTAACCTAAAGATTTAAAGGAAAAGTGTCCTGGTCGTCCCCAGGTGTTCGGTGTTGTCCGTATAAAGCTTTTCCTGTATGGGCCGAACACGTCTGTTATTCAGGGGTTAGTAGTTCTCATGTTTTGCAACCTTTTCATATTTAGTTTCCTCGTGGTTACGCGCCTGATTCTGTTGCGCTTGAACCCGGCCCCGACGGGCTTGTGCCTGTTTAATTAGCCAGTTTACAATAACTCAACCAACTCAAATTCCTGAAGCTACTGTAAATATTGTCCACTTGCAGTTACTTGTAAAGTAAAACACCAAAGATCCATTCTGCTTGGGACAGAGTGGGTTAACTAAAATATATCTGACAATTCAAAAATTAAGATTTGTAAGTTCCAATTAAAAATACATCTTCGGCAGTTTTTTTATTACTTTATCAGAATTACAAAGCCAGAGCTCCGAGTGTGGACAGGGGCGAACCCCAAACCCAGCTCCTCGCCTGCTCCAGAAACCAATTCAACTGAATCCAAATTCATGGTCCCCACAAGAGAGACATACCAAATCCAGGCATTAACAAGCACGGGTCAATTCTCTGCTGGTTTGAAAAGGGGTGGAGGAAGAGTTCTCGACCAGACATCATTTTGTCACCACCCTCCTCTTGTTTAAACAAGAAACATGGGGCGAAATTCTCCGTTATCGGAGCAAAGTCCGCCGATCTGCGCAAAAAACGGCGCAAATCCGACTTGCGTCACGCCGGAAAAATGGGTCAAAAGTCTCCGGCCCGAAATAGGCTAGCAGCGACGTGACGGGATCCGCGCTTGAGCACGTGGTTCATGCCATGCAGCGTCATACGCGCCGCACGGCGTGACGGCTCATAAGGCCGCGCTGCTCCCCCCCCACCCGACCGGAACACCCGACCGGAACAGCTGACTGGATGGCTGGCCGCCGCTCAGCCCCGAGGTTCCAGTCCCGTGACATTGAGGCGCTCCTGGACGCTGTGGAGCAGAGGAGGGACGCCCTGTATCCCGGGCACGGCCGCAGAGTTGCCCCACGCCACAGCCGGCGTCTGTGGAGGGAGGTGGCAGAGGCCGTCACCGCTGTGGCCCTGACACCATGGACAGGCACCCAGTGCCACAAGAAGGTGAACGACCTCGTCAGAGCAGGCAGGGTGAGCCTCCCCCATAGCCCCCCTCCCCATATCTCCCCTCGCCCATATCCCCCCTCCCCCATATCCCCCCTCCCCCATATCCCCATATCCCCCTCCCCCATATCCCCCCTCCCCATATCCCCCGTATCTCCCCTCCCCCATATCCCCCCTCCCCCATATCCCCCCTCCCCAATTTCCCCCCCTCCCCCATATCCCCCCTCCCCCATATCCCCCTCCCCATATCCCCCCTCCCCCATATCCCCCCTCCCCCATATCCCCCTCCCCCATATCCCCCTCTCCCCCATATCCCCCCTCCCCCATATCACCCCTCCCCATATCCCCCATATCCCCCCTCCCCATATCCCCCCTCCCCCATATCCCCCCTCCCCATATCCCCCCTCCCCCATATCCCCCCTCCCCCATATCCCCCCCACCGCCATATCCCCCCTCCCCCATATCCCCCCTCCCCCATATACCCCCTCCCCCATATCCCCCCTCCCCCATATCCCCACTCCCCCATATCCCCCCTCCCCCATATCCCCCCTCCCCCATATCCCCCCTCCCCCATATCCCCCTCTCCCCCATATCCCCAAGTGAACACTTGGAGGAGGCCCCGCTGATGAGAGGCCACTGACCGAACACGAGGAAAGGGCCCTGGAACTGGCTGGCGGACCTGACGACCGGGAGGTTGCTGATGCAGAGGTCGGGGGCGTACTAGCAAGTGAGCCACCGACAGCCCGTCCCCATAGCCCCCCTCCCCCATATCACCTGATCAGTGCCTGCGTGTCTAACCATGCATGCTTCATTGTGTATCGCAGGACCAAACGTCCAGGCACCCATCCCCGCAGATGCAGACCGCCCGCAGGATGCCCCTCAGAGGCCACGGCAGACGGAGAGACCCGGACCCTCCGGCATGCGACGCCCGCAGAATGCCCCTCGGAGGCCACGGAAGACGAGAGACCTGGAGCAACAGGGAGACGACACCCCCGTCACGTGCGGGAGCGACCACCCAGCGACGAGGGGGGCAGCCACAGGCCCCCGTCACATCCGAGCCAGGACACCACTACCCAGGACACCACTACCCAGGACACCACTACCCAGGACACCACTACCCAGGACACCACTACCCAAGAAGACGAAATACCGGACAGTGACTCAGAGTGGATGGTTGGAGACGAACCCCCACCCCAAAGTGCCATGGACTCAGAGTGGGACGAAGAGCACGACACAACGCCACTGCTGTCACCAACACCCTCCACCATCGCAGAAACACTCACCTCGGTTGGGCACTTTCGTGATGAGGCGTCTGGTACACTCACTGGTGCGCACAACACAGCCGTCCCGGTACAGCAGGTGGAGGTAGGAGCAGCAGAGGGGCCGGGCGGTCGGAGGGCAGTCCAGCCCAAGCGAACATCTGCCGCCCGGATGGATCCCGGGTTCCTGGAGTTACCACACCCACACTTAGATCCGATGCAACCACCGACCCGGAGACGAGCGAAGAGGGTGACGGCCGGCTTGCGGCGGCTGCAGTCCCAGGTGGAGGAGTCCACCCGCGTCCAGGAGCTGGGAGTGGTGCCAGTCATGCGTGCTACCCAGGCCGACACCGCGTGGGTGGCATCCGCGGTGGAGGCAATGGGTGCGACGGTGTCAGACATGGGGAACGGTTTGCGAGGCCTGCGGCATTCCATGCAGGCGGCGTCTGTGGCCCAGGACACGGCTGCCCTCTCACAGGAGGCCATGAGCCAGTGCCAGCGCCAGATGGCAGAGGTGCTCAACACCATGGCCCAGTCTCAGCAGGCCATAGCCCAGTCTCTGCAGGCCATGGCCCAGTTTCTGCAGGCCATCGCTGAGGGCATCGGCGCCAGTGGCCATGTGCGAGCCGGCGTCGCACTGTCACAGACAGGGTTTGCCAACCCCCTGGGCTCCATGGCTGCAAACCTGCAGTCCCCTGTCGACACCAGCACGGGCCTCCAGGACTGGCAGCGCCAGATGTCGGGGGGGCGTCGGATGGCCAGTCCGTTCACATCCCCCACCCATGTAGAGGCCTGGGGGCCATCGGGCACCCCGAGGGAGGAGGAGGTAGTGTGGTCCGTCCCGGGTCCCCCTGTAGGGGAGGTCCGGGAACACCGCGACACCTCGGACTCCCCCCCTTCCGTCCCAGGTGCATCGGGTGGGCAACGGGCAGGAAAGGCTGGCAGCTCGCCATCCCAGTCGCCCGGGCCGCAGCCTGGCCCATCTAGGCCAGGACGCCCCAGGAAACGGCCGCCAAAGGGATCCCGTGTCAGAGGGCAGGAATCACAGGAGTCCACCTCCAGTTCTGCTGTACCGTCTGGGGAACCACGTAGACGTAGTCAAAGGGCCCGTAAGGCCAAACAATTAGACACTGAGTAAGTTGGCACGGGTGTAGGGCACAGATGAGTTTTAGGGGCTAGGGCACGTGCATGAACTCCTTTGGTTATTAAAGTCAATGTTACACCTACAGAAGCTGCCTTTGTGCTCTGTCCAAAGCGTGCGGGGGTGTCATGTACGTTGAGCGCAAGTGTGTGTGTGAGGGGTGGTCTTACCTCAGCCCCAGGTGAGTCTGCCCCCTTCCCCCTGGGCCGCCATCAACATCCCCCGGGCAGAGGACGGGACCGTGCGCTGCAGTGTCACAGCTGCATGCAGGGATGGTCCGGGTGGATGGTGGTACTGTGGCCATGGGTCAGACATAGTCCAACGATGTGGAGCCAGGAGCTCACCGCAGGGCGAGTTGTCATCATCCTCCATGGCCTGCAATAGACACGCGTCCACCCGCAACTGTGTGAGCCCGGCCCGTTGTGCCGCAGGTGGATCGGCAATGGGGGGGGGGGGGGGGGGTGCGGTGTGCATGCGGGTGGGGTGGGTGGGGTTGGGGAGGGGGGTGAGGGTGCTGGGTGGGTGGATGGGTGGGGGGTGTGGGTGGTCGGCTGTTGCCATGGTGTGCGGTCTGTGGCCATACTACCCGATTCCCACGCCCATCGAGTCAGTGAAGCGGGCGGCTATCAGTCTGTCCCGTGCCCGCTGGGCCAGCCGGTAACGGTGGGCAACCACCCGCCTGTGTCTAGCCCGTCTGCCCTGACCCGCCTCATCTGGGGAGGACTGCGCCTCTTCCTGCTGCTCCTCCACTCCGCCCTCCTCTGCCTGCGGCACATCGCCCCTCTGCTGGGCTATATTGTGCAGGACGCAGCACACCACAATGATGCGGCCGACCCTATCTGACCGATTCTGGGGGGCGCCCCCAGAGAGGCCCAGGCACCTGAAACGCATCTTCAACACACCAAAGCACCTCTCTATCACTCCCCTTGTCGCTACATGGGCATCATTGTAGCGGTTCTCCGCCTCATTGCGTGGCCTCCGTATAGGCGTCATCAGCCACGATCGCAATGGGTAGCCCCTGTCGCCCAGCAACCAGCCCCTCAGCCGGGGATGGCGTCCCTCGTACATGCTGAGGATGGATGACCGCGACAACACGTATGAGTCGTGTACACTGCCTGGGTAACTGGCGCAGACTTGCAGGATCATCATGCGGTGGTCGCAGACCACCTGTGCGTTCATCGAATAGGTCCCCTTCCTACTGGTGAACACGGCCCTGTTATCTGCAGGTGGCCGCGCGGCGACGTGCATCCCATCAATCGCGCCCTGGACCATGGGGAACCCGGCCACGGCAGAGACGCCCACGGCCCGGGCATCTTGCTGGCCCGGTCCACAGGGAAGCGGATGTAGTGGTGCGCCATGGCATATAGGGCATCTGTCACTGCCCGGATGCACCGGTGCACCGATGTCTGCGATATGCCGGACAGGCCCCCACTCGGTGCCTGGAATGACCCCGTTGCATAAAAGTTCAAGGCCACTGTAACCTTGACGGACACGGGGAGAGGGTGTCCCCCGCCAGTGCCACGCGGTGACAGGTGTGCCAGCAGGTGGCAGATGTGTGCCACGGTTTCCCGCCTCATCCGAAGTCTCCTCCTGCATTCCCGGTCCTTGAGGTCCTGGTATGACTGCCGGGGCCGGTACACACGGGGCGACCTCGGGTGCCTCCGTTGCCGTGGGGCCGCGACGTCCACCTCCCCCTCCTCGTCCTGTCGGTCAGGTGTCCCTCCAGCCTGGGCGGCTGCCGCCTGCCCCTCTGCGGCAGCCTGCGCCGCCTCTCTGGCACGCTCCTCCTCCTCCTCCTCCTCATCCAGGGCAACATGGACATTAGCGGCTGCCGCCACGGCGGCCAACATCGCTGGATGGTCTGAAAACATGACGGCCTGGTGGGGGGAGGGGGGAACGACGACATGTCATCATTGCCCATATCCCTTCCTCCCCCCAGCCAGGTGGCATGGACCGCATTGGTCCAACTGTTGGAGGCTGGCACCTGGCCAGGTGGACCAACTCACTTGCCCTCCCATCACCCACCCCGGCACGGACCCCCCCATCCTCCTCCCCGGCACGGACCCCCCCATCCTCCTCCCCGGCACGGACCCCCCACCCCCCATCCTGGGGGGTCGGAGAATAACGCCCCAGACATTTTCTCAAGAACAGACCTCAAATATTAACTGTCACAGAACCGCAATAGTAAACATTGCGTTTTTTCGATGAACGAAGGCAGTTCAGTATCCTGAGCAAAGGACCAAACATAAATTCATCGGCATTTCTTCGCGCCAGAGAAGTGCAAAATGAGGGGCGCCGTTCTCCGACCCCCCAGCGGGTCGGAGAATGGCCGTTGGCCGCCGTGAATCCCGCCCCCGCCGGTTGCCGAAGTCTCTGAAGGGAGAAAAGTCGTCGGGGCGTTAATGTCGCCGCTGCCGCGGAGAATGGCACGGGTCTGCGCAAGGCAGCCGATTTTGGGCCTGCCGATATTCTCCCTTCCGGATGGGCCGAAGTCCCGTCGACGGGATGACCGTTCACGTCGACGTAAATCAAACCTCCTTTTCATCGGCGTGACCCTGTGCTCCAGGTTCACGCCAACCAGCGTGGAGGTGAGTGACGGCCTGGGGGGTGGTTAGAGTGGGCTGAGCTCCGTGGGAGTGCCGGGAGGGGGGGGTCCGTGCCGGGGAGGAGGATGGGGGGGGGGGGGGGGGGTCCGTGCCGGGGAGGGCCGGGGAGGGGGATGGGGGGGTCCGTGCCGGGGAGGGGAATGGGGGGGGATCCGTGCCGGGGAGGAGGATGGGGGGGGTCCGTGCCGGGGAGGGGGATGGGGGGGTTGTCCGTGCCTGGGAGGAGGATGGGGGTGTCCGTGCCGGGGAGGGCCAAGGAGGGGGATGGGGTTCCGTGCCGGGGAGGAGGATGGGGGGCCCGTGCCGGGGAGGGGGATGGGGGGGGGGTCCGTGCCGGGGAGGAATATGGGGGGGTCCGTGCCGGGGAGAAGGATGGGGGGGGGTCTGTGCCGGGGAGTGCTCCTGACTCCGGAACTCAATCCCTCTACCAAGAAAGGCCAACACTCCATAGGCCTTCTTCGCAACCCTATCAACCTGGGTGGCAACTTTCAGGGATCTATGTACATGGACACCTAGATCCCTCTGCTCATCCACACTTTCAAGAACTTTACCATTAGCCAAATATTCCGCATTCCTGTTATTCCTTCCAAAGTGAATCACCTCACACTTCTCTACATTAAACTCCATTTGCCACCTCTCAGCCCAGCTCTGCAGCTTATCTATATCCCTCTGTAACCTGCTACATCCTTCCACACTGTCGACAACACCACCGACTTTAGTATCATCTGCAAATTTACTCACCCACCCTTCTGCGCCTTCCTCTAGGTCATTGATAAAAATGACAAACAGCAATGGCCCCAGAACAGATCCTTGTGGTACTCCACTTGTAACTGAACTCCATTCTGAACATTTCCCATCAACCACCACCACCAGCTAGCCAATTTCTGATCCACATCTCTAAATCTCCCTCAATCCCCAGCCTCCGTATTTTCTGCAATAGCCTACCGTGGGGAACCTTATCAAACGCTTTACTGAAATCCATATATACCACATCAACTGCTCTACCCTCGTCTACCTGTTCAGTCACCTTCTCAAAGAACTCGATAAGGTTTGTGAGGCATGACCTACCCTTCACAAAGCCATGCTGACTATCCCTGATCATATCATTCCTATCTAGATGATTATAAATCTTGTCTCTTATAATCCCCTCCAAGACTTTACCCACTCACCGGTCTATAGTTGCCGGGGTTGTCTCTGCTCCCCTTTTTGAACAAAGGGACCACATTTGCTATCCTCCAATCCTCTGGCACTATTCCTGTAGCCAATGATGACATAAAAATCAAAGCCAAAGGTCCAGCAATCTCTTCCCTGGCCTCCCAGAGAATCCTAGGATAAGTCCCATCAAGCCCCGGGGACTGATCTATTTTCAGCCTGTCCAGAATTGCCAACACCTCTTCCCTACGTACCTCAATGCCATCTATTCTAATAGCGTGGGTCTCAGCATTCTCCTCCACAACATTATCTTTTTCCTGAGTGAATACTGACGAAAAATATTCATTTAGTATCGCTCCTATCTCTTCAGACTCCACACACAACTTCCCATCCCTGTCCTTGACTGGTCCTACTCTTTTCCTAGTCATTCGCTTATTCCAGACATACCTCTCGAAAGCTTTTGGGTTTTCCTTGATCCTACCTGCCAAATACTTCTCATGTCCCTCCTTGCTCGTCTTAGCTCTCTCTTTAGATCCTTCCTCGCTACCTTGAAACTATCCATCGCCCCAACTGAAACTTCACACCTCATCTTCACATAGGCCTCCTTCTTCCTCTTAACAAGAGATTCCACTTCTTTGGTAAACCACGGTTCCCTTGCTCTACGCCTTCCTCCCTGCCTGACCGGTACATACTTATCAAGAACACGCAGTAGCTGATCCTTGAACAAGCTCCACTTATCCAGTGTGCCCAACACTTGCAGCCTACTTCTCCACCTTATCCCCCCCAAGTCACGTCTAATGGCATCATAATTGCCCTTCCCCCAGCTATAAATCTTGCCCTGCGGAGTATACTTATCCCTTTCCATCATTAACGTAAACGTCACCGAATTGTGGTCACTGTCACCAAAGTGCTCTCCTACCTCCAAATCCAACACCTGGCCTGGTTCATTACTCAAAACCAAATCCAACGTGGCCTCGCCTCTTGTTGGCCTGTCAACATATTGTGTCAGGAAACCCTCCTGCACACACTGTACAAAAAACGACCCATCTAATGTACTCAAACTATATCTTTTCCAGTCAATATTTGGAAAGTTAAAGTCTCCCATAATAACTACCCTGTTACTTTCGCTCTTATCCAGGATCATCCTCGCCATCCTTTCCTCTACATCCCTAGAACTATTTGGAGGCCTATAGAAGACTCCCAACAGGGTGACCTCTCCTTTCCTGTTTCTAACCTCAGCCCATACAACCTCGGAAGATGAGTCCCCATCTAGCATCCTCTCCGCCACCGTAATACTACTCTTGACTAGCAGCGCCACACCTCCCCCTCTTTTGCCTCCTTCTCTGAGCTTACAGTCAATTCTGTGCTCCTGACCTCTTACTCTCAATCTCTCGTACCCTAAAACTACAATCCAGGTTCCCATGCCCCTGCTGCATTAGTTTAAACCCCCCCAAAGAGCACTAACAAATCTCCCCCCCAGGATATTTGTGCCCCTCAGGTTCAGATGTAGACCATCCTGTCTGTAGAGGTCCCACCTTCCCCAGAAAGAGCCCCAGTTATCCAGAAATCTGAATCCCTCCCACCTGCACCATCCCTGTAGCCATGTGTTTAAATGCTCTCTCTCCCTATTCCTCATCTCACTATCACGTGGCACGGGCAACAACCCAGAGATAATAACTCTGTTTGTTCTAGTTCTGAGCTTCCATCCTAGCTCCCTGAAAGCCTGCCTGACATCCTTGTCCCCTTTCCTACCTATTCGTTAGTGCCTGCGTGGACCACGGCTTGGGGCTGCTCCCCCTCCCCCTTAAGGACCCGGAAAACACGATCCGAGACATCACGTACCCTTGCACCTGGGAGGCAACATACCAAACGTGAGTGTCTCATGCGCCCACAAAATCTCCTATCTGTGCCCCTGACTATCGAGTCCCCAATTACTAATGCTCTGCTCCTCTCCCCCCTTCCCTTCTGAGCAACAGGGACAGACTCCGTGCCAGAGGCCCGTACCCTATGGCTTACCCCTGGTAAGTCCCCCCCCCCCACAAGTATCCAAGGCATGTACGAGGGACGCCATCCCCGGCTGAGGGGCTGGTTGCTGGGCGACAGGGGCTACCCATTGCGATCGTGGCTGGTGACGCCTATACGGAGGCCACGCAATGAGGCGGAGAACCGCTACAATGATGCCCATGTAGCGACAAGGGGAGTGATAGAGAGGTGCTTTGGCGTGCTGAAGATACGTTTCAGGTGCCTGGACCTCTCTGGGGGCGCCCTCCAGTATCGGTCAGATAGGGTCGGCTGCATCATTGTGGTGTGCTGCGTCCTGCACAACATAGCCTCTCAGTCCTGAAAGGTTTACACATTATCCTCAAACAATGACCCCTAGTTCTGGTCTTCTCCCACCATCGGCATCATTCTTTCCGAATGTACCCTGCCTAATTTTGTTCGAATTTTGTAAGTTTCTGTGAGATGCCCTCTCAATCGCCAAAACTCCAATCAATAGTCTCCGAATAGAATTCGTCTCACCTCATCTGACAGTCCAGCCAACCCAGGAATTAGCCCGTTAAACCTTCGCCGCACTCCGTCCAGAGGAAGAACATGCTTCCTCAGATAAGGACACCAAAACTGCCCACAGCACGCCAGCTATGGCCTCACCATTGTCCTATATAAATGTAGGAGGCATCTCTATTCCTAAACTCAAATCCTCGCATTGCGAAGGCCAACTGGGGCTGGTTTATTGCAGGGCTAAATAACTGGCTTTTAAAGCTGACCATGTCAGGCGAGCAGCGTGGGTTTAATTCCTGTACCAGCCTCCCTGGACCGGCGCCGGAATGTGGCGACAAGGGGCTTTTTACATTAACTTCATTTGAAACCTACTTGTGATAAAAAAGTGATTTTAATTTCATTTTTCATTTCAACTTACCATTTGCCTTCTTTACTGCCGGCTGTACCTGCGCGCTTACTTTCAGCGACTGATGCACGAGGACACCAAGGTCTCGCTGAGAATCCACCTCTCTCAATTTACACCCTTCCAATATAATCTAGAACATAGAACATAGAAAATACAGCACAGAACAGGCCCTTCGGCTCACGATGTTGTGCCGAACCTTTGCCCTAGATTAATTATAGATTATCATTGAATTTACAGTGCAGAAGGAGGCCACTCGGCCCCCCGAGTCCGCACCGGCACCCGGAAAGAGCACCCCACCCAAACTCAACACCTCCACCCAACACCAAGGGCAATTTTGGACATTAAGGGCAATTTATCATTGGCCAATTCACCTAACCTGCACATCTTTGGACTGTGGGAGGAAACCGGAGCACCCGGAGGAAACCCACGCAGACACGGGGAGGACGTGCAGACTCCGCACAGACAGTGACCCAAGCCGGAATCGAACCTGGGACCCTGGAGCTGTGAAGCATGGTGCTATCCACAATGCTACCGTGCTGCCCTTAAGAACAAATAAATCTACACTATATAATTTTACCGTAATCCATGTACCTATCCAATAGCTGCTTGAAGGTCCCCAATGTTTCCGACTCAACTACTTCCACAGGCAGTGCATTCCATGCCCCCACTACTCTCTGGGTAAAGAACCTACCTCTGATATCCCTCCTATATCTTCCACCTTTCACCTTAAATTTATGTCCCCTTGTAATGGTTTGTTCCACCCGGGGAAAAAGTCTCTGACTGTCTACTCTATCTATTCCCCTGATCATCTTATAAACCTCTATCAAGTCGCCCCTCATCCTTCTCCGCTCTAATGAGAAAAGGCCTAGCACCCTCAACCTTTCCTCGTAAGACCTACTCTCCATTCCAGGCAACATCCTGGTAAATCTTCTTTGCACCTTTTCCAAAGCTTCCACATCCTTCCTAAAATGAGGCGACCAGAACTGTACACAGTACTCCAAATGTGGCCTTACCAAAGTTTTGTACAGCTGCATCATCACCTCACGGCTCTTAAATTCAATCCCTCTGTTAATGAACGCGAGCACACCATAGGCCTTCTTCACAGCTCTATCCACTTGAGTGGCAACTTTCAAAGATGTATGAACATAGACCCCAAGATCTCTCTGCTCCTCCACATTAACAAGAACTCTACTGTTAACCCAGTATTCCGCATTCATATTTGTCCTTCCAAAATGGACAACCTCACACTTTTCAGGGTTAAACTCCATCTGCCACTTCTCAGCCCAGCTCTGCATCCTATCTATGTCTCTTTGCAGCCGACAACAGCCCTCCTCACTATCCACAACTCCACCAATCTTCGTATCGTCTGCAAATTTACTGACCCACCCTTCAACTCCCTCAACCAAGTCATTAATGAAAATCACAAACAGCAGAGGACCCAGAACTGATCCCTGCGGTACGCCACTGGTAACTGGGATCCAGGCTGAATATTTACCATCCACCACCACTCTCTGACTTCTATCGGTTAGCCAGTTCGTTATCCAACTGGCCAAATTTCCCACTATCCCATGCCTCCTTACTTTCTGCAGAAGCCTACCATGGGGAACCTTATCAAATGCCTTACTAAAATCCATGTACACTACATCCACTGCTTTACCTTCGTCCACATGCTTGGTCACCTCCTCAAAGAATTCAATAAGACTTGTAAGGCAAGACCTACCCCTCACAAATCCGTGCTGACTATCCCTAATTAAGCAGTGTCTTTCCAGATGCACAGAAATCCTATCCTTCAGTACCCTTTCCATTACTTTGCCTACCACCGAAGTAAGACTAACTGGCCTGTAATTCCCAGGGTTATCCCTAGTCCCTTTTTTGAACAGGGGCACGACATTCGCCACTCTCCAATCCCCTGGTACCACCCCTGTTGACAGTGAGGACGAAAAGATCATTGCCAACGGCTCTGCAATTTCATCTCTTGCTTCCCATAGAATCCTTGGATATATCCCGTCAGGCCCGTGGGACTTGTCTATCCTCAGGTTTTTCAAAATACCCAACACATCTTCCTTCCTAACAAGTATTTCCTCGAGCTTACCAATCTGTTTCACACTGTCCTCTCCAACAATATCGCCCCCCTCATTTGTAAATACAGAAGAAAAGTACTCGTTCAAGACCTCTCCTATCTCTTCAGACTCAATACACAATCTCCCGCTACTGTCCTTGATCGGACCTACCCTCGCTCTAGTCATTCTCATATTTCTCACATATGTGTAAAAGGCCTTGGGGTTTTCCTTGATCCTACCCGCTAAAGATTGTTCATGCCCTCTTTTAGCTCTCCTATTCCCTTTCTTCAGTTCCCTCCTGGCTATCTTGTATCCCTCCAATGCCCTGTCTGAACCTTGTTTCCTAAGCCTTACATAAGTCTCCTTTTTCCTCTTAACAAGACATTCAACCTCTCTTGTCAACCATGGTTCCCTCACTCGACCATCTCTTCCCTGCCTGACAGGGACATATATATCAAGGACACGTAGCACCTGTTCCTTGAACATGTTCCACATTACACTTGTGTCCTTCCCTGACAGCCTATGTTCCCAACTTATGCACTTCAATTCTTGTCTGACAACATCGTATTTACCCTTCCCCCAATTGTAAACCTTGCCCTGTTGCACGTACCTATCCCTCTCCATTACTAAAGTGAAAGTCACAGAATTGTGGTCACTATCTCCAAAATGCTCCCCCACTAACAAATCTATCACTTGCCCTGGTTCATTTCACAGTACTAAATCCAATAGTGCCCCTCCTCTGGTCGGACAATCTAAATACTGTGTTAGAAAAGCTTCCTGGACACACTGCACAAACACCACCCCATCCAAACTATTTGATCTAAAGAGTTTCCACTCAATATTTGGGAAGTTAAAGTCGCCCATGACTACTACTCTATGACTTCTGCACCTTTCCAAAATCTGTTTCCCAATCTGTTCCTCCACATCTCTGCTACTATTGGGGGGCCTATGAAAACTCCAAACAAGGTGACTGCTCCTTTCCTATTTCTGACTTCAACCCATACTACCTCAATAGGGTGATACACCTCAAACTGCCTTTCTGCAGCTGTTATACTATCTCTAAGTAATAATGCCACCCCCCCCCCACCTCTTTTACCACCCTCCCTAATCTTATTGAAACATCTATAACCAGGGACCTCCAACAACCATTTCTGCCCCTCGTCTATCCAAGTTTCCGTGATGGCCACCACATCATAGTCCCAAGTACCGATCCATGCCTTAAGTTCCCCCACCTTATTCCTGATGCTTCTTGCGTTGAAGTATACACACTTCAACCCATCTCCGTGCCTGCAAGTACTCTCCTTTGTCAGTGTTCCCTTCCCCACTGCCTCACTACATGCTTTGGCTTCCTGAATATCGGCTACCTTAGTTGCTGGACTACAAATCGGGTTCCCATTCCCCTGCCAAATTAGTTTAAACCCTCCCGAAGAGTACTAGAAAACCTCCCTCCCAGGATATTGGTGCCCCTCTGGTTCAGATGCAACCCGTCCTGCTTGTACAGGTCCCACCTTCCCCAGAATGCGCTCCAATTATCCAAATACCTGATGCCCTCCCTCCTACACCATTCCTGCAGCCACGTGTTCAACTGCACTCTCTCCCTATTCCTAGCCTCGCTATCACGTGGCACTGGCAACAAACCAGAGATGACAACTCTGTCTGTCCTGGCTTTTAACTTCCAGCCTAACTCCCTAAACTTGTTTATTACCTCCACACCCCTTTTCCTACCTATGTCGTTGGTACCAATGTGCACCACGACTTCTGGCTGCTCCCCTCCCCGTTAAGGATCCTGAAGACACGATCCGAGACATCCCTGGCCCTGGCACCCGGGAGGCAACATGCCTTCCGGGAGTCTCGCTCGCGACCACAGAATCTCCTATCTATTCCCCTAACCATTGAATCTCCTACAACTATTGCTTTTCTATTCTCCCCCCTTCCCTTCTGAGCCCCAGAGCCAGACTCAGTGCCAGAGACCTGGCCACTAGGGCCTTCCCCCGGTAGGTCATCCCCCCCAACAGCATCCAAAACGGTTTCCTTGTTTTGAAGGGGAACGGCCACGAGGGAACCCTGCACTTTCTGCCTGTTTGTTTTTTTCCCCCTGACTGTAACCCAGCTATTCTTGTCCTGTACCTTGGGTGTGGTTACCTCCTTGTAACTCTTCTCAATCACCCCCTCTGCCTCCCGGATGATCCGAAGTTCATCCAGCTTCAGCTCCAGTTCCCTAACACGGTCTTTGAGGAGCTGAAGTTGGGTGCACTTCCCGCAGGTATAGTCAGCGGGGACACCGGTGGTATCCCTCACCACCCACATCCTACAGGAGGAGCATGCAACTGGCCTAGCCTCCATCCCCTCTTACCTGACAGAATATAGCTGCCCAGTGAACTAACTAGATCTCCGCCCTCCGACTCTGCTCCCAGTCAGCTACACTTTCTGTAAACTCCTGGCTCTCTTCGCACTCTTTGCGGAAATGTCGGAAACAAAATGAAAGCAGCACCTTACTCCCTCCTCACCTACCTCCCTCGGTCACCAAACTCTCACTATAGCACTCAAAATGCACCAAATTCAGCACTCCCTCGGTCACCAAACTCTCACTATCGCACTCAAAATGCACCAAATCCAGCACTCCCTCGGTCACCAAACTCTCACTATCGCACTCAAAAAGCACCAAATTCAGCACTCAGTGCAAACAAAGTCTGCACTGTAGGGGATCACTTTTATACTGTGAATCTAGCCTCTGAAAACTGGCCTAATCCAATTAACTAATTAACAAGCTCCAGCTGCAAGTGCCTACAAGGAGAAGCCTGTTTAAAGCTTATTGAAAATTCACCTTCTTCTAAACCAAACAGCAACTTTTAAGTTAATTAACTAAATAAAAGAAAGACTAAACTTTAGATAAAAATGAAGCCTTATACTCCCTCGGTCACCAAACTCTTACTATAGCACTCAAATGCACCAAATTCAGCACTCAGTGCAAACCCTTCCTCTTTTTGCTAACGAAGCGCATAACCTCATATGTATCCACATTACACTGCATCTGCCATGCCTATACCCACTCACACCTTGATAGTTTGCGTGGTAGTTACCGAAAGGAGCATCATCTGGAATTAAACAAGATACAGTTAATCTGGGAGGTCGTAAACAGAAAGATTTAAAGGCCTTTCAGCGACCTGGAATGCTGTCGGGGGCTCAATGTTGCAAACATTGGCGGATGTCACTTTACTGGATGCTGGAACGATGACAGAGTGAATTCCAGGGCCTCAGTCAATTTACAGGAGCAGACAAGGGCCATCGCGGGAATTGGCACTTGTCGTAACTGGGAGTATGAAGGATATCGGAAATTGCAGCAATTAGGACCTTGGAAGGCTACCAATCTCGCTGCATGGGACAGGATATTTACGGGAGCTGGAGAAAGTCACGGATATGGGGAAGGACTGGGCATTATAGGGACTTACAGATTGTTGTCGATGTATAAAATTGATGCACATATAGGGAGGGTTCAATATGCAGCCAGGTGATCTGGTTATATTGTATTGTCCCAAGGAGTTTACAGGGAGGCTGGAATGGCTGCAGGGAGTTAAAGAAATAGGGAGGACTGCAGTGAGTGTAAACATATAATCAAGGCTGGGAAAAGTTTTGGCATAGTTTTGTAGAGGATAATGAAGAATAAGGGACATTAAAGCAGGTGGTGGGGTACAGGGATAACGACAGTTTCAGTGACTGTTTCAGTTTATACAGTGAATGATTGCTGTGGGCGTTACAGGATCGAACAGAGTAAATAAGTTAGATTTTCTGAACGGTTTTTGCAGAGATAGACGGTGGTGCAGGGCCTGGAATAATCTGTCAGAATCATAGAATCCCCACAGTGCAGAAGGAGACCATTCGGCCCATCCAGTATACTCAGACCCTCTGAATGAGCTCCCTGCTTTGGCCTACTCCCCCGCCCTGTTCCATTAACCCCATTAAGCCACCAAATCTTTTGGCAGCACGGTAGCACAGTGGTTAGCACTGCCGCTTCAGAGCACCAGGGTCCCAGGTTTGATTCCCGTCTTGAGTCACTGTCTGTGCGGACTCCACACGTTCTCCCCGTGTCTGCGTGGGTTTCCTCCCGGTGCTCCGGTTTCCTCCCACTAGTCCCGAAAGACGTGCTGTTAGGTAACTTGGACATTCTGAATCCTCCCTCTGTGTACCCGAACAGGCGCTGGAATGTGGTGACTAGGGGCTTTTCACAGTAACATCTTTGCAGTGTTAATGTCAGCCTACTTGTGACAATAAAGATTCGGATTAATAATCCAGCATGACCAGTTCATCGGCCGTGCACATCTTTGCGCGGTGGGAGGAATCTAGAGCTTGCGGAGGAAAGGCACGAAGGCAAGTGTATAATGTGCAAATTCGACAAAGACTGTCACCCAAGGTTGAAGTTGAATCTGGGTCCCTGGCGCTTACAGCCGAAAGTGCAAAACATCATGTTACCGTGCTGCGGATTTATGGAGATAGCTATTGTTTTCGGGGTTGCAGATGTTTCTGTGTGAATATCGTGGCATACACTCATAACCATAGATGTTTACAGCAGGGAAACAGGTCCTTCAGCCCAGCTTGTCCATGCCACTACCTCTATCAATCCATTCCAGATGCTCACCACCCTCTGTGTGAAGACACGGCCACTCTGGTCTCTATTGGATCTCTCCCCTCTCAGCTTAAACCTATGCTTTCTAGTTCTAGACACCTATACCTTTGTGAAAATATGTTGACTATCTACCTTATCTATACCCCTCATTATTTTAGGACCTCTATAAGATTACCCCTAAGCCTCCGACGTCCCAGGAAAAAAGTCCAAGCCTATCCTGCCTCGCCTTGTAGCTCAGACCATCAAGTCCTGGAAGCATCCTCGTCAATAACTTCTGCACTCTTTCTCGTTTCACAATATCCTTTCTGTAATAGGGTGACCAGAGCTGAACACGGCCCATGCGTGATCTTACCAATGTCTTGTACAACTTCAACAAGTCGTCCCAACTCCTGCATTCAATATTCTGACCAATAAAACCTAGCACACTGAATGCCTCCTTCACCACTCTGCCCACCTGCGACTCCACCTTCAAGGAACTTTGAACTTGTACCCCGCGATCTCTTTGTTTTGTAACTACCTCTCCCCAGCTCCCTGCCATTAATTGAGTAGGTTCTACCAAAATGCATCACCTCACATTTATCCAAATTAAACTCCATCTGCCATTCATCGGCCCACTGGCCCAATTAGTCAAGATCCTGTTGCAATCTTTTATAAACTTCTTCACTATCCACCATGCCACCAATCTTGGTGCCATCAGCAAACTTACTAACCATGACTTCTACATTCTCATCCAAATCACTATTATTTACAGCAAATAACAGTAGGCCCAGCACTGATTCCTGAGGCACACCGCTGGTCACAGGCCTCCAGTTTGAATAAAAACCTTCCACAACCAACATTTGGCTCCGGAGCCAATGTTGTATCCAATTGCTACCTCACCCTGGATTCCGTGAGATTTAAACTTTTGCAACAACCTACCATGCGGTACTGTGTCAAAGGCCTTGCTAAAGTCCATGTAGACAACGCCAACCGCACTGCCCTCATCTACGTTCTTGGATGCCCCTTCAAAAACCTCAAAATTGGTGAGCCATAATTTCCCCTTACAAAGCCATGCTAACTTTCCATAATTAGCCCTTGCCTGCCTAAATGCCTGTCCCGCATAATACCGTCTTACAATTTACCCACGACAGAAGTAAGGCAAACCGGTCTGTATTTCCCAGGTTTATCCCAACAGCCCTTCTGAAACAAGAGCGCAACGTTTGCTACCCTCCAATCTTCATACACCTCTCCTGCTGCTGTCGATAGTTCAAATATCTCAGCTAGGGGGCTGGCAATTTCATCCCTAGCCTCCCATAATGTCCTGGGATACATTTCATTAGGTGACTGGGATTTATCATCATAGAATTTAAAGTGCAGAAGGAGGCCATTCGGCCCATCGAGTCTGCACTGGCTCTTGGAAAGAGCACCCGACCCAAGGTCCACACCTCCACACTATCCCCATAACCCAGTAACCCCACCCAACACTAAGGACAATTTTGGACACTAAGGGGCAATTTATCATGGCCAATCCACCTAACCTTCACATCTTTGGACTGTGGGAGGAAACCGGAGCACCCGGAGAAAACCCACGCACACACAGGGAGGATGTGCAGACTCCGCACAGACAGTGAGCCAAGCTGGAATCGAACCTGGGACCCTGGAGCTGTGAAGCAATTGTGCTATGCACAATGTTACCGTGCTGCCCTATCTATCCTAATGCGCTTTAATACCTCCAGCATCTCCTTTCTGCAATATGTACACTCCTCAAGACATCACTTTTTATTTCCCCAATTTCCCTCATATTCGTGTCTTTCTCAACTGTAATTACTGACGAGAAATATTCATTTAGGACCTCTCCCATCCCTTGTGGATCGGCACACAGATGATCTTGTTTATCCTTAAGAGGCCGTCCCCTCTCAAAGTCACCGTTTTAGCGTTTATGTGTCTGAAAAGGGTCTTTGAATTTTCCTTTGCCTTATCTGCCAAGATAATCTCATATCATCTTTTTGCCCTCCTGATTTCTCTCGTAACTCTGCACCGACAAGCCGTGTCCTCTTGGATTGGATTGGATTTGTTTATTGTCATGTGTACTGAGGTACAGTGAAAAGTATTTTTCTGCGAGCAGCTCAAAAAATCATTAAATACATGGGAATAAAAGAAAATACATAATAGGGCAACACAACACGTACAATGTAACTACATAAGCACCGGCATCGGATGAAGCATACAGGGTGTAGTGTTAATGAGCTCAGTCCATAAGAGGGTCATTTAGGAGTCTGGTGAAAGTGGGGAAGAAGCTGTTTTTGAGTCTGTTCGTGCGTGTTCTCAGACTTCTGTATCTCCTGCCCGATGGAAGAAGTTGGAAGAGTGAGTAAGCCGGGTGGGAGGGATCTTTGATTATGCTGCCCGCTTTCCCCAGGCAGCGGGAGGTGTAGATGGAGTCAATGGATGGGAGGCAGGTTCGTGTGATGGACTGGGCAGTGTTCACGACTCTCTGAAGTTTCTTACGGTTCTGGGCCGAGCAGTTGCCATACCAGGCTGTGATGCAGCCCGATAGGATGCTTTCTATGGTGCATCTGTAAAAGTTGGTGAGAGTCAATGTGGACGTGCCGAATTTCCTTAGTTTCCTGAGGAAGTATAGGCGCTGTTGTGGTTTGTTGGTGGTAGCGTCGACGTGGGTGGACCTGGGATCCATTTGATCCCAGCTGCCTATGCAGTTCATTTGCCTCCTTCTTCCTTCTGACCAGGGCCTCAATATCCCGAGTCATCCTGGGTTCCCTTCTTGTCCGAGCTTTATCCTTAACTCTCAGAGGAATGTGCTGAACCCTAGTTGATATATTTTTGAAAGATTCCCACTTACCAGCTGTCCCCTTGCCTACAAATAGGCACCCCCAATTACCTTTTGAAAGTTCCCACCTAATACCCTCTCAATTGGCCTTGCCCCAATTTAGAATTGCAACTTTTGCACTGGAACTATTATTCTCCATAGCTATCTTAAAACGCTTGGAATTATGGTCACTTGTACCAAAGTGATCCCTCACTAACATTCCGTCGCCTGTCCTTCCTTATTCACCAAGAGGAGGTCAGGTTTCGCTCCTTCTCCAGTCGGGCCATCCACATGTTAAATGTGGAATTGTTCCTGATTACACTCGACAAATTGCTCTCCGTACAAACGCTTAGTGCTGTGGCTGTCCCAGGTAATGTTGAGAGAGTTAATGTCCCCAAATATTACCACCCTGTTTTTCTGGCAGGTATCTGTTATCTCTTTACCTATTTGCTCCTCAATATCCCACTGACTATTTGGGAACTATAGTATAATCCTACCAAAGTGTCCTCACCCTTATATTTCAGTTCAACACTTATAGGCTCAGTGGGCGAAACCTCGGATATATTCTCTCTCTGTACTGCTGTGATACTGTCCCTAATCAAAAACACAACTCCCCCTCCTCGCTTACCTCCTGTTCTCTCTTTCCTGTTGCATCTGTACCTCAGAACATTGAGCTGCGAGTCCTGCCTCTCCTTTAGCCAAGTTTCAGTAACAGCATTAATATCTCAGTCCCATGTACCTATCCATGCCCTGAGTTCACCTGCCATGCCCGTTAGGCCTCTTGCACTGAAATAAATGCAGTTCAATCTGTTTCTCTACCTTCCACTTTTCTCCTTACAGACTTTTGTTTCTATCCTCTCTTCATCGCCCACCGACTTCCTATATTGGCTCCACCCCCCGGCCCCGTTATTTTAAGCCCTCTACAACAACACGAGCAAACAACCCCCCTCGGACATTGGTTGCAGTCTTGCAAAGGTGTAGACTGTCCGATTTGTAATTGTCCCACCTCCCCCACAACTGGTTCCAATGTCCCAAAAATCGGAAACCCTCCCTCCTGCGCCAATTAGGAGTTAAACAAAAATGTAGGACCTCAAAGGTGGTAATCTCAGGATTGTTACCAGTGCCACAAACCAGTCAGAATAGGAATGTCAGGGTAAATAGGATGAACGCGTGGCTCGAGAGAAGGTGCAAGAGGGAGGGATTCAAATTCCTGAGGGATGGTACCTGTTCTGGGGGAAGAGGGATCAGTACAAACCGGACGGTCTACACCTGGGCAGGTCTGGAACCGATTTTGTGTGGGGTGGGCGGGGGGGGGGGGGGGGGGGGGGAGGGGGGGGGATTGCTAGTGCTGTTGGGGAGGGTTTACACTATTGTGGCAGGGGGTTGGGATCCAATGCAGTAATGTTGCCACCCAGGTTGATAGGGTTGTTAAGAAGGCGTATGGTGTGGTGGCTTTCAGGAAGAGGGGGATTGAGTTTGAGAGCCGTGAGGTTTTGCTGCAGCTTTATAAAACCCTGGTTAGACCACACTTAGAATATTGTGTCCAGTTCTGGTCACCTCATTATAGGAAGGATGTGGATGCTTTGGAGAAGGTACAGTGGAGATTTACCAGGATGCTGCCTGGACTGGAGGGCATATCTTATGAAGAAAGGTTGAGGGAGCTAGGGCTTTTCTCATTGGAGCGAAAAGGCAGAGAGGTGACTTGATAGAGGTGTACAAGGTGATGAGAGGCATGGATAGAGTGGATAGCCAGAGACTTTTCCCCAGGGTGGAAATGGCTGTCACGAGGGGACATAATTTTAAGGTGATTGGAGGAAGGTTTCGGGGAGATGTCAGAGGTAGGTTCTTTACACAGAGAGTGGTGGGTGTGTGGAATGCACTGCCAGCAGAGGTGGTGGAGTCAGACTCATAAGGGACATTTAAGCGACTCTTAGATAGGCACATGGGCAGCAGTAAATTGAAGGGGTGTAGGTTAGGTTGATCTTAGATTCGGGTAAACGGTCGGTACAACGTCGTGGGCTGATGGGCCTGTACTGTGCTGTACTGTCCTATCTTCCTATGTTCCTCGCAGAGAGAACATTCTGAGCCCGCTCTAAAAGGAGACGCATCCTAATATCACTGACTCTCCCAAGTCAGATGCAGAACTTTCCTGCGCAATTTTCTGATTAAAACATCACTTTTGATGAATGTAGGGATTTCAGATGCTTTGTAGTCTAGTTATTTGGTGCAGTATAGTTATTTGGTGTAGTCTAGTTATTTGGTGCAGTATAGTTATTTGGTGCAGTATAGTTATTTGGTGTAGTCTAGTTATTTGGTGCAGTATAGTTATTTGGTGCAGTATAGTTATTTGGTGCAGTATAGTTATTTGGTGCAGTCAGGGCAGAAAACCTGGGTTGCAGTGTGTTTGACTGCTGTGGTCATGCTTTGAAATACATCCTCGTTTGAAAGATTTGGAGCCAGAGGTGCAGTTAACTAATCGTAAAGAGTTTTGACAAATTCAACGTTGTTTCGAATAAGGGGATTCACTGGGAGTTGATTAGTTGTCAGCTTGGTAAGATGTTCTCATTGGACTTCCGGTGGTGCCCTCGAGGAAGCAGGTCGCAGGTCGGATCGCTCCCGCCCGAGATGGGCAAACGGACCTTTTCCAACGGACTTTTTCGGGACCTGGCGACCTGAATCTGTGGAGGGGATGATAGGGAAGAGGCTTTCCCCTCAGGGTATGGACAGCTGGACCAGAAGTGGTCAAGCGGAGCGGCAAGGATCGAAGAGGGAGCAGCGGGGACCCCAGACCGGGCGGTGAAGCATGGCGGGCAGCAAGGACCAGGGAGCGGAGGCTCACTGGCCAAGGGAGCAGCAGATGGAGTTCTTCAGGAATTGCTTCGCCGAACTGAAGAGGGACATGTTGGACTCGATGAGGGCGGTAATGGACCGAATGGTCGACACACAGGCGGCCCAAGAGAAGGCGATGGGCCAAGGCGGAGAGGAGCAGCAGATGGGAGAACTGCGAGGTGCGCATCTACCAGGACTTGGGAACGGAGCTGGCCAAGAGGCGTGCAGGATTCATCAAGGTAAAGGCAGCCCTCTACAAAAAGGAGGTGAGGTTTGGAATGCTGTATCCTGCGAAGCTTTGGGTCACGTTTGAGGAACTCCATCACTACTTTGAGACACCAGAACAGGTTTGGGCTTTTATTAAAGATATGAAGCTGGACGGGAACCAATGGGCACTTAGTGTTTTCAGTGCTGTACAGTGGCGGCGGTCTGTTAACCTAACTTGCTCTGACTAGGAGTGGACTTTTATTAAGAGTAGAAGCTGGACTTGAACTAAAGGACTCGGGGCTCTCAGAGCTGTTGTGTGGCGGCGGTTTGTTCAATTATCCTGTTCTGTAATGTTTTATCCAGGATTGTTTTCAGCCGGGACAGAGAGCGGGGGCTGGAGGGCGCACTGCTTAGGGTGTTTTGGGGAGATTGAAACGAGGGTGGGGGGGGAGGTAGAGAGAGGGGCCCTGCATAGGGGGCCCTGCACTTGGTATCTTTTGGCGGGAGATCGGGGCCTCTGATAGGGGGATGGTCTAGGGGCTGGTTAAGGGACTTGAAACGGCATGGGGAGATACAATCAGGTTAATGGGTCCTGTGTGTGTGTGGGGGAGGGCCCGAGCACTCGGGGGGGAGACAGTCAGGCACCAAGGGCAGGGGTCAGCGTAGCTAGCGTAGCTCACGGGGCACCAAGGAGAGTAGGAGGAGGGGTGGGCGAGGGCCAAGCGCAGGGCTGGCCTGGCAGGTCAGTCCTCGGGGGGGGGGGGGGGGGGGGGGGAGGGGAGGTGGAGGGGGGGTGCAGCTAAGAAGTAGAGCAGAGGAGAATTAAGTGGGCAAGGGGGGGTGACCAGGGATCCCCCCGGGGGAGAAAGTCACTTGCAGTCTCTCAGGGAACAACGCAGGAAACCGGCAGCAGCAGCACCCGAGAAGGGGGGTGGGGGAGGGTGGAGGGGAGGGGGTGTGGGGGGGAGGGGGGGTGTGGGGGAGGGGGTGCGTGGGCGTGGGGGGTGTGGAGGGGTGTGGGGGTGGGGGTGGGGGGGTGGTGTGGGGGCGGGGGGGGGTAGAATTAGAGCCACAATAGTTTAGTTCAACACGTGGGGCATGGGAAAACAGAGCTGATAGGGGAAGTGCCTTATGAACATTTTTATTCTTTCCCACTGTTCGTTTTCACTATGTTAAGGCTCTTTGCACAGGGCCTTTTTTTCTCTCTGTAAATGTTACAAATTTGTTTTAAATAAAAAATTTCCAACAAAAAAAAAGATGTTCTCAATGATGGGCGGAGCTAATACATCAGGCATCTTGCAGTAGGCAGGTCACTTGTACTCTGAATAAAGCTGTGCCCAGAAGTGAAACTTTTGTTGCTCTCTGCAGTTCCGTGAAAATAAATTAACCACCTTCAAAGCAGTGGAGGCTTGTCTGATAGCAAGCGGGAGCTGAAACTCGCATGTAAATATCTTCTCAGTACATCCAGTGTCATGGGACTGTCCCTTTAAGAAAGGGTTTTGTCTTATCACAGGGCTTCAGTGATGTCATTTTGTGGGTGGAGCTGAGTGGTGGCTATGTGAGGTTTTTGCTTTCGCTTGAAAATTTGACTGCGGTGGACTCAGAGTGAGAAAATAATTATTTTGGCCTGTCTCTCTCTATTTGCATTTCAAATATCTGTTCCAGTAAAAACGAAACATTGATTACAGCTGCCTGCTTCGGCAACGTAAAAACATACAGTTTGCTTTCCGGAAGGAGTTAAATCTGTTGGGGAGACGGGATTAGAATCTCCGGGAAAGTCACTCTTATTCAAGTGAGAATGCAGAGTGCTGGGCCACACCCTTGAAAAGGGGTTTTGGTTTGTGGGATTATGTTTTTGAATTGGAACAGTTCAGCAATAGTTAATTAAGTGTTATACACAGATCACTGTAGCTGTGGGGTGCTTTCTGTTTGTAATTGACAAAATGTCTTGCTTATATATATGTCAACTAAGTTCTTAGAATAGAGCTTGTTTTGATTAAAGTATCAAGGAAGACAAACGAATCATATCTGAAGGGAAGGCTCTTGTGCTTATCCAACCCAAATTCAATATCATGTTTGTAGGTCAGGTGGACTTCATAATATAATTTGGAATTTCTGAGACCTTGCCCGAAACAAAATTGTGTGCTCATGGGATAAAAGTCTATCATTCGCGATTGGGTTTGGCTTAGTGAACTTAAGACAGGTGAGGGGTCAACTTATTTGTGTTTGCTTTTCAGGTGTTGCATTCAAGTTTCAATAGGGAGTGTGTTGTAGACAACGGCTCATTCAGAGGGTTAGACGTTTTTGGGGGTGGAGAAGGTCATGCACAGTACCTTACAAATGGAGAAAAAAGAAAGGCTTATCGAAATGGCAACAAGAGGTGATTTGTGAGAGGTTGATTGATTGAGTGATTGATATTTATTGTCAAATATTCAGAAGTACAGCGAAAAGTGGGGCTGGTTTAGCACACTAGGCTAAATCGCTGGCTTTTAAAGCAGATCAAAGCAGGCCAGCAGCACGGTTCGATTCCCGTAACAGCCTCCCCGACCAGGCGCCGGAATGTGGCGACTAGGGGCTTTTCACAGTAACTTCATTGAAGCCTACCAGTGACAATAAGCGATTTTCATTATTCTTTTTTTTCATTTCTAGTATTTTTCTGCGGCCAAGGGAACGTACACAGTACGTACATAGTAGGCAAAAGAATAATCAACAGAGAACATTGGCAAATGGTACATCGACAAACAGTGATTGGTGACAGTGCGGAACAAGGGCCAAACAAGAGCAGCATAGGGCATTGTGAATAGTGTTCTTAAAGGGAATAGATCAGTCCGAGGGAGAGTCGTTGAGGAGTCTAGATGCTGTGGGGAATAAGTGGTTCCTATGTCTGGATGTGTGGGTCTTCATACTTCTGTATCTTCTGCCTGATGGAAGGGTCTGGAAGAGGAAAAAGCCTGGGTATGAGAGGTCTCTGACAATGCTGTTTACCTTCTGAGGCAGCGAGAGGTGTAGACAGAATCAATGTGGGGGTGGCAAGCTTCTGTGATGCGTTGGGCTGAGTTCGCCGCACTCTGCAGTTTCTTGCGATCTTGGGCCGAGCAGTTGCCATACCGAGCTGGAATGTAGCCGAAAAGGGTGCTCATTATGGACATATGTAGAGGTTTGTGAGAGCAGATGCAGACATGCCGAATTTCGTTAGCTTCCGCAGGAAGTAGAGACGTTGTTGGGGTTTCTTGACTGTTGCATCAATGTGAGTGAACTAGAACAGACTGTTGATGATAGTGACCCCCAGTAACTTAAAGCTGTCAAACATCTCCACTTCGGTGCCATGGATATCGGCGGGGATGTGCGTTGTGCTGCGCTTCCTGAAGTCGATGATCAGCTCATTGGTCTTTCCAACATTTAGAGAGAGTTTGTTTTCTGTACACCATGCAACCAAGTGATCAATCTCCCTTCTGTAATCTGATTCGTTGTTGTTTGAGACACGACCCACCACAGTTGTATCAACTACAAACCTATAGATTGAATTGGCGTTGAATCTTGCCACAGAGTCGTGTGTGTATCCGGAGTAAAGTTGAGGACTGAGCACACATCCTTGCGGGGCCCCGGTGTTGAAAACACAGAAGAGAGTTATTAGTAATTAGTAAATTGGTTATAAGTAATCATATTAACGCTTTGTACCATGAAAGGGAATCAGAAAACCAGATATCATAGGTGCCCAAGGGGGATATTGTAAGAAGCAAGGAACCTATCAGATGAGGAGGAACCAGGCTGCAACCTCCCACCACCAATGGGACACAGGCGCCGACCGGCTTGGACACAACAACGAGCCCAAGGACAACCCCCAGACCCGAATGCGATGAGCAAATGACTGGCCACACAACTGGACACGGGTCAGTCCTGACCCCCACTGATGGATTAGGGACAATGGAACCTGGATATGAACATGTAAATGTCATGATCAATCTCACCAGCCGACATATCCCGGCCTCTTGCTGTGACATGAGCTATTGGTGCCCATGGAGAGGGAGATTTTGGAAGGGACAGCTCTGAAAATGCGTAAGCGACAGACAAGAAGCCTGGTGGAGTTGGCGGTTGGAGGATATGGGCAGGAGTGTCAACGATAAACTCCCTTGGCATTGCAGAGGTAAGTGATGAGATGGAGCGTATGAAAGGACAAGTGAGAACTGAGGTCAGAGGGCGTATACCAAGACACCGATACAGCAGCAGATCTCAACGAACAAGCCAATAGGTGAGTATGGGAAAGCTCAAACAGTTCCAACCATTTCAAGGGACCATTAATGAATTAATCAATAGACAAGCTGATATTTCAAAAGAAATACACAGGTTGCAAATGTGCAGCATCTCTGTAATACAACTGCTTCCGAATCCCCAGATTAACCTCTCCCACATTGATCAGCACCAGGGCTCATTGGGTGAGAAACAATCAATTGAAGGCTTGGGTAAAAATGGCCCACCAAGATCCGGATAATAACCCCACCCTCCTAGTGGGGATGATGATGGATATTCCCGAGCGGAGGAGACTAGCACTCATGAGCTCCTCCGGGTAAACAATGTGGGACACTATGGGAGTGGGGTGTTAGGCTGAATGAGGCCTCTGAAAATGAAATAAACCTCAGCCAATGAGGTGGAGGCTTTGTAGAGAGTGCAGAAGCGGTCTAGGAGGATGTTGCTTGCTATGGAGGGCATTAGCTATGAGGAGAGGTTAGATAAACTCAGTTTTTCTCAGTGGATTGACGGAGGTTGAGAGGCGACCTGATAGAGGTCTACAAGATTATGAGTGACATGGACAGAGTGGATAGTCAGATGCTCTTTCCTAGGGTAGGAGACTCAAATACAAGGGGACATAGGTTTGAAGTGCGTGGGGAAAAGTTTAGACCAGATGTGCGAGGCAAGTTTTTAGCACAGAGGGTGATAAATATTGGAACACGTTGCCTGGGGAGGGGGTGGGAACCGGTACAATAGGAACATTTAAGGGGCAACTAGACAAATCTCTGAATAGGGTGGGAATGGAAGGATACGGACTCCGTAAGTGCATTGGGTTTTAGTTTAGGCAGGTACCATGGTCAGCACATGCTTGGAGGGCCGAAGGACCTGATCCTGTGCTGTATTGTGCGTTGTTCTTTGTTCTAACTGGTTGTGTCCAGAGAAGGACATTAATGCAGAAGACTACTGCGGGTACACTACATGCGAGGAATGCACATGAGCAGTAGATGGGACCAACCAGACTGTCCTAAATAGCGCAAAATACATAACTTACTGTATTGTAATCTCACAGAGCGAAGATGCCTCGTCCCAATATTATTCTGGCCAATTTAGCTGAAACAATTAACATTGGCGATCTCCAGTTTATCCCGGTTGACGATGAATGTGGACTGAAAATGATGACATTGAGCGGAATGATAATGACCAACATAATCCACGGCTGTGCCCAGAAGGAACTACCACACATACCGCAACAAGAGCAGACTGGACTGAGCTCAAAAACAGAGGCTCTGGAATAAAGAGCAGGAGCAGATTAAGACGCACGAGCATGGCTAAGGAAATGTTTAAATCCCAGAGTTTCTTCAGCAAGATCTGGAATTGGGGACTGAATACCAATATCCACCCATGGATATGAATTCTATCACACGTGGTTGTAATCTTGTAGTCACGTGTCCTGATTGTGTTCATTGTTGCAATATGTTGCCTCAAGCGACGAATCAGGAAATGGTAAAGGGAAATGTGTCCCTGAAATATCGAAGAACTGCTGTGACTATTGCCCATTAGTACTTCCAGCCCTGAGCCCAAGCTCCACAATATCAGTCTGTCTATTCAATAGCCTATTCTTAGGTGAACAAGAGCCAGATGGGGGACTGAAGGGGTGTTCTGGGCAAAAGACCATTCGATCAAAGTTGTTGGGACATGTGGCACATACATAGGCAAGTTTGTTACACAAAGTCTAGGAAATCAACAGTAGAAAATGTATTCCCTTAGCAGAGGCAATTGTAGCAATTATTAACTGTTAAATATATAATCTGAAAGAATTGTAGTAATGAAACATAGACATTTTTGTAAATAGTAAAAGGCTCACATGGCAGAACGGGATTAAGCCAACTGAAGTTAGCCACATCCTTCAGGGACGAGGAGTCACATATAATACAGTCTGGTCAGCTGAAAGCATTTTTTATCAGCAGCCCCAGACAGCACTGATGGATAGAGACAATAGCTCCAGTCAGGGACCAGGCTGAGACAGGACGGGCTGTATATACAAAAAAACGAAGAACTGCAGATGAAGGGTCTGAAAAACATCAAGAGAGTATGGGTAAAACGCTAAATGCCAACGACCTAATCACACAGATCCAAGCTACCGAGAGGCAGAGGTCCATTGGTCAATGTATGCATCTATAACAATAATGATTGGAGCATGTCCAGCCAAGGTGGGCTACCAGTCTTTTGAAAATGGCATTTTGAAAATTGGATGCAGTTGAACCGTGATGTCACAGGCTGCAGGTAAGTGATTGGCTGGTGACTGGTAAGTAGTTTTTCTTTTCCCTGAGGTGTTATCGTGCGGGGCGCAGTGGCTGCTGAGTGAATGCTTGCTGAGAAGGGGAGTAATTTTTTTAAAAACTTACTGTTGGAAGTTTCCAGCTGAATCCAGTCGGAGTGAGGACAGAGTGACTGCTGGGTAAGTAATAAAGATTTAAATTGTTTGCACATGCCCATAACCGCTGATTGCTGTTCTTGTATGGGATGCAGTAGTTGCTGGTTAAGTGTTTTATTTTTACCTGTATTTAAGTTGGGCAGTTCCTAAACCCTAGACACTACACTTGTACTGTCCCCCAGACTTCCACCTGTTTTAACATAAGGGGTAGAGTGAATAATAGGTAAGCTCTTTCCTTCTTTTTCTTTTTTTTTATCTAGAGGGGATGGCAGGGAAGGCAGTGCAATGTTCCTCCTGCAGAATGTTTGAGGTGAGGGACGCAGTCAGTGTCCCTGCTGATTTCACCTGTGGGAAGTGCACCCATCTCCAGTTCCTCAGAAACCACGTTAGGGAACGGAAGCTGGAGCTGGATGAACTTCGGATCATTCGGGAGGCAGAGGTGGTCATAGATTGTAGCTTCAGGGATGTAGTTACTCCGAAGAATCAAGATAGATGGGTGACGGTGAGAGGGGCTGGGAGGAAGCAGTCAGTGCAGGGATCCCCTGTCGCCGTTCCCCTCAGTAACAAGTATACCATTTTGGATACTGTTGAGGGGGACGACCTACCAGGGGTAAGCCACGGTGAACAGATCTCCAGCACTGAATCCGTCCCTGTGGCTCAGAAAGGAAGGAGGGGGAGCAGGAGAGCAATGGTTATTGGGGACTCGATAGTTAGAGGGACAGATAGACGGTTCTGTGGCAGCGAAAGAGACTCACGGATGGTATGTTGCCTCCCGGGTGCCAGGGTCCACGAAGTCTCGGACCGTGTTTCAGAATCCTTAAGGGGGAGGGGGAACAGTCACAAGTCGTGGTACACATCGGTACCAACGAAATAGGTAAGAGAAGGGACAGGGATTTAAAACAGGAATTTAGGGAGCAAGGGTGGAAGCAGAGAGGCAGGACCAACCATGTTGTCATCTCTGGTTTGTTGCCGGTGCCATGTGCTAGTGAGGTGAGGAACAGGGAGAGAGTGCAGATAAACACGTGGCTGCAGGGATGGGGTAGGAGGGAGGGTTTCAGGTACGTGGATAATTGGAGCACATTCCAGGGGAGGTGGGACCTGTACAGACAGGACGGTTTGCACCTGAACCAGAGGGGCACCAATATCCTTGGAGCAGCACGGTAGCATAGTGGTTAACACAATTGCTTCACAGCTCCAGGGTCCCAGGTTCGATTCCGGCTTGGGTCACTGTCTGTGCGGAGTCTGCACATCCTCCCCGTGTGTGCGTGGGTTTCCTCCGGGTGCTCCGGTTTCCTCCCACAGTCCAAAGATGTGCAGGTTAGGTGGATTGGCCATGATAAATTGCCCTTAGTGTCCAAAATTGCCCGTCGTGATGGGTGGGGTTACTGGGTTATGGGGATAGGGTGGGGTGTTGACCTTGGGCGGGGTGCTCTTTCCAAGAGCTGGTGCAGACTCGATGGGCAGAATGGCCTCCTTCTGCACTGTAAATTCTATGACACCCTGGGAGGGAAATTTGCTGCAGCTCTTCGGGGGGTTTAAACTAATTTGTCAGGGGGCTGGGAAAACGAGCTGTAGTCCAGAAGCCAGTGTTGAGAGTAGTGAGGTACTGAGGAGGGTATCAAGGTCGCAGGAGTGTACCGGCAGGCAGGAAGGTGTGTCGACTTCAATGCAAGGAGCATCCGGAATAAGGTAGGTAAACTTGGAGCATGGATTAGTACTTTGGACTACGATGTTGTGGCCATTACGGAGGCATGGTTAGAACAGGGACAGGAATGGTTGTTGGACGTTCCGGGGTATAGATGTTTCAGTAGGAGTAGGGAAGGTGGTAAAAGAGGTGGAGGAGTAGCATTGTTAATCAAGGATAGTTTAACGGCTGCAGAAAGGCAGTTCGAGGGGGATCTGCCGACTGAAGTAATATGGGCCGAGGTTAGACATAGGAAAGGAGCGGTCACGTTGTTAGGAGTTTTCTATAGGCCCCCAAATAGTAGTAGAGATGTGGAGGAAGAAATTGCAAACAGATTATAGATAGGTGTGGAGGTCTCAGGGTAGTTGTCATGAGTGACTTTAACTTTCTAAATATTGATTGGAACCTCTATAGGTCGAACAGTTCGGATGGGGCAGTTTTTGTACAGTGTGTGCAGGAGGGTTTCCTGACACAATATGTGGAAAGGCCGACAAGAGGGGGGGCACATTGGATTTGGTACTGGGTAATGAATCGGGCCATGTGTTAGATTTGTTTGTGGTAGAGCACTTTGGAGATAGTGACCACAATTTGGTGTCTTTCACTATTGCAATGGAGAGGGATAGGGCCATACGGCAGGGCAAGATTTATAATTGGGGGAGGGGTAATTATGATGCGATTAGGCAAGAATTAGGGAGCATAAGATGGGAATAGAAACTGTCAGGGAAAGGCACAAATGAAAAGTGGAGCTTGTTCAAGGAACAAATACTGCGTGTCCTTGATAGGCATGTCCCTGTCAGGCAGGGAGGAAATGGCCGTGTGAGGGAACCATGGTTCACAAAAGAGGTTGAATGTCTTGTCAAGAGGAAAAAGGAAGAGGATGTAAGGATAAGAAAACAAGGTTCAGTTGGCTCGCTTGAGGGTTACAAGGTAGCAAGGAATGAGCTGATAAAAGGGCTTAGGAAAACTAGGAGGGGGCATGAGGAGTCCTTGGCGGGTCGGATCAAGGAAAACCCCAAGGCTGTTTACTCTTATGTGAGAAATAAAAGAACGACCAGGGTGAGGGTAGGGCCGGTCCAGGACAGTAGTGGGAACTTGTGCATGGAGTCTGAAGAAATAGGAGAGGCGTTGAATGAATACTTTTCTTCAGTGTTCACCAAGGAGAGGGGCCATGTTTTTGAGGATGAGAGTGTGATACAGGTGAGTAGGCTGGAGGAGGTAGATGTTCTGAGGAAGGATGTATTAGCAATTTTGAAAAACCTGAGGGTCGGCAAGTCCCCTGGGCCAGATGGGATGTATCCAAGGATTCTTTGGGAGGCAAGGGATGAGATTGCAAAGCCTTTGGCTTTGATCTTTGAGTCCTCACTGTCCACGGGGGTAGTGCCAGAGGACTGGAGAGTGGTGAATGTTGTTCCTCTGTTCAAGAAAGGGCATAGGAATGACCCTGGTAATTATAGGCCAGTTAGTCTTACTTCGGTGGTCGGTAAGTTAATGGAAAAGGTCCTGAAGGATAGGATTTATGACCATTGGAAAGATGCAGCTTAATCCGGGATAGTGAACACGGATTCGTGAAGGGTAAGTCTTGCCTCACAAATTTGATTGAATTCTTTGAGGAGGTAACTAAGTGTGTAGATGAAGGTAGAGCAGTTGATGTTGCACACATGGATTTTAGTAAGGCGTTTGATAAGGTTCCCCATGGTCGGCTCATGAAGAAAGTAAGGAGGTGTGGGATAGAGGAAAATTTGGCCGATTGGATCAGTAACTGGCTATCACATAGAAGACAGAGGGTGGTGGTGGATGGAAAATTTTCAGACTGGAGACCAGTTACCAGCGGTGTACCACAGGGATCAGTGCTGGGTCCTCTGCTATTTGTGATTTTTATCAATGACTTGGAGGAGGGGGCTGAAGGGTGGGTCAGTAAATTTGCTGATGACACCAAGATTGGTGGAGTAGTGGATGAGGTGGAGGGCTGTTGTAGGCTGCAAAGAAACATTGATTGGATGCAGAGCTGGGCCGAAAAATGGCAGATGGAGTTTAACCCTGATAAGTGCGAGGTGATTCATTTTGGTGGAAAACATTTGAATGCGGATTACAGGGTCAACGGCAGGGTTCTGAGGAATGTGGTGGAACAGAGAGATCTTGGGGTTCATGTCCACAGATCTCTGAAGGTTGCCATTCAAGTGGATAGAGCCATGAAGAAGGCTTATAGTGTGTTAGCGTTTATTAACGGGGGGCTTGAGTTTAAGAGCCGCGGGGTTATGCTGCAACTATACAGGGCAGCACGGTCGCACAGAGAATAGCATTGTGGCTTCACAGCACCAGGGTCCCAGGTTCGATTCCCTGCTGGGTCACTGTGTGGAGTCTGCATGTTCTCCTCGTGTCTGCATGGGTTTCCTCCGGCTGCTCCGGTTCCTCCCACAGTCCAAAGACGTGCAGGTTAGGTGGTTTGGCCATGCTAAATTGCCCTTAGTATCCAAAACGTTTAGGAGGGGTTATTAGGTTATGGGTATAGGGTGGAAGTGAGGGTTTAAGTGGGTCGGTGCAGACTCGATGGGCCGATTGGCCTCCTTCTGCACTGTATGTTCTATGTATGTTCTATGTATGACCCTGGTGAGACCACATTTGGAGTATTGTATGCAGTTCTGGTCACCTCATTATAGGAAGGATGTGGAAGCATTGGAAAGGGTGCAAAGGAGATTTACCAGGATGTTGTCTGGTTTGCAGGATAGGTCTTATGAGGGACGGTTGAGGGAGCTAGGGCTTTTCTCTTTGGAGCGGAGGAGGATGAGAGGTGACTTAATAGAGGTTTATAAGATAATGAGGGGGATAGATAGAGTGGACGTTTACAGACTATTTCCTCGGGTGGATGTAGCTGATACAAGGCGGCATAACTTTAAGATTCAGGGTGGGATATAGGAGGGATGTCTGAGGTAGGTTCTTTACTCAGAGAGTGGTTAGGGTGTGGATTGGACTTCCTGCTGTGATAGTGGAGTTGGCCATTTAGGAACTTTCAAGCGGTTATTGGATAGGCACATGGAACACACCAGAATGACAGGGAGTGGGATAGCTTGATCTTGGTTTCGGACAATGCTCGGCACAACATCGAGGGCCGAAGGGCCTGTTGTGTGCTGTGCTGTTCTATGTTCTGTCGAACATAGCTGCCAAACGAAAAACAATGTAAATTCAGAGTTAATCTGGAACCTGCCACAGATTGCTCTCCCAGGTATGTGGGGCAAGCTTTAAAACTAAAGAATGTATTTAACCAGAGTTGCTGTCTCCGTGAGTCCTTGTGTCGGCTGAACCATAATTAAGAAGCAAAATCCCCCACGTGAGAGGCAACTTAACCCTTAAAAGGCTCCTACACGTGGTAAACATGGCTTTTCCCATCATCACCGTGAGTGGGATAAACACGGCTTTTCCCACCATCACCGTCAGTGGGATAAACATGGCTTTTCCCACCATCGCCGTGATGGGATAAATACTGCTTTTCCAACTCATCGTCACCCTCAGCCAAATTCGGGAAAAATACAGCCTCAGTCTCCATATTTAAACGAGGATGTACATGTATTGGAGGTGGAACAGTGATGATGGATAGATTGATCACTGAGATTAGAGGCAGAGTAAAACTGTTGATATTGTCTCAAGATCAGAGAATAAAACATACACGATTCCGTGAGGCGTTTGTTGACACTGAGAAAGTTTTTCTATTGGTCTCGGAATCTAAACCACGAGAATCAGACTCAGGATCAGAGGATCAGAGTGACCTTGCTGTGCAGAAGCAGAATCACAGATCTCTGAAGACAGCAGGACAAGTAGATCACAGCGCCAGGGACTCGGGTTCGTGTTCAACCTTGGGTGACTGTGTGTGTGGAATCTGCACGTTCTCCCCGTGCCTGCGTGGGTTTCCTCCGGTTGCTCTGTTTCCTCCCAGAGTGCAAAGATGTGCAGGTTAGATGGATTAGCCAGGCTAAATTCTCCATTAGTGACCAACAGGTTAGGTGGGGTTGCAGGGATAGCACGGGGGATTGCGCAGAGGTAGGGTTCTCTTTCGGAGAGTCAGTACAGACACGCTGGGCTGAATGGTGGTCTTTTTCACTGTAGGGATTCTATGATCATTTAAATCGGAGATGAGGACAAATTTCTTTTCAAAGTGTTATGGATCTTTGAAGATCTCCACTCCAGAGAGTTGTGGAAGCTCCATCTTTGAAGAGTGGGAAAGAGAGATTGTTGTTCTCAAAATTCAGGGACGCGCGAGGGCAGTTTTTTACACAGAGAATAGTGGGTGCCTGGAACTCGCTGCTGGACGTGGTGGTGGAAGCAGGGACGATAGTGACGTTTAAGGGACCTCTTCACAAATACATGAACAGGATGGGACTAGAGGGATAAGGACCCTCGAATTGAGGAAGTCTTTAGGTTAGGGGGCAGCATGGTCAGCACAGGCTTGGAGGGCCGAAGGGCCTGTTCCTGTGCTGTACTTTTCTTTGTTCTTTGTTGGGAGTGGCCAGGAAAGTCGAGGTGAAGCCCAAGGTCAGCATGATGATTTTGAGAGGTAGAACAGGCTCGAGGGGCTGAATGATCTCCTCCTGCTCCTATATCTTGTGTTTTTCAGCCTTGTGAACAGCGACATTTCATCAGCAGAAAACTTGGCAAAATGGCCAGACTGAGAGAGGAAGATGAAGCAGGTAGAGGACAGAGGCACAGAAAGATCCCACTGGGAGGAACAAACCTAACATCAGTATCAGCGTCAGAATAAATTTCAATCTGGACCAGGATGGTTTTCACTCCCAATCGGATCATAAGAACATCAGAACTAGGAGCAGGAGTAGGCCATCTGGCCCCTCGAGCCTGCTCCGTCATTCAATGAGATCATGGCTGATCTTTTGTGGACTCAGCTCCACTTTCCGGCCACTTAATCCCTTTATTCTTCAAAAAACTATCTATCTTTATCTTAAAAACATTTAATGAAGGAGCCTCTACTGCTTCATTGGGCAAGGAATTCCATAGATTCACAACCCTTTGGGTGAAGAAGTTCCTCCTAAACTCAGTCCTAAATCTACTTCCCCTTATTTTGAGGCTATGCCCCCTAGTTCTGATTTCACCCGCCAGTGGAAACAACCTGCCCGCATCTATCCTATCTATTCCCTTCATAATTTTATATGTTTCTATAAGATCCCCCTCATCCTTCTAAATTCCAATGAGTACAGTCCCAGTCTACTCAACCTCTCCTCGTAATCCAACCCCTTCAGCTTTGGGATTAACCTAGTGAATCTCCTCTGCACACCCTCCAGTGCCAGTACGTCCTTTCTCAAGTAAGGAGAACAAAACTGAACACAATACTCCAGGTGTGGCCTCACTAACACCTTATACAATTGCAGCATAACCTCCCTAGTCTTAAACTCCGTCCCTCTAGCAATGAAGGACAAAATTCCATTTGCCTTCTTAATCACCTGTTGCACCTGTAAACCAACTTTTTGCGACTCATGCACTAGCACACCCAGGTCTCTCTGCACAGCAGCATGTTTTAATATTTTGTCATTTAAATAATAATCCCTTTTGCTGTTATTCCTACCAAAATGGATAACCTCACATTTGTTAACATTGTATTCCATCTGCCAGACCCTAGCCCATTCACTTAACCTATCGAAATCCCTCTGCAGACTTCCAGTATCCTCTGCATGTTTTGCTTTACCACTTATCTTAGTGTCGTCTGCAAACTTGGACACATTGCCCTTGGTCCCCAACTCCAAATCATCGATGTAAATTGTGAACAGTTGTGGGCCTAACACTAATCCCTGAGGGACACCACTAGCTACTGATTGCCAACCAGAGAAACACCCATTAATCCCCACTCTTTGCTTTCTATTAATTAACCAATCCTCTATCCATGCTACTACTTTCCCCTTAATGCCATGCATCTTTATCTTGTGCAGCAACCTTTTGTGTGGCACCATCTGTACATTTCTCCAACAGAAACACCTTTCACACCTTGTGGTCAAGAATTTATAGATTTATTGAGCACACACTTCATGCAATAACATTGAAACACCCGCTTAACCGATCAGCCCACATGTGATGGTGAGGGATTCGAACATCTTACACTTCTCAGCTTAATATTCAGTGAAACAAACTCCCCACAATCCCAATCCTCGGGACAGTCGACTGCTTCATTCGAGACCTTTCTGACCACAGGTTTGTGGCTGTGAAAGTCCATTAATGGGAAGCTCACAGACCTGATTGTGTAATAGAAACAAGAGACAAACCAGTGAGCTGTAAATGCTGAGGCGGTCAGGCAGTAACTGTGGAGAGAATCCCAGTTACTGTTTCAGGGTCAGGAGCCAAAGCATTGCGCTCAAACAGGAAACTGGGGTTTTCTCCACAGCCGCTGCCTGACTGGCTGAGAGTTCAGTGTCTGCAGGAGTTTTCCCGGATATTAGTCCTGATCATGGCTCCCTCACGCGAGCAGGTTCCAGCTTCACGCTGCACAGTTGTGACCAACAGGACATTTTCACCGGGTCTATTGGTTGACATGAGTGAAGGTGGGAACACATTGCTCTCTGCTCCATCAGGAATATCGCTCCTCCAGATAAGGAGGATCTGATTGGACCCACCACATATCGGAAAAGCTGATCCCCTCCCTTGTTTCATTGGGCTCCTGGGATCAGTTATCAAATATTTCACTTTGATCAACAGAATGTGTTTCTGTGAAGGAAACAAGAATCCTGGATTTAATTCTGTCCCAACAACACCATTGTCGAGGAACCCTGAGGGAAAGGATGATTTCTACCCAGAGATTGTGCTGGGATTCACTGTTGTCTGGACACCCATTCTCGCTGCTGACAAATCTCTGAATTCAGCAACTGGACACAGATCTTTATAAAATCCTCTCATTCAGCAGACGGTTAAAAAGGGTCATTTGGGGTCAGTCTCTGTCCCACAGCCCAGTGGTCAGGAGTTCCGAATGGAGGTTATACTTCCCTATTCCACAAAGCAAAAACTAAAAGCTCCCACATTCCCCAATATGAAGAAGAATCAATCACGATGTAACATTAACACAGCGAGCGATTAACCCTTTGCTCGCTGCTGAACATTGGAAAGCTATTACTGAGCGAAGCTGTGAACACACAGGTCACTAGGTGCTCACTGGTACAATTCATCACCCTCAATCTTCTGGAGCAGCCACAGCCCAGAGCTAATCGTCTCCGACACTCAAATGAAGGTCCAGATCCGGGAATCGATTCCTGAGCGACAGCTTCAGCTACATCACAGACAGGAGAAATGGTTAATATTGCAGTGAGGGTGGGGGGATTGTGGGGTAGTGTTTGGGGACAAAAAGCCACCTTCACTGCCAATCACTGGCTGGAACGGCACAGGCTGTAAGGAACGGGGCAAATTGCTGCCAATATTTGAAATGGAAAGATCCGAGGGAGAAATGGATTCAGGGACAGACAGTGTGGGAGAGGCTGTGAGAGTAACAGAGAAAGTGGGAGACAGGATGAGGCAGAGAGATAGACTGGAGTGGAAAGAAGGAAGGGATCAGGGGTGAGCTGGCAAGGTGGATACAGAACTGGCTAGGCCATAGAAGGCAGAGAGTAGTAATGGAGGGATGCTTTTCTAATTGGAGGGCTGTGACCAGTGGTGTTCCACAGGGATCAGTGCTGGGACCTTTGCTCTTTGTAGTATATACAAATGATTTGGAGGAAAATGTAACTGGTCTGATTAGTAAGTTTGCAGACGACACAAAGGTTGGTGGAATTGCGGATAGCGATGAGGGCTGTCGGAGGATACAGCAGGATTTAGATTGTCTGGAGACTTGGGCGGAGAGATGGCAGATGGAGTTTAATCCGGACAAATGTGAGGTAATGCATTTTGGAAGGTCTAATGCAGGTAGGGAATATACAGTGAATGGTAGAACCCTCAAGAGTATTGAAAGTCAAAGAGATCTAGGAGTACAGGTCCACAGGTCATTGAAAGGGGCTACACAGATGGAGAAGGTAGTCAAGAAGGCATACGGCATGCTTGCCTTCATTGGCCGGGGCATTGAGTATAAGAATTGGCAAGTCATGTTGCAGCTGTATAGAACCTTAGTTCGGCCACACTTGGAGTATAGTGTTCAATTCTGGTCGCCACACTACCAGAAGGATGTGGAGGCTTTAGAGAGGGTGCAGAAGAGATTTACCAGAATGTTGCCTGGTATGGAGGGCATTAGCTGTGAGGAGCGGTTGAATAAACTCGGTTTGTTCTCACTGGAACGAAGGAGGTTGAGGGGAGACCTGATAGAGGTATACAAAATTATGAGGGGCATAGACAGAGTGGATAGTCAGAGGCTTTTCCCCAGGGTAGCGGGGTCAATTACTAGGGGGCATAGGTTTAAGGTGAGAGGGGCAAGGTTTAGAGTAGATGTACGAGGCAAGTTTTTTACGCAGAGGGTAGTGGGTGCCTGGAACTCGCTACCGGAGGAGGTAGTGGAAGCAGGGACGATAGCGACATTTAAGGGGCATCTTGACAAATATATGAATAGGAAGGGAATAGAAGGATACGGATCCAGGAAGTGTAGAAGATTGTAGTTTAGTCGGGCAGCATGGTCGGCACGGGCTTGGAGGGCCGAAGGGCCTGTTCCTGTGCTGTACATTTCTTTGTTCTTTGAGAGAGAGAGCGGGGCAGACAGGAACAGAGAGCGAGAGGGAGAGAGAAGGTGTTATATTCTTTGTTGTAGCCCCAAAGCGAGAGAATCAGAGGTGACACACGGTGCAAGGGGTTTATTTACAAAATGCTGCTCAGACAGGGCACACTGGTGAACTTCACAAAAGACCACAGAGCGCTCCGATTATGTCATTGCGTAACACGTGACATTAACACGTGGGTGGCACGGCGGCACAGTGGTTAGCACTGCCGCCTCACAGCACCAGGGACCCGGGTTCAATTCCAGCCTCGGGTGACTGTGTGGAGTTTGCACGTTCTCCCCGTGTCTGCTTGGGATTCCTCCGGGTACTGCGGTGTCCTCCCACAGTCCAAAGATGTGCAGGTTAGATGGGGTTATGGGGCTACGGGGAGAGGGCAGGGGAGTGGGCCGAGATAGGGAGCTCATCCCGAGGCTCGGTGCAGACATGATGGGCTGAATGACCTCCCTCGGCACTGTTTAGATTCGAGGGATTCGGTTGTTATATTACACCAGCCAATGCTGTTACTCTGATACATAACAGAAAGTAAAAGATGGGCAGATGGAGACAAAGCAAGAGATTGAGAGAGAGAGAGAGAAGGTGAGAGAGGGAGAGGGAGAGAGAGAGACAGAGGACAGACAGAGAGTGAGGCAGCAGCAGAGATAGACAGAGGGGAGAGAGAGAGTGAGGGAAAGATGCAGAGACAGAGAATGACAGAGAGAGAGAGAGAGGGGGTGACCCCGGGGTCAGCAGTGCAATGTGGGACTGCTTCACATCTCATTCTGCCCCTTGTTGTGTGATGAGATCAGCCCAATGGGACTGACTGTGACAAAGCCCCTGCTTTAGTTACACTGTCGAGGCTCCGACACCAACACAGCAACAGGAGGAGACCACTCAGCCCATCAAACCTGTTCCAGGGGATAGGAGGGCTGCCTGGGTAATATGAGGGTGAGCAGAGGGGGAGTGGAGCTGCTGTATGTGACGTGGAGACTCCTGATCTCTGAATTCAGGCAGTGAGAGGCAGGTGTTGGTGTCAATATTTAATCGCAAAACAGTTTCTCACCTCCAGAATGATTTTCTGAATCGATGCAAGATCAAAGTCTCCCATTAATTTGATCACCAGTTTAAACTCTTTGCCGTTAACTCCTAAAGACAACAATCACAGCATGAGAATGTTAAACACACTAATCACAGCTCAGAATGTGTGTGCACAGCAAGAAGTCGGACATCATCAGGTTAAAGTCCAACAGGTCTGTTTGGAGAATGTGTGTGTGAGAGAGAGACAGCGAGATAGAGAGAATGTGTGTGAGAGAGAGAGAGAGACAGCAAGATAGAGAGAATGTGTGTGTGTGTGAGAGAGAGCAAGATAGAGAGAATGTGTGAGAGAGACAGCAGATAGAGAGAATGTGTGAGAGAGAGACAGCAAGATAGAGAGAATGTGTGAGAGAGAGACAGCAAGCTAGAGAGAATGTGTGTGTGAGAGACAGCAAGATAGAGAGAATGTGTGAGAGAGACAGCAGATAGAGAGAATGTGTGTGTGAGAGAGAGACAGCGAGATAGAGAGAATGTGTGAGAGAGAGACAGCAAGATAGAGAGAATGTGTGTGTGAGAGACAGCAAGATAGAGAGAATGTGTGAGAGAGACAGCAGATAGAGAGAATGTGTGTGTGAGCGAGACAGCGAGATAGAGAGAATGTGTGTGAGAGAGAGAGAGACAGCGAGATAGAGAGAATGTGTGAGAGAGACAGCAGATAGAGAGAATGTGTGTGTGAGAGAGAGACAGCGAGATAGAGAGAATGTGTGTGAGAGAGAGAGAGACAACAAGATAGAGAGAATGTGTGTGAGAGAGAGACAGCAAGATAGAGAGAATGTGTGAGAGAGACAGCAGATAGAGAGAATGTGTGTGTGAGAGAGAGACAGCGAGATAGAGAGAATGTGTGTGAGAGAGAGAGAGACAACAAGATAGAGAGAATGTGTGTGAGAGAGAGACAGCGAGATAGAGAGAATGTGTGAGAGAGAGAGAGACAGCGAGATAGAGAATGTGTGTGAGAGAGAGAGACAGCGAGATAGAGAGAATGTGTGTGAGAGAGAGAGACAGCAAGATAGAGAGAATGTGTGTGAGAGAGAGACAGCGAGATAGAGAGAATGTGTGTGAGAGAGAGAGACAGCAAGATAGAGAGAATGTGTGTGTGAGAGAGACAGCAAGATAGAGAGAATGTGTGTGTGAGAGAGACAGCAAGATAGAGAGAATGTGTGTGTGAGAGAGACAGCAAGATAGAGAGAATGTGTGTGTGAGAGAGACAGCAAGATAGAGAGAATGTGTGTGTGAGAGAGATAGCGAGATAGAGAGAATGTGTGTGAGAGAGAGAGAGACAGCAAAATAGAGAGAATGTGTGTATGAGAGAGAGACAGCAAGATAGAGAGAATGTGTGTGAGAGAGAGACAGCAAGATAGAGAGAATGTGTGTGAGAGAGAGAGACAGCAAGATAGAGAGAATGTGTGAGAGAGAGAGACAGCAAGGTAGAGAGAATGTGTGTGAGAGAGAGACAGCAAGATAGAGAGAATGTGTGTATGAGAGAGAGACAGCAAGATAGAGAGAATGTGTGTGAGAGAGAGACAGCAAGATAGAGAGAATGTGTATGAGAGAGAGAGACAGCAAGATAGAGAGAATGTGTGAGAGAGAGAGACAGCAAGGTAGAGACAATGTGTGTGAGAGAGAGACAGCAAGATAGAGAGAATGTGTGTATGAGAGAGAGACAGCAAGATAGAGATAATGTGTGTGTGAGAGAGAGACAGCAAGATAGAGAGAATGTGTGTGAGAGAGAGAGACAGCAAGATAGAGAGAATGTGTGTGTGAGAGAGAGAGAGACAGCAAGATAGAGAGAATGTGTGTGTGAGAGAGAGACAGCAAGATAGAGATAATGTGCGTGAGAGAGAGAGACAGCAAGATAGAGAGAATGTGAGAGAGAGAGACAGCCAGATAGAGAGAATGTGTGTGTGAGAGAGAGGGACAGCAAGATAGAGAGAATGTGTGTGTGAGAGAGAGGGACATCAAGATAGAGAGAATGTGTGTGAGAGAGAGACAGCAAGATAGAGAGAATGTGTGTGAGAGAGAGGCAGCAAGATAGAGAGAATGTGTGTGTGATTGAGAGAGTGAGATAGAGAGAATGTGTGTTGAGAGAAAGACACAGCAAGATAGAGAGAGTGTGATTGTGTGAGAGAGAGGGACAGAAGGGGAGAGAGAGAACGTCCTGTGCAAATGACACCAAAATACCCCAAGGAAGCCAACAAACAATTCGGTACAAGGCGAAGCCGCCAGCACTCGGGTCAGTGCACGCACCCCACCCCCAGCCCCCAACTCTACCCCCCCCCCCCGACTCCAGCAACAGCCCCACATTGGTGGAGAGGCGCCCGCCCGCAGCACAGTCCACCAGGAAAGGACAGGCAGCTCACAGTGAGGAGAGAGACAGAGCGAGAGAACACCCCTCCCCCTCACTCGCCCCGGGAAGGACACCTCAACCCCAGTGCACAGAAGCAGGAGGGCCGCAACTGGCGAGCACCCAGGCGCTAAGCCCAAAGTAAAAAACAGAATAAAAATATAATAACCATGTAATCCCACAACAATAAATTAAAACCAAAACATGCTATGGACAAGCAGTGCACATAGTCTATTGGACCCAAAAAGAAAATGGTGGAAAATCTCAGCATGTCTGACAGCATCTGTAGGGAGAAAAAGAGCCAACGTTTCGAGTCCAATTCCAGCATCCGGTCTCCGGACACCATCCAGTCCAAAACTGCAAAAGTGAGTCCGTTCTCCTCCACTTTCAGCCTGACAGCGGGCCAATCAAAACCGCCCCGTGCTCCACTCCCAGACAGTAAGCCAAAAGGCAGCCAGTGACAATTACTGGTCCCAGGCGTGGCAACTGCAGGCAGACAAACTCTATCCTCTCTCTCCCTTGCAACCGGGGCATGGAGTGGACTGAAGTTTTATTGTGACTAGTGAGGAACAAAGTGAGCTGTACCCGGTCAGTCTGGCATCTCGTGGAGTCCTTGTCTCCGTCTCCCACTCCCCTAATTCGTGCCATCTCACTCCCCTCACTCACTCCATCCCACTCACCTCACTCACTCCATCCCACTCCCCTCACTCACTCCATCCCACTCCCCTCACTCACTCCATCCCACTCCCCTCCCTCACTCCATCCCACTCCCCTCACTCACTCCATCCCACTTCCCTCACTCACTCCATCCCACTCCCCTCACTCACTCCATCCCACTCCCCTCACTCACTCCATCCCACTCCCCTCACTCACTCCATCCCACTCCCCTCACTCACTCCATCCCACTCCCCCCACTCACTCCATCCCACTCTCCTCACTCACTCCATCCCACACCCCTCACTCACTCCATCCCACTCTCCTCACTCACTCCATCCCACTCCCCTCACTCACTCCATCCCACTCCCCTCACTCACTCCATCCCACTCTCCTCACTCACTCCATCCCACTCCCCTCACTCACTCCATCCCACTCCCCTCACTCACTCACTCCATCCCACTCTCCTCACTCACTCCATCCCACTCCCCTCACTCACTCCATCCCACTCCCCTCACTCACTCCATCCCACTCTCCTCACTCACATACTCCATCCCACTCCCCTCACTCACTCACTCCATCCCACTCCCCTCACTCACTCCATCCCACTCCCCTCACTCACTCCATCCCACTCCCCTCACTCACTCACTCCATCCCACTCCCCTCACTCACTCCATCCCACTCTCCTCACTCACTCCATCCCACTCCCCTCCCTCACTCCATCCCACTCCCCTCACTCACTCCATCCCACTCCCCTCACTCACTCCATCCCACTCCCCTCACTCACTCCATCCCACTCCCCTCACTCACTCCATCCCACTCTCCTCACTCACTCCATCCCACTCCCCTCCCTCACTCCATCCCACTCCCCTCACTCACTCCATCCCACTCCCCTCACTCACTCCATCCCACTCCCCTCACTCACTCCATCCCACTCCCCTCACTCACTCCATCCCACTCCCCTCACTCACTCCATCCCACTCCCCTCACTCAGTCCATCCCACTCCCCTCACTCACTCCATCCCACTCCCCTCACTCACTCCATCCCACTCCCCTCACTCACTCCATCCCACTCCCCTCACTCACTCCATCCCACTCCCCTCACTCAGTCCATCCCACTCCCCTCACTCACTCCATCCCACTCCCCTCACTCACTCCATCCCACTCCCCTCTCTCACTCCATCCCACTCCCCTCACTCACTGCAGCCCACTCCCCTCACTCACTGCAGCCCACTCCCCTCACTCACTCCTTCACACTCCCCTCACTCACACCATCCCACTCCCCTCACTCACTCCATCCCACTCCCCTCACTCACTCCATCCCACTCCCCTCACTCACTCCATCCCACTCCACTCACTCACTCCATCCCACTCCCCTCACTCACTCCATCCCACTCCCCTCACTCACTGCAGCCCACTCCCCTCACTCACTCCATCCCACTCCCCTCACTCACTCCATCCCACTCCCCTCACTCACTCCATCCCACTCCCCTCACTCACTCCTTCACACTCCCCTCACTCACACCATCCCACTCCCCTCACTCACTCCATCCCACTCCCCTCACTCACTCCATCCCACTCCCCTCACTCACACCATCCCACTCCCCTCACTCACACCATCCCACTCCCCTCACTCACACCATCCCACTCCCCTCACTCACTCCATCCCACTCCCCTCACTCACTCCATCCCACTCCCCTCACTCACACCATCCCACTCCCCTCACTCACTCCATCCCACTCCCCTCACTCACTCCATCCCACTCCCCTCACTCACTCCATCCCACTCCCCTCACTCACTCCATCCCACTCCCCTCACTCACTGCAGCCCACTCCCCTCACTCACTCCTTCACACTCCCCTCACTCACACCATCCCACTCCCCTCACTCACTCCATCCCACTCCCCTCACTCACTCCATCCCACTCCCCTCACTCACTCCATCCCACTCCCCTCACTCACTCCATCCCACTCCCCTCACTCACTCCATCCCACTCCCCTCACTCACTGCAGCCCACTCCCCTCACTCACTCCTTCACACTCCCCTCACTCACACCATCCCACTCCCCTCACTCACTCCATCCCACTCCCCTCACTCACTCCATCCCACTCCCCTCACTCACTCCATCCCACTCCCCTCACTCACTGCAGCCCACTCCACTCACTCACTCCTTCACACTCCCCTCACTCACACCATCCCACTCCCCTCACTCACTGCAGCCCACTCCCCTCACTCACACCGTGCAGAGTAATAATTGCCACTCTCTCAGTAGTGGGTTTGACGATTGCTCCGGGAGTTTTCCAGGTGAACTTTGAGTTTAAAATCCCTCTGGATGTTTGTACCTGATGATGATGATGTAGCATTTGGGACAGTCATTGAAGATGCAATGTGTGCCCGAGTGGTCTGCGGTGTGGGTGGGAGAGTTGGAACAACAGCTTCAGCTGGAAATAAGGGACACAAAGAGAGGGAGACTGAGTGAGGACAAAATCACAACATCAAAACAAAATACCAAAGTGCCGGGAATCTGAAGTCATTACAGAAGCTTCTGGAAAGACTAAGCACATCTGACAGCATCTGTGGAGCGAGGACCAGAGAGCCTTGCAGTTTGATAAACTGTTTTTGGCCGAGGGACAGCAGCCTACAAGGTTAAGTCTGTTCCACAGACAGTGCCAGACAAGCTGAGTATTGCAGATTCTTCTGTGGGGCTGGTTTAGCACAATTGGGCTAAATAGCTGGCTTGCAATGCAGAACAAGGCCAGCAGCGCAGGTTCAATTCCCGTGCCGGCCTCCCCGAACAGGCGCCAGAATGTGGCAACTAGGGGCTTTTCAAAGTAACTTAATTGAAGCCTCCTTGTGACAATAAGTGATTATTATCATTATTACCACAATCACCAAAACTCCGTTTCAAACCCTTCCAATAATTCAGCAAATGAGAGAGAGGAGGCGGAACAGCCTCCACAATCATACAAATGTGACTCCTACCCAGACTGGTCCCCACACGGACAGTCCACATACTCCTGACCCCATAACAAACCCCTCCACCCATCAGTAAGCCCCCCACCCTGCACACCAAACCTCGACCCGAACAAGCTGACCTCTGGGGTAGAGGATCCCAAACAGTCACAACTCTGTCAGTTCATCATTTTTTAAAGTTTCCCTCCCTCTCGGCCCGAACTGGCTTCCCCGTATTTTGAATTTGTGCCTCATGGTTCCAGACTCCCAAACCCGGGAAAACAGCTCAGCCACACCCACCCTGAGCCACGCCCACCCTGAGCCACACCCACCCTGAGCCACGCCCACCCTGAGCCACGCCCACCCTGAGCCACGCCCACCCTGAGCCACGCCCACCCTGAGGCACACCCACCCTGAGCCACGCCCACCCTGAGGCACACCCACCCTGAGCCACGCCCACCCTGAGCCACGCCCACCCTGAGCCACGCCCACCCTGAGCCACGCCCACCCTGAGCCACCCCCACCCTGAGCCACCCCCACCCTGAGCCACCCCCACCCTGAGCCACACCCACCCTGAGCCACACCCACCCTGAGCCACCCCCACCCTGAGCCACGCCCACCCTGAGCCACATCGAGCCTGTCTCTGCATTAAGTATGTTTTAGGTTTCAGTGAGTGTTCATCGGGTCAGAGAGTTTCACAACACAGAAAGAGGCCCTTCAGCCCATCGGGTCAATGCTGACCTTCAAATACCCGTCTATTCCAATCCCATTTCCCAGCACTTGGTCTGTTGTCTTGTTTGCTTTGGCATTTCAAGTGCTAAACGCGACTTAAATGTTCTGAGGGTCCCGCCTCCACCCCCCTTTCAGGCAGCGAGTTCCAGATTCCCACCTCCCTCTGGGTGAAAAAGCTTTTCCGCAAATCCCCTCCATGTCTCCTGCCGCTGGTCTGAAATCTCTGCCCCCTGATTATTGGCCCCTCAACTGAGGAGAGAGGTTTCTTCCTGTCCACCCTTTACATGTCCCTCAAATTGTGTACACCTCACTCCGGTCCCCCTCGGCCTTCTCTGCTCCATGGAAAACCGCAGCCTAACCAGGGGAGCGTGGTAGCACAGTGGTTAGCACTGTTGTTTCACAGCTCCAGGGCCCCAGGTTCGATTCCCGGCTGGGTCACTGTCTGTGCAGAGTCTGCACATTCTCCCCATGGCTGTGTGGGTTTCCTCCGGGTGCTCCGGGTTCCTCCCACAAGTCCCGTAAGATATGCTGTTCGATAATTTGGACATTCTGAATTCTCCCTCTGTGTCCCCGAACAGGCGCCGGAATGTGGCGACTGGGGGATTTTCACAATAATTTAATTGCCCTGTTAATCTCAGCCTACTTGTGACAATAAACATTATTGTTATTAGAGCTGGAACGCTCCAACCCAGGAACATCCTGGTGAATCTCCTCTGCACCCTCTCCAATGTAATCACATCCTTCCTATAATGTGGTGACCAGAACCGTACACAGTTTCCCAGCCAGGGTCTAAGCAGTGTTTTATACAGCTCCATCATTACCTCTCTGCTTTTATCTTCTTTGCCATGGCACGTATCCCATATGCTTCTTAACCACCTTATCTACCTGTCCCGCTGCCTTCAGGGATCTGTGGACATGAACCCGAAGATCCCGCGGGCCCTCTGTGCTTCCTCCTTTCCTGCCGTTCACTGTACATTCCCTTGTCTTGTTCCTCCTCCCAAAATGCATCACCTCACACGTTTCAGGGTAAATTCCACTTGCCGCTGTTCTGGTCCTCTAACCAGCCCGTCTATATCATCCTGAGAGAATACATGTCTGGGTTCTTCAAACTCTCTTTGTAAGACAGACCAGACACCCCACGAACAAGTCTGGTGAACCTTCGGTAAACTCCAGCAATGGGAATAATATCCTTCCTCGGGTAAGAAGGGGATTTGAGGAAAACAGTTTTACCCAGAGGGTGGTGACGGTCTGGAACACACTGGCTGGGAGGGTGGTGACGGTCTGGAACACACTGGCTGGGAGGGTGGTGACGGCCTGGAACACACTGGCTGGGAGGGTGGTGACGGTCTGGAACACACTGGCTGGGAGGGTGGTGGAGGCGGTTGCCTCACATCCTGTAAAAAGTACCTGGCTGAGTTCTTGGCACATTGTAACATTCGAGGCTGTGGGACAAGTGCTGGCCAATGGGATGAGGTGGGCAGGTCAGCTACTTTTCATGCATCGGTGCAGACTCGATGGGCCGAAGGGCCTCTTCTGCACTGTGTGATTCTGTGATTCTATAAGGAACCACATCGACACAAACCACTCGGGGTTTGGTCTAATCAGAGTTCTATAAATTTGCAGCAAGATTTTGCTGCTCCTGGACTCCAATTCTCTGCTGACAAAGCCTAACATACCATTCACTTCCTAACTGCTCGTTGTAAATGCATGCTGAGTCTCAGTGACTTATTGATGAGGACTCCCAGCTCCCTTTGTACGTTTACACTTTCTAATCTCTCACCATTTGAGAAATAATCTGCACATCTGTCCCTCCCACCAAAGTGATGACCTCACATTTTCGATGTTCTCTTCCATCTCCCATGTTCTTGTCCATTCACTAAATCTGTCCAAATCCCCGTGAAGACTCTTTGTATCTTCCTCACAGCTCACATTCCCACTCACGTTGCACCTGTCACAATCTTGGAAAGATTACAATTGGTTCCCAACGTCCAAATCATTGATCAATAACAGTTGGGGCGGTCCAGAGAGCTGAGCCTTGTGGACCCCACTCGTCAGAGGCTGTCAATGTGAGAGTCACCCCTTTATTCCCACTCTCTGGTTTCTGCTTGTGAACTAATTCTTAATCTTTGCCAACATCTTGTTTAGTTTGTTGACCAAACTCCTGTTGGTAACTTTATCCAAAACTTTCTGAAAATACATAAACTCTTCATGCCCTTTCTCAATTCTGTCAGTAACGTCCCAAAAAACGTCCAATATGTTCATCAAACATCTTCCCCCACATTAACCCATGTCGACTGTGTCCAGTCAGATCCTCATTCTCCAAGTGTCCATTTCTCACATCCTTTGGAATTGATTCGAGCGTTTCCCCTCCGACTGCAGCAAGGTGACTGAGTTGGGAAAGGGTTACAAAGGAGCTGTAACAGTGTCTGATTCAGTTGTAATTCCCGTCGCTGGAAATTACACTTTGGGTTTCAGTCCCTTACAGCAGGAAGGTCTGATGTAACTTTATCATTGCTGCTGCTGACCTGGGACATCCCAGAATTACCCGTTTACTCCATTTAAAACCCCAATGTACCTGTGCAGTAAGCGAGGTTACAGGTGGGTGCCGTCGACAAGTAATAAACAAAGTAATCGCTGCAGCGTTTGATCTTTATTTCCTGAGTCCAGTGACAGGGATTTCCACTCCAGTGAAAACAAACTCTCCTCGTCACCTCCCCATCACCCGGAGTGGGATGGGAACCTGAAATGAACAGAGTGAAACAGAGGGAACAGAGTGAAAAGTGTATCCAGTGTGAATACTGTTGGACAGTCAATGTAAATCTGAGATAATAGAGTCTGAAATTACCGTTTAACCAGCCCGGGGCGTTTGTGGAGCAGTGATTGATTGCGACAACAGTCTCAGGAATGATCGATCCACCAGGACTGAAAGAACAATCACACAGTCAGTCGCTGTACTGGGGAAATTAAAATAAAATGAAGCTGGAATTACTCAGCTGGTCAGGCAGCCTGTGTGGAGAGAAACAGAATTAACCTTTCTGTTTGTGATGACCCTTCGTCAGGACAGGGGAGTTATCACAACACCAAACATTAACTCTGATTCTCTCCACAGAAGCTGACTGAGCTGCTGAGTATTTCCAGCCTGTTCTGTTTCCATTTCACATTGTATTCAGGAGGACGTGTGTGAAATGTGCAATGAGATAAACTAAGTCAGGGAGGAACTATTACCATATTTAGCACCCTGGAAAGTGGACATATCCCCTGAAAGAGACAAAATGTATCCCAGGCTGCTGAGGAGAACAAGGGAAGATGTAACAAAGACTCAAAGCAGCTTCACCCATCGACCGTGGCTATAGGTGTGGATCCGGAGATCTGGAGGACTAATCACATTGATAAAACCAGGATGAAGAGACAGGAGCACTAAGGACAGACCACTCCGCCTGATGTCTGTTGTGGGTAAATTACGGGAAATAATTGTGTGAGATGATATCTACCATGGTGAAGAAAGACATAAATTCATCAGAGTCAGGATAGATTTCCTCGGGAATCAAGTTTGACTAATGTGATTGCATTGAGGAAGTTACGTGGAGAGTTGATGAGGGTAATGTGCATGATGTAATTCACATGGGTTTTAGCAGGAGTTTGGACAACATCCAACAAGACAGACAGATCAGGGAATTAGAAGCAGATGAGATGCAGACAAAGTGGTGAACTGGACCCCAACTGGCTCCCTGTCACAACTGGCTTCTGGGTAGTGTTACTGAGATTCACCACGGAGTGAGTGTCCCTCACCACGGAGTGTGTGTCCTTCACCATGGAACGTGTGTCCCTCACCACGGAGTGAGTGTCCCTCACCACGGAGTGTGTGTCCCTCACCACGGAGTGTGTGTCCCTCACCACGGAGTGTGTGTCCTTCACCACGGAGTGAGTGTCCCTCACCACGGAGTGTGTGTGTCTCACCACGGAGTGAGTGTCCCTCACCACGGAGTGAGTGTCCCTCACCACGGAGTGAGTGTCCCTCACCACGGAGTGTGTGTCCCTCACTACGGAGTGTGTGTCCCTCACCACGGAGTGAGTGTCCCTCACCACGGAGTGAGTGTCCCTCACCACGGAGTGAGTGTCCCTCACCACGGAGTGTGTGTCCCTCACCACAGAGTGTGTGTCCCTCACCACGGAGTGAGTATCCCTCACCACGGAGTGTGTGTCCTTCACCACGGAGTGAGTGTCCCTCACCACGGAGTGAGTGTCCCTCACCACGGAGTGAGTGTCCCTCACCACAGAGTGAGTGTCCCTCACCACGGATTGTGTGTCCCTCACCACGGAGTGTGTGTCCTTCACCACGGAGTGAGTGTCCCTCACCACGGAGTGAGTGTCCCTCACCACGGGGTGAGTGTCCCTCACCACGGAGTATGTGTCCCTCACCACGGAGTGTGTGTCCCTCACCACGGAGTGTGTGTCCCTCACCACGGAGTGAGTGTCCCTCACCACGGAGTGAGTGTCCCTCACCACGGAGTGAGTGTCCCTCACCACGGAGTGAGTGTCCCTCACCACGGAGTGAGTGTCCCTCACCATGGAGAATATGCACTTCACCATGGGGTATGCGTCCCTCACCATTCAGTGTGTGTTCTTCACCACGGAGAGTGTCCTGCAACGGTGCCAGAACCAAGATCTTCACGGCAGTCACCATCTCGCTGTGTTGACCTGGTTGTGTCGCGGGGTCGGTCTGATCTCCTCAGACAGAAGCATTCACACTCTTCAGTCCCGGCTTTCAAACTGAGGAGTGAAGCTGGCATCCCTTCCTGATGTTCCAGATGTTTCCTTTGCAGTCCAGTGACTTGAGGTCTGACCAAGTCCAGAGGCTCCACATCTGACTGGGACTCATCATATTCCTGGCCTCCAGCAATGCTCTGAGAGGAGGCAGCCTGGGCCATCTCTGCCTCTGCCTGGTCAGAGAGACTGAGCTGCTCACCAGGTTGTGACCACACGGCATCTTTAGAACAAGATCCCCCTGAGCTAGGTATCTCTGCGCTGCTGCAGGAGGTGGATGAAAACTATTGCGGCTCTTCAATGACAACATCGGAGACCTCGCTGATGTCAGAGCTTTCTTAGGTCTGGCTGGGAGCTCCCAGGACTACTCCCCGGTACCGGAGCCATGACTCATGTCAGGTTGGTGATATGGATGATGGTGTTCTGGCTCGTCCCTCGGTTTATTGGTCACCTCACCCTCAGCACAGGGGTGATCGACTTCCTCCCCAATTAGCTTGAGGATTCCCTCCTTGAAGTCCGCGAGGCCTTTCAGCTTGGACACCCATCCGCTCGTCTGGAATCTCTGTTTTATTGTGAGCCAGCTTGTCCTGCATGGAGACAGGTGGAGAGAGTGTGTGCTGGACGTGTGCCAGGGCGGAAGGTAACAATGCCAGGCAGCTGTGGGTGGTGAGTGGAGGTGGAGGGGTGATGAGGTGATGACAAAGATTGGAAGAGTTGCAAATAGTGAAGAGGATTGTCAGACACGGATTGTGTCTTGGGCAAAGAAAGGGCAGATGGAATTTAATCCGGACATGTGGCATTTTGGAAGGTCCAATGCATGTAGGAATTACACAGTAAATGGTAGAACTCTTGCGAGTACGGACACGCAGTGGGCGTACATGTCCACCAATCACTGAAAGTGGCAATGCTTGTGGATAAGGTGGTGGTTAAGACGGCAGGTTGGCCTTCATCGGTCGGGGATTGAATATAAAAATTGCCAAGTCATGTTGCAGCTGTACAGGACTTTAGTTGGGCCTCATTTGGAATATTGTGTACAATTCTGGTCGCCACATTACCAGAAGGATATGGATGCTTTAGAGAGGACAGAAGCGGTTTACGAGGGTGTTGCATTGTATTAGTTCCTCGTTAGTATAGTGGTTAGTATCCCTGCCTGTCACGCGGGAGGCTGGGGTTCAATTCCCCGACGGGGAGAGTTTGTACCTTACCAAAAAAAAATTGGGAATTATTTTTTATGGGCAGCACGGTAGCCTTGTGGATAGCACAATTGCTTCACAGCTCCAGGGTCCCAGGTTCGATTCCAGCTTGGGTCACTGTCTGTGCGGAGTCTGCACATCCTCCCCGTGTGTGCGTGGGTTTCCTCCGGGTGCTCCGGTTTCCTCCCACAGTCCAAAGATGTGCAGGTTAGGTGGATTGGCCATGATAAATTACCCTTAGTGTCCAAAATTGCCCTTAGTGTTGGGTGGGGTTACTGGGTTATGGGGATAGGGTGGCGGTGTTGACCTTGGGTAGGGTGCTCTTTCCAAGAGCCGGTGCAGACTCGATGGGCCGAATGGCCTCCTTCTGCACTGTAAATTCTATGATAATCTATGATTGTATGGAGGACATTAGCTACGAGTCGAGGTTAGACAAACACGGTCTGTTCTCACTGGAACGATGGAAGTTGAGAGGCGACCTGATAGAGGTCTATAAGATTATGAGTGCCATGGACAGAGTGGATAGTCAGATGCTCTTTCTGAGGGTCGGAGAGTCAAGTACTCGGGGACAGAGGTTTAAAGTGCATGGGGAAAAGTTTAGAACTGATGTGCGAGGGAGATGTTTTAAACAAAGGGTGGTAAATATATGGAACTTAATGCCTGGGGGGGGGGGGCGGGGGGAGCAGGTACGTTGGTGGCAATCAAGCGGAAAGTAGACAAATATATGAATCGGGTGGGAATGGAAGGATACGGACTCCGTAAGTGCAGATGGTTTTAGTTTAGGCAGGTACCAAGGTCAGCGCAGGCTTGGAGGGCCGAAGGGTCTGTTCCTGTGCTGTATTGTCCTTTGTTCTTCGAGATGCAGGGGAGGTGCAGATGTGTGTGGGAGAGGGAGTGGTGCTGGCAGTGAGTGAGCTCATTGTGAGTGTGCGAGTGATGGGAGGAGTGACGTACCCTGGCAGAACGCAAATGGTCACTCACCCTTTTCCGGCGCTGGGTGCCTGTCCTCCTCAGCAGGCTGTTAGCACTGAGCAGAGCTGTCACCGCTTCCTCTGGTGGGTCAGTGCCCCAGCTCGATGGTCTGCTCCCTGGGAGCGGGTACAGGCCCTCACGCTGCACCTCCACTGTATCTGGGAAAGATCCGCCCTTTATCTCTGTTCTATTTCCCTGGGAATCTCCCATTATTCCCCATGTTTCACTCTGCAGAAACCACATCTTCCCTTTCCCAGTATTCCCTCCCTGCCCCATTGCTCTGAATAACGATCCCACTTTCTCTGCAGTTCCTCTGATGAGTTTAATCGCGTTTTCCCCTGGGTCTTACCTGTTGAATCTGGACCATCCAGCGACAAGACCGTTATCACATTGCAAATCAGCGGAACAGTTTTGATTCAGACACTTTACGCTCCTCCATGGCTGCTCCAGAACTTTGTGATTCACACACGGGTCGACAGATATGGAGACGGCAGCTGAATGACAGCAAGCTGTTTATTGTTAAAATAACGATTAGGAAATATTACACACTGGCTCGGCTGCATTGCAACAAACTCATTTTCAACCAGTGTCTGCTATCAATCCCTGAATTGGAAGCTGGAATCTCTGCTCCTTCTCCAAACCAGTTTACTCCTCATCTCCCAGCTCCGTCTCTGGGGATCTGTGACCCTGGGGATGGAGCATGTAGAACCCAACACTGTATCTGCAGCTCAACACAAACTGTGGACATCGCAGGTGTTAAGATACCAGACAAGACACGTGGCAGGGGGTGAGGGGTGACTTGATCATGGACGGAAAGAGGCCATCTGGAATGGGCTCAGTACAGGGTGGATTTAATGGAGGGAGTTAAATGGGGAGATGATGGATGGTAGAGGGGATTGGAGGCACAGGCCTCCGCTAAGGCTGGTAATATGGAACGTCCGGGGACTGAATAGAACATAGAACATAGAACGATACAGCGCAGTACAGGCCCTTCGGCCCACGATGTTGCACCGACATGGGAAGTCAAAAAACAAAAGCCATCTAACCTACACTATGCCATTATCATCCATATGCTTGTCCAATAAACTTTTAAATGCCCTCAATGTTGGCGAGTTCACTACTGTTGCAGGTAGGGCATTCCAAGGCCTCACTACTCTTTGCGTAAAGAACCTACCTCTGACCTCTGTCCTATATCTATTACCCCTCAGTTTAAGGCTATGTCCCCTCGTGCCAGCCATTTCCATCCGCGGGAGAAGGCTCTCACTGTCCACCCTATCTAACCCTCTGATCATTTTGTATGCCTCTATTAAGTCTCCTCTTAACCTTCTTCTCTCCAACGAAAACAACCTCAAGTCCATCAGCCTTTCCTCACAATGGGCCGGTTAAAAGGCCGGGGCTGTTCGCGTACCACAGGAGTTTTTAAGCGGGGTTGGTCTGTCTGCAGGAGATGCACCTCTGTGTGGAGGACTAGGTTAGGTTAAGGAAGGGGTGGGTCTGGCTGGATTTTTGCTCGGGGTTTGATTTGAAATTGAGGGTAATGGCAATTTTAATGAGCAAAAAAATGGGATACGTGTGTGCGAAGGAGGTAAGGAATCTGGGTGGGAGATATGTGAGTGTGAGTGGGGTATTGGAAGGGGCACCGGTGGTGTTGGTAGATGTGTATGCCCCAAATTGGGATGATGTGGCTTTTATGAAGGGGTTGCTGGCAGCAATCCCGGATTTGGACAAGAACCAGTTGTTCATAGGAGGAGATTTCAATTGTATCTTAGAACCAGGGTTGGATAGGCCGAGCCTCAGGTCGGTGGGTGGGGTGTGAATGGCAAGGGCTCGGGGGGGTTTATGGAGAGGATGGGTATGGTGGATCCATGGCATTATCAGAACCCAGGGGGAAGGGAGTATTCCTTCTTTTCACACGTCCACTAGTTATATTTGAGGATTGATTACTTTGTACTGGGTCGGGAGATTTTGGTCAGAGAGGTCAGAGAATGTGGGGATAGTTATCTCGGAGCATGCGCCCCACTGGCTGGAGAATCGGTTCAGATCAGGACGAGAGCAGAGGCTGGGATGGAGGTTTGACTCGGGGTTGTTGGCGGATGGAGGTTTCTGTGATAAGCTGCCGGCGGTGATTAAGGAGCATGTGGAGTTGAATCAGAATGGGGACGTGCCGACGGCTATTTGTTTAGGAAGCACTGAAGGCAGTGGTCCGGGGGTGAAATTATTTCTTTTAAGGCTCGTGTGGATAGGGAAAGGAGGAAGGAACATGACCGTCTCGTGAGCAAGATAGTGGACAGAGAATATTCGAGGGTGCCCACTGTGGAGGGATTGGAGACGAGAAAAAAGTTGCCGATGCACTTTGACAGGCTGACAACAGGGAGTGCGGTAGGGCAACTGCGGAGGGCAAGAGGGGTGCAATATGAGTATGGGGAGAAGGTGAGCCGCATGCTGGCGCACCAGCTGCGGAGGCAGACTGCATCCAGGGAAATATTGAAGATGTGGACTGGGGCTGGGGATGTGGTGTCAGAGACAGGGAAGATAAATGAGGCAATTAGGGAGTACAAGCAGGGTCTTTAAGAGGCAGACCCGGGGAGAGAGGAGGGGGAACTGGGCGGTGTCAGGACAAGCTGGAATTTCCCCAGGTGGAGGAAGCAAAGAGGCAGGCGTTGGAGGAGCCCCTGGGGCTGAGGGACGTGCAGGATAGTATCAGGGGTATGAAGTCGGGGAAGACCCCAGGGTCGGATGGGTACCCGGCAGAATTTTATCAGGAATTTGCAGCGGACCTGGCACCACATCTGTTGGGGCGTTTGATGAAGCGCTGGAGAAGGGGGAGTTGCCGGAGACGATGACGCAGGCAGTAATCAAACTAACCCGATAAAGGGGAAGGACCCGGTGGGATGTGCGTCGTATCGGCCCATATCACTATTGAACACGGATGTGAAAGTATTGGGTAAGTTGTTGGCGGGGAGGGTGGAGGAGTGTGTCCGGGGGTGGTGGTAGAAGATGAAACAGGCTTTGTGAGGGGCAGGCAGCTCGCGAGTAATATAAGACGGCTGTTGAATGTGGTGATGAATCCGTCACGGGCTCTGGTACCGGAGGTGGTGGTGTCCGTGGACGCGAAGAAGGCATTTGATCAGGTGGAGTGGCAGTACTTGTTGAAGGTTTTGGGAAGGTTTGGGTTTGGGCCGAAATTTGTGGCCTGTGTGCCGTTGCTGTATGTGGCACCAAGGGCGAGGATGAATGATATGAGCTCACAAAGCTTTGACTTACACAGGGGTACGAGGCAGGGGTGCCCGCTGTCGCCGCTGCTTTGCACTGGCTATAGAGCCATTGGCGATGGCTCTCAGGGGGTCGGCAGAGTGGCGGGGGATTATGAGGGACAGAGGGAGCAACGGTGTCGCTCTATGCCGGTGACCTCTTGGTGTATGTTTTGGATCTGTTGGAGAGTATGGGAAGGGTTATGGGCCTGCTGAGGAGGTTTGGAGGGTTCTCGGGTACAAGTTGAATGTAAGGAAATGCAGGGTTTTCCCGGTGAATGAGCTGGCACAGTGGGATAATTTAGGGGGGGTGCCATTTACGGTAGTGAGGGATAGGTTTAGGTATTTGGGGATTCAGGTAGCGAGAGAATGGAGGGGGCTCCATAAGTGGAACTTAACAAAGCTGGTGGAGGTGGCGAGCGAGGATCATCAGAGGTGGGATACGCTGAATTTAACGCTGGCGGGGAGGGTCCAAGTGGTGAAAATGAATATTCTGCCGAGATTCTTGATTATCTTTCATGCCCTCCCGATCTTTGTACCAAACGCCTTTTTTCGGAAAGTGGAATTTGTATGGACGGGGAAGGTGCCGGGGTGGGGGGGGGGGGGGGGGGACCCTGCTACAGAGGCAGAGGCCGCAGGTGGGGTTGGCGTTGCCGAACTCTCTTCATTTTTATGGATGGGGGATGTGGACAAGGTGCGGCGGTGGTGGGAAGGAGAAGAGGGAGAGTGGGTTAGGATGGAGGTGGAATCTTGTGAGGGGCCTAGTTTGAGGGCTATGGTGACGGCAGCATTGCCAATGGCTCCGAGTAGGTATTCAGGGAGCCCAGTGGTGCAGTCCACGGTGAAGATATGGAATCAGCTGAGGAGGCATTTTAGGGTGGAAGGGATGTCGGTGCTAACGCCGCTGTGCGAGAATCATGGGTTTGCGGCGGGGGGGGGGGGGGGGGGGGGCAGGTTAGTGCATACGGGAGGTGGAGGGAAGTGAGGCTGGTCAAGGTGAGGGATCTCTATTTGGAGGAGGGTTCGCCAGTCTGGAGGAGATAAGGGAGAGGGTAGAGCTGCCGAGGGGGAGTGAGTTCAGGTATCTGCAGGTTAGAGACTTTGCACAAAATGTCTGGAGGGGGTTCCCTTAGTTGCCGGGATACACTCTGCTGGAGCGACTGCTACTTCCGGATGTGGAAGGTGAGGGAAGAATTGGGGATATATACAAGTGGCTGGGGGAGCAGCGAGTTCAAGCGGGTGGTGACGATGCTCTTTCCAAGGGTAGGAGAGTCAAGTACTAGGGGACATAGGTTCAAAGCCCATGGGGAAAAGTTTAGAACAGATGCACGAGGCAAGTCTTTTACACAGAGGGTGGTAATTATATGGGAAGCGCTGCCTGGGAGGTACAATAGTGGCATTTAATGGGAATCTAGACAAAAGTATAAATAGGGTGGGAACGGAAAGTTACGGAATCCGTAAGTGTGGGCGGTTTAGTTTCTGCAGGTAGCGTGGTCGGCACAGGCTTGGAGGGCCGAAGGGCCTGTTCCTGTGCTGTATCATTCTTTGTTCTTCACCCTCCCTCCCCAAACCCTCCCTCCCCAAACCCACCCATCGTCCCTCCCAAAACCCTCCCTCCCCAAACCCCCCCTCCCCCTCCCCAAACCCCCCTCCCCCTCCCCAACCCCCCCTCCCCCCCTCCCCAAACCCACCCTCCCCCTCCCCAAATGCACCCTACCCCCCTCCCCAAACCCACCCTGCATTTCCCCAAACCCACCCACCGTCCCTCCCCAAACCCACCCTTGCCCCCCAAACACTCCCTTCCCCCCCCAAAACCTACCCTTGCCCCCCAAACCTTCCATCGCTCCCCCAAACCCTCCCTCGAAGTCCCAAACACTCCCTCGCCGTCCCAAACACTCCCTCACCTCCCCAAACACTCCCTCCCCAAATCCCCCCTCCTCAAACACCCCTCCCCCCTCCCCAAACCCCCCTCCCCCCCAAACCCACCCTCCACTTCCCCAAACCCACCCACCGTCCCTCCCCAAACCCACCCTTGCCCCCCCCAAACACTCCCTCGCCGTCCCAAACACTCCCTCGCCGTCCCAAACACTCCCTCGCCACCCCAAACAATCCTTGCCCCCCCAAACACTCCCTTGCCCCCCAAACACTCGCTCCCCAAACCCTCACACGCTTCGCCAAACACTCCCTCGCCCTCCAAAACCTCATTCCTCCCCAAACCCTCACACGCTCCCCCAAACTCTCACTCGCTCCCCAACCCCTCCCTCGCCCCCCAAGCCCTCCCTTGCACCCCCAAACCCTCCATCACTCCCCAAACTCTCCCTTGCTCCCCAACACCTCCCTTGCTCCCCAAGCCCTCCCTCGCTCCCCTAAACCCTCCCTTGCTCCCCCAAATCCTCCCTCGCTCCCCCTAAACCCTCCCTCGACGCCCAAACTCTCCCTCACTCCCCAAACCCTCCCTCCCACCCCCAAACCCTCCCTCCAACCCCCAAACCCTCCCTCGCTCCCCCAAACACTCCTTCGCTCCCGCAAACACTCCCTTGCCCCCCCAAACCTACCCTTGCCCCCAGACCCTCTCTTGCCCCCAAACAATCCTTGCCACCCCAAACCCTCCCTTGCTCCCCCAAACCCTCCCTCGCCATCCCAAACCCTCCTCCCCAAACCCCCCCTCCCCTCCCCAAACCCCCCCTCCCCTCCCCAAACCCCCCTCCCCCTCCCCAAACGCACCCTCCCCCCCTCCCCAAAACCCCCTCCCCCAAACCCACCCTCCACTTCCCCAAACCCACCCACCGTCCCTCCCCAAACCCACCCTTGCCCCCCCCCAAACACTCCCTTGCCCACCCAAAACCTACTCTTGCCGCCCAGACCCTCTCTTGCCCCACAAACAATCCTTGCCCCCCAAACACTCCCTCGCTCCCCCAAACACTCCCTCGCCGTCCCAAACACTCCCTCGCCGTCCCAAACACTCCCTCGCCATCCCAAACACTCCCGAACCGTCCCAAACACTCCCTCGACCCTCCAAACACTCCCTTGCCACCCCAAAACCTACCCTTGCCCCCCAAAGCCTCCCTTGCCCCCCCAAACAATCCTTGCCCCCCCAAACAATCCTTGCCCCCCCAACACTCCCTTGCCCCCAAACACTCCCTCGCTCCCCCTAAACCCTCCCTCGCCCCCAAAACCTCATTCCTCCCCAAACCCTCACACGTTCCCCCAAACTCTCCCTCGCTCCCCCAAACCCTCCCTCGCTCCCCAAGCCCTCCCTTGCTCCCCCAAACCCTCCATCACTCCCCAAACTCTCCCTTGCGCCCCCAAGCCCTCCCTCCCACCCCCAAACCCTCCCTCACCCCCCCAAGCCCTCCCTCGCTCCCCCAAGCCCTCCCTCAGACCCCCAAACCCTCCCTCGGACCCCCAAACCCTCCCTCGCTCCCCCAAACACCCCCTCGCTCCCCCAAACACTCCCTCGCTCCCCCAAACACTCCCTCGCTCCCCCAAACACTCCCTCGCTCCCCCAAACACTCCCTCGCTCCCCCAAACACTCCCTCGCTCCCCCAAACGCTCCCTCGCTCCCCCAAACACTCCCTCGCTCCCCCAAACACTCCCTCGCTCCCCAAGCCCTCCCTCGCTCCCCCAAACCCTCCCTCGCTCCCCCAAACCCTCCCTCGCACCACCAAACCCTCACTCGCCCCCAGAACCCTCACTCGCCCAAAGAACCCTCACTCACCCCCAGAACCCTCACTCCCCCCCCCCCCAAACTCTCCCTTGCCCCCCCATACCCTCACTCCCCCCAAACTCTCGCTCCGCCCAAACTCTCGCTCCGTCCAAACCCTCCATCTCCAAAGCCTTCCTCAGCAAACACTCCCTCCATCTCGGAACACTCCCAATCCAAACTATCCTTCCCCAGATCTTCCTTCCAAAGCCTCATTTCACCCAAACTCTCCCTCCCTAAACCCCCCTGATGCCCATGATACCCCTCGCCAAGCCCTCCGCCACCACTTCCACCTCTCCACCCAAATTCTACCTCCACCCAAACTCTCCCTCCATCACCTACCACTACATCTGCCCTCCCACCACTCAAACCCTCCCTGCAGCCTCTCCCACACCTCACCTCCCTGCAGGATCCCACCTCTCCCCAGGGCATAGCTTCCCTCCACAGCGTCACACTGCCCAGTGCCCAAGCTCTCTCCGGTGCCTCACATCCCTCCAGCCCCTCATCTGAGCCGAGCCTCCGGCCTGCATTTTGGCACCCTCCAGTGCTCACCTACCTCCAGCGCCTCCCCTCCCTCCAGCGCCTCCCCTCCCTCCAGCGCCTCCCCTCCCTCCAGCGCCTCCCCTCCCTCCAGCGCCTCCCCTCCCTCCAGCGCCTCCCCTCCCTCCAGCACCTCCCCTCCCTCCAGCGCCTCCCCTCCCTCACATACTCTCCCTCCAGCGCCTCCCCTCCCTGCAGTGCCTCCCTCCCTGCAGTGCGCCTCCCCTCCCTCCAGCGCCTCCCCTCCCTCCAGCGCCTCCCCTCCCTGCAGTGCCCCCCTCCCTGCAGTGCGCCTCCCCTCCCTCCAGCGCCTCCCCTCCCTCCAGCGCCTCCCCTCCCTCCAGCGCCTCCCCTCCCTCCAGCGCCTCCCCTCACTCCAGCGCCTCCCCTCCCTCCCACACATACTCTCCCTCCAGCGCCTCCCCTCCCTGCATCGCCTCCCCTCCCTCCAGTGCCCCCCCTCCCTGCATCGCCCCCCCTCCCTGCAGCGCCTCCCCACCCTCCAGCCCCTCCCCTCCCTCCAGCCCCTCCCCTCCCTCCAGCGCCTCCCCTCCCTGCAGTGCCCCCCTCCCTGCAGTGCGCCTCCCCTCCCTCCAGCGCCTCCCCTCCCTCCAGCGCCTCCCCTCCCTCCAGCGCCTCCCCTCCCTCCAGCGCCTCCCCTCACTCCAGCGCCTCCCCTCCCTCCCACACATACTCTCCCTCCAGCGTCTCCTCTCCCTGCATCCCCTCCCCTCCCTCCAGCCCCTCCCCTCCCTCCAGCGTCTCCCCTCCCTGCATCGCCCCCCCTCCCTGCAGCGCCTCCCCACCCTCCAGCCCCTCCCCTCCCTCCAGCCCCTCCCCTCCCTCCAGCGCCTCCCCTCCCTCCAGCGCCTCCCCTCCCTCCAGCGCCTCCCCTCCCTCCAGCGCCTCACCCCCCCGCCCCGCCCCTCCCCCCTCCACCTTTTTGTTTGTTTGGAACGGAATACATCAGTTCTAGGTTTGGAAAGTCCATCTCCCTGCCCCTGGGTACGGGCTCTCCACAACACTCGGCTCTGTCTCAACTGGTACCTGGTTCAGGGAATAAACCAAAGTGACAACGTTTCGAGATTCTTGCCCCCAACTGCTCAAATCCCCGATTCAGAACCTGTGTCCAAGTCCTGTGTGTGTCATTGAATCCCATATGAGACACAAACACTGGATCCTCCCCTTCTCACGGCCAAGTTCCTCTCCAGACAGGAGATATCCTGAACCCCGGCACTGGACGGGCTCCGGATTGTGCCTGCAGAGTACAGTCTCGCTGCCCCTGACCAAACTGTCTCCTATCACAAAGCTTCTTGTTCTCCAAGCACTGGAGATGGCAAACTTCACCATGGTGCCATGCTCAGTCCCCTCTTCCACACTCCAGTCCTTCTCCTCATCCACACAGGTAACACACACCTCATTCCTGTTGGGCGAAGTCAGGGACTGAGGCTCCTCCATCACCACCTTCCCTGAAATCACACCCTCCGGTCCCTCACCGTTCACCTGGGACTGCCCCCTGGAACTGAGTATCCAGGAAACTCTCCCATTCCCCGTGACTTCGCAATGTCCACAACTCAGACTCCAGCTCAGCAACTCGCAGCCAAAGGTTTCCTGAGCTGCAGACACTTTCTGCTGATATGTGTCCGGCGTTGCGATGTCTCCCACAGATTGCTACCTGTTGCAGTCATGACCACCACATGCCAGTCCAAGGTGACTTACTGCATTGAGAAGTCAAATAGCTAGCTAATTTATCAACTACCGGCAAGTTATAATCTCTTAGATCAGAGACACAAGTGTGGCTGGGGAGAAAGGAAAACGAATAAAGACCAGCAGTTTTTTCAACATTGTCCCTCAGATAAACAAAGCTGTCAGCTCCCCCGGCAAACTCTCCGACTGAGGTCATTGTGTAAACTCCCTTGGCCATCCTCAAACTCAAATCCTCTCAGATCCTTAGGTCGCAATTTCCTCTGGCCGTACAATCCATGTCCCTGATCCTCAAACTCCATCCCTCCGCCCACAATCGATGTCCCTCATCCTCAAACTCCATCCCTCCACCCACAATCCATGTCCCTGATCCTCAAACTCCATCCCTCTGCCCACAATCCATGTCCCTCATCCTCAAACTCCATCCCTCTGCCCACAAATCATGTCCCTCATCCTCAAACTCCATCCCTCCGCCCCAATCCATGTCCCTGATCGTCAAACTCCATCCCTCCACCCACAATCCATGTCCCTCATCCTCAACCTCCATCCCTCCGCCACAATCCATATCCCTGATCCTCAAACTCCATCCCACCGCCCACAATCCATGTCCCTGATCCTCAAACTCCATCCCTCCGCCCACAATCCATGTCCCTCATCCTTAACCTCCATCCCTCCGCCACAATCCATGTCCCTGATCCTCAAACTCCATCCTTCCGCCCACAATCCATGTCCCTCATCCTCAAACTCCATCCCTCCACCCACAATCCATGTCCCTGATTCTCAAACTTCATCCTTCCGTCCACAATCCATGTCCCTCATCCACAAACTCCATCCCTCCACCCACAATCCATGTCCCTCATCCTCAGACTCCATCCCTCCGCCCACAATCCATGTCCCTCATCCTCAAACTCCATCCCTCCGCCCACAATCCATGTCCCTCATCCTCAAACACCATCCCTCCGCCCACAATCCATGTCCCTCATCCTCAAACTCCAGCCCTCCGCACCCAATCCATGTCACTGATCCTCAAACTCCATCCCTCCGCCCCCAATCCATGTCACTGATCCTCAAACTCCATCCCCCCACCCACAATCCATGTCACTGATCCTCAAACTCCATCCCCCCACCCACAGTCCATGTCCCTCATCCTCAAACTCCATCCCTCCGCCCACAATCCATGTCCCTCATCCTCAAACACCATCCCTCCGCCCACAATCCATGTCCCTGATCCTCAAACTCCATCCCTCCACCCACAATCCATGTCCCTGATCCTCAAACGCCATCCCTCCACCCCCAATCCATGTCACTGATCCTCAAACTCCATCCCTCCACCCACATTCCATGTCCCTCATCCTCAAACTCCATCCCTCTGCCCACAATCCATGTCCCTCATCCTCAAACTCCATCCCTCCGCCCACAATCCATGTCCCTCATCCTCAAACACCATCCCTCCGCCCACGGTCCAAATCCCTGATCCTCAAACTCCATCCCTCCACCCACAATCCATGTCCCTGATTCTCAAACTCCATCCCTCCGCCCACAATCCATGTCCCTGATTCTCAAACTCCATCCCTCCGCCCACAATCCATGTCGCTGATCCTCAAACTCCAACACTCCGCCCACAATCCCAATCCCTGATCCTCAAACTCCATCCCTCCGCCCACAATCCATGTCCCTGATCCTCAAACTCCATCCCTCCGCCCACAATCCATGTCGCTGATCCTCAAACTCCATCACTCCGCCCACAATCCATGTCCCTGATCCTCAAACTCCATCCCTCCGCCCACAATCCATGTCACTGATCCTCAAACTCCATCCCCCCGCCCACAATCCATGTCCCTGATCTTCAAACTCCATCCCTCCACCCCCAATCCATGTCCCTCGTCCTCAAATTCCATCCCTCCGCCCACAATCCATGTCCCTCATCCTCAAACTCCATCCCTCCGCCCCCAATCCATGTCACTGATCCTCAAACTCCATCTCTCCGCCCCCATCACAGCACCCATTCCCTCCACCCAATCAGTGGAGGCCACAACCTCATCCCAACATTCGAAGCTGGGGAATGTCTTCCCGAGAGATCTCAGTAACTTCATCTTCCTCTCGTTCCCGAACTCCTTCCTAAATACACACCCTTCAATAAAACCTCTCCAAAAATCACTTTCTCGGATAAAACTGCAGTTCTTTGATCAGATCTTTGATCCGAATATCAGGAGCTGTTGGGGTGAGAGATTCACATTGCACAGAAAGGGCCCTTCAGCCCATCAGGTCTGGGCCGGTCAAAAACAACCAGCTGACTATTCTAATCCCATTTCCCGGCACTTGGCCCCTAGCCGTGTCTGCCCGGGGATCACAAGCGCACATCGAAACACTTCTTAAATGTTATGAGGGTCTCTGCCTCCACCTCCCTTTCAGGCAGCGGGGTCCAAACTCCCACCGCACTCTGGGTGAAAAGGTTTCCCTCACATCCCCTCTGAACCTCCTGCCCCTCACCTGAATTCTCTGCCCCCTGGCTATTGATCCCTCCACCAAGGGGAAAAGTCTCTTCCTCTCTACTCCATCTATTTTCCGGGGATGATGCTGAATGATCACAATTGTATTCGGTGTCCTGAATGAAGGTTACTTACTCAGATAGCCCAGAATCAACAACAACGTCTTCATCTCTCTCAGTGATATTCTGTAATTGAAAATGGACAATCCACATTAGAGAAAATTCCGGAGATGGGAAAATGATAGAGAATGTGAGTGAGATAGTGGACATTGAGTTTGTTTACCGATAGAGAGTGAAGTCTCTCTCTGGGAGTGGGATAGTAGACATTGAGTTTATCTATCTACAGTGAGTGAAGTCTCTCTCTGGGAGTGGGATAGTAGACATTGAGTTTATCTATCTATAGTGAGTGAGGTCTCTCTCTGGGAGTGGGATAGTAAACATTGAGTTCATCTATCTATAGTAAGTGAAGTCTCTCTCTCTTGAGAGTGGGATAGTCGACATTGAGTTTATCTATCTATAGTGAGTGATTCTCTCTCACTGGGACTGGGTTGTAGCCAGTGAGTTTATTCATCTATAGTGAGTGAAGTCTCTCTCTGGGAGTGGGATAGTAGATATTGAGTTTATCTATCTATAGTGAGTGATGTCTCTCTCTGGGAATGGGATAGTAGACATTGAGTTTATCTGCCTTTCGTGAACAAAGAGCAAGAACAAAGAACAAAGAAATGTACAGCACAGGAACAGGCCCTTCGGCCCTCCAAGCCCGTGCCGACCATGCTGCCCATCTAAACTAAAATCTTCTACACTTCCTTGGTCCATCTTCCTCTATTCTCATCCTATTCATGTATTTGTCAAGATGCCCCTTAAATGTCACTATCGTCCCTGCTTCCACCACCTCCTCCGGCAGCGAGTTCCAGGCACCCACTACCCTCTGTGTAAAAAACGTGCCTCGTACATCTCCTCTAAACCTTGCCCTTCGCACCTTAAACCTATGTCCCCTAGTAATTGACCCCTCTACCCCGGGGAAAAGCCTCTGACTATCCATTCTGTCTATGCCCCTCATAATTTTGTAGACCTCGATCAGGTCATCCCTCAACCTCTGTCGTTCCAGTGAGAACAAACCGAGTTCATTCAACCGCTCCTCATAGCAAATGCCCTCCATACCAGGCAACATCCTGGTAAATCTCTTCTGCACCCTCTCGAAGCCTCCACATCCTTCTGGTAGTGTGGCGACCAGAATTGAACACTATACTCCAAGTGTGGCCTAACTAAGGTTCTATACAGCTGCAACATGACTTGCCAATTCTTATACTCAGTGCCCCGGCCAATGAAGGCAAGCATGCCGTATGCCTTCTTGACTACCTTCTCCACCTGTGTTGCCCCTTTCAGTGACCTATGTACCTGTACACCTAGATCTCTCTGACTTTCAATACTCTTGAGGGTTCTACCATTCACTGTATATTCTCTACCTGCATTAGACCTTCCAAAATGCATTACCTCACATTTGTTCGGATTAAACTCCACCTGCCATCTCTCCGCCCAAGTCTCCAAACAATCTAAATCCTGCTGTATCCTCTGACAGTCCTCATCGCTATCCGCAATTCCACCAACCTTTGTGTCGTCTGCAAACTTACTAATCAGACCAGTTACATTTTCCTCCAAATCATTTATATATACTACAAAGAGCAAAGGTCCCAGCACTAATCCCTGTGGAACACCACTGGTCACAGCCCTCCAATTAGAAAATCACCCTTCCATTGCTACTCTCTGCCTTCTATGAACTATGACACGGTGAGAACGTGCAAACCCCGCACAGACAGTGACCCAAGCCGGGAATCTAACCTGGGACCCTGGAGCTGTGAAGCAACAGTGCTAACCACTGTGCTAGCTTGCTGCCCGTGTCCTCCGGTACTGGCCCAGTTAAGTTTTGATGCACTAAGCGTCAAGAACCACAAAGACATGTGAGACTTTAACCAAGGCTTTAATACACTACATAGGAAGCTTACCCGACACAGACGACCCCAGACAAAATGGGTCAGGTCTCAGAAGCTGGGTCTTATACCTAACTCCCGGGGGAGTGGCCAAGGCGGAGCTCTCCGTGGCCAGGTCAGGTTACATACAGGTGACCAAACCTCTACAGAGCTACAGTACAATACACAGGATTACATGGCCACGTTACACACAACTATTATATAACTATGTACAATGCTAGGGAAGTACAGGGGTGTATCACCACAAGTTTGCAGTGCCAGTGGGAGGAGACTTTATTAACATAGGGAAGGTCAAAGTGTCATTTGATAGCGTATCTCAAGCACATCTATCTCATTCCCATGGAAACGCAAGCTCATTTGACTGTGGTGGAAGAGATGTAGGATTGTTGTGGTTCAGAACCCACCTCCTGTAAGGTTTTCGGGCAATTCGGCCCTTTTTGGACTGCCCAAGGATAAAACCCAGAGACTGTAAACTGGACACTTTTCAGCCAAGGGAACGTAACCAAATTTCCCAGCAGGCTTGGTCCGCTGAGCCGAGTAGGGGCATAGGTATTTACAAACCCCCCCCCCAGGAGCTACAAGGAAGAAGGAGCCAGACAACTAGATAAGATTAAAACACAGACAAAGGGGCACGGGACTACACAAGGGGCCTGTCTGCAAGCAGGACAATGGGATGGTCATAGCCCCATGCAGATGTAAATGACTATGCCTCCACCAGAGCAGAATCCAATCAACACCCCATCAACATAGCAGCGATCTCCAGAGCAGATGGAAGACTTTGAAAATCTTCACAAGGGAGCTCAACCTCGTTATCTCAAAAAGCAGACTGGAGGCGGACCTAGGGGAGGTACTCCTATCTTGACAGGTCTGACCGGCTCAAAGGGGGCAGGACCAGCGGGAACTTTAAACCTTATGGATTCAATGCAAAAGGGGCTGGCCGAACACAGGAAAAAGCCAGGTAAAACGGATATAAAAGGGGCTGTGTTTCAATTGAGGGTCTCTTGGCTTGACCTCTCCACCTTTGACTTGACCTCTCGCAGCCTGTGACTGTAAGTACCCTGCAGCAGCTTGCGAAACTCCCTTGACCTTGATAGTGGTTGAGGCTTTGGGGAAGGGGACTTGATTTGTGTTCTGTGTCATTGCTAAAACTGTGTAACAATAAGATTTTTCGTTGTGTCCGTTATAGTACTTTCTGAATAGACTTAGTTTGTGTTAGAGTTTAAGATTTTATTATAATTTCTTCTATTTGATGATTTTGACCTGGGTTTTGCAATAAACCTTGATTTGCTGATAATTGGAGTCGTTTAAATTCTTCAATCTCTCACCAGCGATCTCTGACCAAGTCATTGTTAAGATATTCCTCACCTTAATTCCGGGTTCAAGAATCTAGGGTCATCTTGAGCGATTCACTCAGGACAGGCTGCTGGTTAGGTAATAAACAGCAGTGTCCTATTCTCTCTCTTGGGAAAGCTACTCCAGCGAAGTAGGAACCGGGTGGGTGTTGCACCACCGGCAAGAGAGAGAATCACCTGGGCATTGGTAGGGGTCTGGATATCTGTGTGATATAAGCCTCAGGCTTCCGGTTAGGGATAAACGGCAGGCTTGATTCAGTGCTCTCTTCCGTGGAGGTGTCCCAGTGCGGCATCCCCTGGCCTCTGAAGTTTCAGTGCCAGCTGGAGAGAGACACACACAGATACTCAAACCCCAGATATCGGCCCAGTAGTGGAGTAGCAGAGATGGCACCCTCTACACTCCCCAATTCTGGTTATTCTCCTATCAGTTTTTTAAAAAGCCTTGTATTTATATAGCACCTTTTGTGATCACCAGAACTCACAAAGTACCTCACCTTACCCAGAACCCAGAACGCAATTGCATGCTGGCCGGACAATTAATGGGGAGGCAACGTGAAATGCATGCTGGAAAAGGGAAGTGATGTCGGAGGGAGGGTGGGGAAAGGGTGGGCACCAAGAAAAGGGAGGTGTGGGCTGGCACTTCTATTTTTAAAAAAATAATTTTTATTAAAGGTTTTCATAAAATATCAATGACAAAATGAGACAGAAAAAAGAACCCAACAGGGTTAAGTACAAAACACAATCTAAAAAAGCAACCCCCCAAACCCCTCCCCCCCGTTACATAAATAATAAATTAACATTAACACCCCGACTTAACACAACAGGTGTATACACCCCTCAGACCTTCCATGTAAATAACATGAACAAAAAAAGTAAACCCCCCCCCGAGCTGCTGCCATTGACCAATGTCTATCGTTCTGCCAGAAAGTCTAAGAACGGTTGCCACTGCCTAAAGAACTTAATTACCGACCCTCTCAAGGTGAATTTCACCCTCTCCAATTTAATGAACCCCGCCATATCGCTGATCCAGGATTCCACACTTGGGGGCCTCGCATCTTTCCACTGAAGGAGAATCCTTCGCCGGGCTACCAGGGACGCAAAGGCCAGAATTCCGGCCTCTTTCGCCTCCTGCATTCCCGGCCCCTCTGCCACCCCAAATATTGCGAGCCCCCAGCCCAGTCTGACCCTGGATCCTATCACCCTCGACATCGTCCTCCCTACGCCCTTCCAAAATTCCTCCAGCGCTGGGCATGCCCAGAACATATTATTGTGATTTGCTGGGCTCCCTGAGCACCTAACACACCTGTCCTCGCCCTCCAAAGAGCCGGCTCATTCTTGTCCCGGTCATGTGTGCCCTGTGCAGCATCTTAAACTGTATGAGGCTGAGCCTCGCGCACGAAGAGGAAGAATTCGCCCTCCCTACGGCATCTGCCCACGTCCCCTCTTCGATCTCCTCTCCCAAATCCTCCTCCCACTTACCTTTCAACTCCACCACCGAGGCCTCCTCCTCATCCTGCATCACCTGCTAAGTTTCCGAGTGAAGTCTCTCTCTCTGGGAGTAGGATAGTAGACATTGAGTTTATCTATCGATAGTGAGTGACGCCTCTCTCTGGGAATGGGACAGTAGACATTGAGTTTATCTATCTATAGTGAGTGAAGTCTCTCTCTCTGGGAGTAGGATAGTAGACATTGAGTTTATCTATCTATAGTGAGTGACACCTCTCTCTGGGAATGGGTCAGTAGACATTGAGTTTATCTATCTATAGAGAGTGAAGTCTCTCTCTGGGAGTGGGATAGTAGACATTGAGTTTATCTACCTATAGTGAGTGACGCCTCTCTCTGGGAATGGGACAGTAGACATTGAGTTTATCTATCTATAGAGAGTGAAGTCTCTCTTTGGGAGCGGGATAGTAGACATTGAGTTTATCTATCTATAGTGAGTGCAGTCTCTCTCTCTGGGAATGGGATAGTAGACATTGAGTTTATCTATCTATAGTTAGTGAAGTCTCTCTCTCTTGGAGTGGGATAGTAGACATTGAGTTTATCTATTTATAGTGAATGAAGTCTCTCTCTGGGAGTGGGATAGTAGACATTGAGTTTATCTATCTATAGTGAGTGAAGTCTCTCTCTCTTGGAGTGGGATAGTAGACATTGAGTTTATCTATAGTGAGTGAAGTCTCTCCCTGGGAGTGGGATAGGAAACATTGAGTTTATCTATCTATAGTGAGTGAAGTCTCTCTCCGGGAGTGGGATAGGAAACATTGAGTTTATCTGTCTATAGTCAGTGAACTCTCTGGAAGTGGGATAGTAGACATTGAGTTTATCTACAGTGAGTGAAGTCTCTCTCTGGGAGTGGGATGGTAGACATTGAGTTTATCTATCTATAGTGAGTGAGGTTTCTCTCTGGGAGTGGGATAGTAGACATTGAGTTTATCTATCTCTGGTGAGTGAAGTCTCTCTCTGGGAGTGGGATAGTAGACATTGAGTTTATCTATCTATAGTGATTGCAATCTCTCTCTCTGGGAGTGGGATAGTGGACATTGAGTTTATCTATCTATAGTGAGTGAAGTCTCTCTCTGGGAGTGGGATAGGAGACATTGAGTTTATCTATCTCTGGCGAGTGAAGTCTCTCTCTCTCGGAGTGGGATAGTAGACATTGAGTTTATCTATCTATACTAAGTGAAGTCTCTCTCTCTCGGAGTGGGATAGTAGACATTGAGTTTATCTATCTATAGTGAGTGAGGTCTCTCTCTGGGAGTGGGATAGTAGACATTGAGTTTATCTATCTATAGTGAGTGAAGTCTCTCTCTAGGAGTGGGATAGTGGACATTGAGTTTATCTATCTGTCGTGAGTGAAGTCTCTCTCTGGCAGTGGGTTAGTAGACATTGAGTTTATCTATCTATAGTGAGTGAAGTGCATTACAGCCAGGTTATGCACTTTGGTCTCAAAAATGAGAAGGCTGACTATAATCTGAATGGCCATAAATTAGGAGAGGGGAGTGTGCAACGAGACCTGGGTGTCCTCGGAGACCAGTCACTGAAGGTTAACATGCAGGTGCAGCAGGCGGTAAAGAAGAGAAATGCAATGTAGGCCTTTATTGCGAGAGGATTCAAGTACACGAACAGGGCCTTGGTGAGACCACGCCTGGAATATTGAGTGAGATTTAACTGAATGGGCTTAATGTCCCATAGCGAAAGCAGTTAGGCTCTGGTTTCCCAACATTGAGAAACACAATGCTGTAATGTCACTCGGGTCAGATAGGGGGTCTTAGGGGGGATTGTGCGACTGAGGCTGTACATAGCCCCATTTCCTACACTGAGCATCTCCACCCGCTGGAACTCCTCAATGTGGCGGGAGAGCAGATGCCATTTTTAAACCGTGACCTCATTTGTGGAACCCCCAACGCGATCCCCAACTCAACCCCCAATACCGAACTCACTATGCGAGGATTTCCAGGCCCATCTGTAACATCACTGGCAACCCCCCCCCCCCTCACCCCCCCCCCCCCCCCCACCCCCACCCCCCACCCCCCGAACACCCGGGCAGGACACCCCCCCGGCCAGATCGCCACCCCATAAAATGCCAGCTTGGAACCTTGGCCAACCTGGTATCCTGGAAGTGCCTCTGCAGCTGGCAGTGCCAGCTTGTCCAGGTGGAACCAGCAGTGCCAGGGTACCACCCTACCCAAAGGACATGTACCTGGGGGCCTCCGAGCGCCTGGGAGACCCCCACGAGTGCAGCTTGTCAGCCTCACGAGTGCCAATCCCCACCCTGGAGAATGGGACACCGTTTTTCAGTGGAATTGCTCTAGTTCCACAAGGCACGGTGCGAGCCCATTAACCCATCCTGAATTGCTCCGGGACCGGTGCCTCTTTCGTGGTTGTAGAACATCACCGATTCAGTCCCGGCGTCAGCACGTAGGCTCTGAATTGGAGAATCTGAAATGTAGAATCCTGCCCATTATACTTTCACCCCAACATGTTCATATTTCTTGGTTCAATTCACAAGCCCTCTCCTCCCCTCCCCCACACCAATCATTGAACCACTTTTGGGTTGTGACTTGCTGAGTAAATCCTCCAGATCCATCTCCAGTCTCCTCACAGACACAGCTCATTAATGAGCTCTGTATCGGGACTGGAGTTACAAAGTCCTGAGCGAATGTTTAAAAGCAGTGGCAACCAGTGGGCTAAACCAGTTTACAGCTGGCTTGTAACGCAAAACAAGGCCAGCAGCGTGGGTTCAATTCCCGTACCGGCCTCCCCGAACAGGCGCCGGAATGTGGTGACTACTAACTTTCACTGTAACTTCACTGAAGTGGACTTGTGAGAATAAGCGGTTATTATTATTAAACCTTCTCATCATCTAATTCATACCTGATTGCTTACCGGAGCTTCAGGTGTTGCCGTGTGAGCTGGAGCAGGTTCACTCAGGTTGCTTGTTCCTCAGTGTTGAACAGTCCGTGACAGCCTCTGTCTGCTTATAAGGCAAATGGATTGGACCAGAAACTGAGATTTGTATCAGATTAATCAAAGCACCATTATCGTGGAGTCATTTAAAACGTCATCAAAGAGTTAAACGTGTTGGTCTAAATAATAATTTGTGGTCAGGTGGATATCATCTCCGTAACTAGGTCCTGGAGATAAGTCTGACAATATTTACATTACTCTCGCTGAAAAGAATTGTGGTGAGTTTCTAAATCCCCCTGGAAGGTGGGTCCAAACGTATTGATTGTCAATCGGTGCAGTAAACGCACCTATTGACAGGGTGTGATGAGAAGCTATTTGCTAAGTCTATACAAGACTTGTATTTTTTCCAAACTAACACTGACCATTTTCTGGGTGTTTGTCGGCTGAGCCGCATTCGGCTCAGTGTATTTGTTTAACTGTGTGTAATCAATGACTAATCATCGTTTGCCATCTGTTTTAGCAACTCCGAACATGGACGAGTAGTACCGTGAAGATTTTCTGATTAAATCACCTTGTTCAAGTGAATCAATTGCTTTAATAAAGTGACTCTGACATGTGTGCTCGGGAATGTGTCATTGCTTCAGAACAGGAAATTGATTAAACCTCGTTTAGTTGTACCAATAGAACATAGAACATAGAAAATACAGCACAGAACAGGCCCTTCGGCCCACGATGTTGTGCCGAACCTTTGTCCTAGATTAATCATAGATTATCATTGAATTTACAGTGCAGAAGGAGGCCATTCGGCCCTTTGAGTCTGCACCGGCTCTTGGAAAGAGCACCCTACCCAAACTCAACACCTTCACCCAACACCAAGGTCAATTTGGACATTAAGGGCAATTTATCATTGGCCAATTCACCTAACCTGCACATCTTTGGATTGTGGGAGGAAACCGGAGCACCCGGAGGAAACCCACGCAGACACGGGGAGGACGTGCAGACTCCGCACAGTCAGTGACCCAAGCCGGAATCGAACCTGGGACCCTGGAGCTGTGAAGCAATTGTGCTATCCACAATGCTACCGTGCTGCCCTTGAGAACACATAAATCTACACTATATCATTTAACCGTAATCCATGTACCTATCCAATAGCTGCTTGAAGGTCCCTAATGTTTCCGACTCAACTACTTCCACAGGCAGTGCATTCCATGCCCCCACTACTCTCTGGGTAAAGAACCTACCTCTGATATCCCTCCTATATCTTCCACCTTTCACCTTAAATTTATGTTCCCTTGTAATGGTTTGTTCCACCCGGGGAAAAAGTCTCTGACTGTCTACTCTATCTATTCCCCTGATCATCTGATAAACCTCTATCAAGTCGCCCCTCATCCTTCTCCGTTCTAATGAGAAAAGGCCTAGCACCCTCAACCTTTCCTCGTAAGACCTACTCTCCATTCCAGGCAACATCCTGGTAAATCTTCTTTGCACCTTTTCCAAAGCTTCCACATCCTTCCTAAAATGAGGCGACCAGAACTGTACACAGTACTCCAAATGTGGCCTTACCAAAGTTTTGTACAGCTGCATCATCACCTCACGGCTCTTAAATTCAATCCCTCTGTTAATGAACGCGAGCACACCATAGGCCTTCTTCACAGCTCTATCCACTTGAGTGGCAACTTTCAAAGATGTATGAACATAGACCCCAAGATCTCTCTGCTCCTCCACATTGCCAAGAACTCTACCGTTAACCCTGTATTCCGCATTCATATTTGTCCTTCCAAAATGGACAACCTCACACTTTTCAGGGTTAAACTCCATCTGCCACTTCTCAGCCCAGCTCTGCATCCTATCTATGTCTCTTTGCAGCCGACAACAGCCCTCCTTACTATCCACAACTCCACCAATCTTCGTATCATCTGCAAATTTACTGACCCACCCTTCAACTCCCTCATCCAAGTCATTAATGAAAATCACAAACAGCAGAGGACCCAGAACTGATCCCTGCGGTACGCCACTGGTAACTGGGATCCAGGCTGAATATTTGCCATCCACCACCACTCTCTGACTTCTATCGGTTAGCCAGTTCGTTATCCAACTGGCCAAATTTCCCACTATCCCATGCCTCCTTACTTTCTGCATAAGCCTACCATGGGGAACTTTATCAAATGCCTTACTAAAATCCATGTACACTACATCCACTGCTTTACCTTCATCCACATGCTTGGTCACCTCCTCAAAGAATTCAATAAGATTTGTAAGGCAAGACCTACCCCTCACAAATCCGTGCTGACTATCCCTAATCAAGCAGTGTCTTTCCAGATGCTCAGAAATCCTATCCTTCAGTACCCTTTCCATTACTTTGCCTACCACCGAAGTAAGACTAACTGGCCTGTAATTCCCAGGGTTATCCCTAGTCCCTTTTTTGAACAGGGGCACGACATTCCCCACTCTCCAATCCCCTGGTACCACCCCTGTTGACAGTGAGGACGAAAAGATCATTGCCAACGGCTCTGCAATTTCATCTCTTGCTTCCCATAGAACCCTTGGATATATCCCGTCAGGCCCGGGGGACTTGTCTATCCTCAAGTTTTTCAAAATGCCCAACACATCTTCCTTCCTAACAAGTATTTCCTCGAGCTTACCAATCTGTTTCACACTGTCCTCTCCAACAATATCGCCCCTCTCATTTGTAAATACAGAAGAAAAGTACTCGTTCAAGACCTCTCCTATCTCTTCAGACTCAATACACAATCTCCCGCTACTGTCCTTGATCGGACCTACCCTCGCTCTAGTCATTCTCATATTTCTCACATATGTGTAAAAGGCCTTGGGGTTTTCCTTGATCCTACCCGCCAAAGATTGTTCATGCCCTCTCTTAGCTCTCCTAATCCCTTTCTTCAGTTCCCTCCTGGCTATCTTGTATCCCTCCAATGCCCTGTCTGAACCTTGTTTCCTCAGCCTTACATAAGTCACCTTTTTCCTCTTAACAAGACATTCAACCTCTCTTGTCAACCATGGTTCCCTCACTCGACCATCTCTTCCCTGCCTGACAGGGACATACATATCAAGGACACGTAGCACCTGTTCCTTGAACAAGTTCCACATTTCATTTGTGTCCTTCCCTGCCAGCCTATGTTCCCAACTTATGCACTTCAATTCTTGTCTGACAACATCGTATTTACCCTTCCCCCAATTGTAAACCTTGCCCTGTTGCACGTACCTATCCCTCTCCATTACTAAAGTGAAAGTCACAGAATTGTGGTCACTATCTCCAAAATGCTCCCCCACTAACAAATCTATCACTTGCCCTGGCTCATTACCCAGTACTAAATCCAATATTGCCCCTCCTCTGGTCGGACAATCTACATACTGCGTTAGAAAAGCTTCCTGGACACACTGCACAAACACCACCCCATCCAAACTATTTGATCTAAAGAGTTTCCACTCAATATTTGGGAAGTTAAAGTCGCCCATGACTACTACCCTATGACTTCTGCACCTTTCCAAAATCTGTTTCCCAATCTGTTCCTCCACATCTCTGCTACTATTGGGGGGCCTATAGAAAACTCCTAACAAGGTGACTGCTCCTTTCCTATTTCTGACTTCAACCCATACTACCTCAGTAGGCTGATACTCCTCGAACTGCCTTTCTGCAGCTGTTATACTATCTCTAATTAATAATGCCACCCCCCCACCTCTTTTACCACCCTCCCTAATCTTATTGAAACATCTATAACCAGGGACCTCCAACAACCATTTCTGCTCCTCTTCTATCCAAGTTTCCGTGATGGCCACCACATCGTAGTCCCAAGTACCGATCCATGCCTTAAGTTCACCCACCTTATTCCTGATGCTTCTTGCGTTGAAGTATACACACTTCAACCCCTCTCCGTGCCTGCAAGTACTCTCCTTTGTCAGTGTTCCCTTCCCCACTGCCTCATTACACGCTTTGGCGTCCTGAATATCGGCTACCTTAGTTGCTGGACTACAAATCCGGTTCCCATTCCCCTGCCAAATTAGTTTAAAAAATCTATAATTTGCCACAATGATTAATATGTCAGGTATCCCAGTACTTGTTCAAGGGGTGTTTTAATGTTGCTCTCACTGTGCTGCCTGTGTGACATTCGAGCTGTTTTACAACATGCTCAGCTCTTTCATCCACGTCAGAATTGACTGGAGATGTAGGAAACCACAGGTTTGAATCTTGAGCCCCAATTAGTAAAAGAACCTTTCTACCTGAAGGGAATATCTGATTTATTTCGAACATCGCAGTTTTTAAATTGTGCTGAATTCCGTTTCATTCTCCAGTCAAAAACCTGAGTGAGCTGTGATTTGCCAGTGATTTCTTTGTGTTCTATTGGCTCTCCTGGCCGGCACTTTGAATTTACTTGGGGATGGACGGTTGAGATATCTGCCCCTGTGTCAATTAGCTGTTCCAAGTAAATCTCTGATTTGAATGTCTACGTAAGGGATATGATTCTCCTGCCTGGGGCTTGGAAGGCAAATTTCCTTTTGGCCTTCCCAATAGGAAGAGGGCAGCACGGTAGCATTGTGGATAGCACAATTGCTTCACAGCTCCAAGGTCCCAGGTTCGATTCCCGGCTTGGGTCACTGTCTGTGCGGAGTCTGCATGTTCTCCCCGTGTCTGCGTGGGTTTCCTCCGGGTGCTCCGGTTTCTTCCCACAGTCCAAAGATGTGCAGGTTAGGTGGATTGGCCGTGCTAAATTGCCCTTAGTGTCCAAAATTGCCCTGAGTGTTGGGTGGGGTTACTGGGTTATGGGGTTGCGGGGATAGGGTGGAGGTGTGGGCTTGGGTAGGGTGCTCTTTCCAAGGGCCGCTGCAGTTCGATGGGTCGAATGGCCTCCTTCTGCACTGTAAATTCTATATTAAATTTTTATATATTGTTGAGTCTGATCATGAGGATTCCCTGACCGTCTAGACTTTCGCATGTTAGTCTGGGTTAGTGCTAGGGTCTGCTGAACTCTTGGTGTTTGGGTTTGACGATTCCTATTTCCTCGCTGTCGCCTGGGAGTTCGTGGAAACTGTCCTTAACTGTCCTTGATTTTCCCACTGATTGTCCTAATATCCGGAATTCGGAATTCTATTTCTCGGGGCTGCTGTCTCGGTGGTTGTTGTCGAGGGATTATCCTGATGATAATTGCCCTCTATGGGACTGAGGTCGCTGTGATTTTCAGTTATCTCTTCTCGGAGACAGGATCTACTCCCATTTGGAAGCAAATGGACGTATTAGTGAGAGGCAGCACGGTTTTGTGAAGGGGAGGTCGTGTCTCACTAACTTGATAGAGTTTTTCGAGGAGGTCACTAAGATGATTGATGCAGGTAGGGCAGTAGATGTTGTCTATATGGACTTCAGTAAGGCCTTTGACAAGGTCCCTCATGGTAGACTAGTACAAAAGGTGAAGTCACACGGGATCAGGGGTGAGCTGGCAAGGTGGATACAGAACTGGCTAGGCCATAGAAGGCAGAGAGTAGCAAGGAGGGATGCTTTTCTAATTGGAGGGCTGTGACCAGTGGTGTTCCACAGGGATCAGTGCTGGGACCTTTGCTCTTTGTAGTATATATAAAAGATTTGGAGGAAAATGTAACTGGTCTGATTAGTAAGTTTGCAGACGACACAAAGGTTGGTGGAATTGCGGATAGCGATGAGGACTGTCGGAGGATACAGCAGGATTTAGATTGTCTGGAGACTTGGGCGGAGAGATGGCAGATGGAGTTTAATCCGGACAAATGTGAGGTAATGCATTTTGGAATGTCTAATGCAGGTAGGGAATATACAGTGAATGGTAGAACCCTCAAGAGTATTGAAAGTCAAAGAGATCGAGGAGTACAGGTCCACAGGTCATTGAAAGGGGCAACACAGGTGGAGAAGGTAGTCAAGAAGGCATACGGCATGCTTGCCTTCATTGGCCGGGGCATTGAGTATAAGAATTGGCAAGTCATGTTGCAGCTGTATAGAACCTTAGTTAGGCCACACTTGGAGTATAGTGTTCAATTCTGGTCGCCACACTACCAGAAGGATGTGGAGGCTTTAGAGAGGGTGCAGAAGAGATTTACCAGAATGTTGCCTGGTATGGAGGGCATTAGCTATGAGGAACGATTGAATAAACTCGGTTTGTTCTCACTGGAACGAAGGAGGTTGAGGGGAGACCTGATAGAGGTATATAAAATTATGAGGGGCATAGACAGAGTGGATAGTCAGAGGCTTTTCCCCAGGGTAGAGGGGTCAATTACTAGGGGGCATAGGTTTAAGGTGAGAGGGGCAAGAGTAGATGTACGAGGCAAGTTTTTTACGCAGAGGGTAGTGGGTGCCTGGAACTCGCTACCGGAGGAGGTAGTGGAAGCAGGGACGATAGGGACATTTAAGGGGCATCTTGACAAATATATGAATAGGATGGGAATAGAAGGATACGGACCCAGGAAGTGTAGAAGATTGTAGTTTAGTGGAGCAGCATGGTCGGCACGGGCTTGGAGGGCCGAAGGGCCTGTTCCTGTGCTGTACATTTCTTTGTTCTTTGTTCTTTGTTCTTTGAGACTGTCTTTTAAATCGTTTGCTGCTGTGAGTCCACTATTTTTAGTTGTCTCTGTTTTTTAACCAATGTCAATTTTGTTCCTTAGCAAATTTGTAAAGAAATTTTAAGATTTTTTTAACTTCAAATGGTGAAAGTACAAATTCAATTACTGACAAACTGCAAGCTGAGCTCTGACCTTGACTCAGAACGGAATTTAAGATTTTCTTAATAAGAGCTTTTCTAACATTCACAACAGAATTAATTCTTTATGTTAATAATTTTTTCTGACATTCACTAAAATGTTGGCTGCTTTTGGGAGGAAGCAGTTAGCTGCGGAGAATTGCACCGTAACAAAGACAACTGCAGTCTCCAGATTTCCACTTTAAACTGGTACCATTCAGTCGCTATCAATCCACAAATAAATATCAAGTAATTTAACACAAGTTTCTGGGCAATTCCAATCAATTGCCTGCTGAAATAATTAACTTACCTCCAGAACCCAATGTGCAGAGAGTGGGTGGAGATCTCGGTAATCCATTGGGTCCCTTTATACAAAGAACAAAGAAAATTACAGCACAGGAACAGGCCCTTCGGCCCTCCCAGCCTGCGCCGATCCAGATCCTTTATCTAAACCTGTCGCCTATTTTTCAAGGATCTACTTCCCTCTGTTCCCCGCCCGTTCATATATCTGTCTAGATGCATCTTAAATGATGCTATCGTGCCCGCCTCTACCACCTCCGCTGGCAAAGCATTCCAGGCACCCACCACCCTCTGCGTAATAAACTTTCCACGCACATCTCCCTTAAACTTTCCCCCTCTCACCTTGAAATCGTGACCCCTTGTCATTGACACCCCCTCTTGGAAAAAGCTTGTTGCTATCCACCCTGTCCATACCTCTCATAATTTTGTAGACCTCAATCAGGTCCCCCCTCAACCTCCGTCTTTCTAACGAAAACAATCCTAATCTACTTAACCTTTCTTCATAGCTAGCACCCTCCATACCAGGCAACATCCTGGTGAACCTCCTCTGCACCCTCTCTAAAGCATCCACATCCTTCTGGTAATGTGGCGATCAAACTTAATATTGCTCTAACTCAACCCCCCCCCCCCCGAAGGAATGTGTCTGTTTACACTAGAAGCTGTTGCAGGCGATATCTCAAAGCCTGTCTGATAAGCGCTCTCTCTGCAGTCCAAACCCTTTTGGCTGCTGTTAACCCATTGAGGGACTTCTGCTTTGACTGCCCAATGTCAGCAGGTGCCCTGTGCCCGGGGTCATCAGGTGCCCAGTGTCTGGGGTCAGCAGGTGCCCTGTGCCCGGGGTCAGCAGGTGCCCTGTGCCCGGGGTCAGCAGGTGCCCTGTGCCCGGGGTCAGCAGGTGCCCTGTGCCCGGGGTCAGCAGGTGCCCTGTGTCCGGGGTCAGCAGGTGCCCTGTGTCAGGGGTCAGCAGGAGCCCTGTGCCCGGGGTCATCAGGTGCCCAGTGTCTGGGGTCAGCAGGTGCCCTGTGCCCGGGGTCAGCAGGTGCCCAGTGCCAGGGATCAGCAGGTGCCCTGTGCCTGGGGTCAGCAGGTGCCCAGTGCCCGCAGTCAGCAGGAGCCCTGTGCCCGGGGTCATCAGGTGCCCAGTGTCTGGGGTCAGCAGGTGCCCGGGGTCAGCAGGTGCCCAGTGCCAGGGATCAGCAGGTGCCCTGTGCCCGGGGCCAGCAGGTGGCCTGTGCCCGCAGTCAGCAGGTGCCCAGTGCCAGGGATCAGCAGGTGCCCAGTGCCTGGGGTCAGCAGGTGCCCTGTGCCTGGGGTCAGCAGGTGCCCTCTGCCCGGGGCCAGCAGGTGCCCTCTGCCCGGGGCCAGCAGGTGCTCTGTGCCCGGGGCCAGCAGGTGCTCTGTGCCCGGGGCCAGCAGGTGCTCTGTGCTCGCAGTCAGCAGGTACACAGGGTCAGCAGGTGGCCTGTGCCCGGGGTCAACAGATGCGAAGGGCCCGAGGTCAGCAGGTGCCCAGTGCCCGGGGTCAGCAGGTGCCCTGTGCCCAGTGTCAGCAGGTGCCCGGGGTCAGCAGGTGCCCAGTGCCCGGTGTCAGCAGGTGCCCGGGGTCAGCAGGTGCCCAGGGTCAGCAGGTACCCAGGATCAGCGGGTGCCCTGTGCGCGGGGTCGACAGATGCGAAGGGCACGAGGTCAGCAGGTGGCCTGTGTGGGGTCAGCAGGTGCCCACTGCCCGGGGTCAGCAGGTGCCCAGTGCCAGGGGTCAGCAGGAGGCCTTTGTCCGGGGTCATCAGGTGCCAGGGGTCAGCAGGTGGCCTGTGTCCGAGGTCAGCAGGTGCCAGGGGTCAGCAGGTGCCAGGGGTCAGCAGGAGCCCAGTGCCAGGGGTCAGCAGGTGCCCTGTGCCCGGGTACAGCAGGAGCCCAGTGCCAGGGGTCAGCAGGTGCCCTGTGCCCGGGTACAGCAGGTGGCCTGTGTCTAGGGTCAGCAGGTGCCCTGTGCCCGGGGTCAGCAGGTGCCCTGTGCCCGGGGTCAGCAGGTGCCCTGTGCCCGGGTACAGCAGGTGCCCTGTGTCTGGGGTCAGCAGGTGCCCTGTGCCCGGGTACAGCAGGTGCCCTGTGTCCGGGGTCAGCAGGTGCCCTGTGCCTGGGGTCAGCAGGTGCCCTGTGCCCGGGGTCAGCAGGTTCCCTGTGCCTGGGGTCAGCAGGTGCCCTGTGCCCGGGGTCAGCAGGTGCCCTGTGCCCGGGGTCAGCAGGTGTGCCCAGGATCAGCAGGTGCCCTGTGTCCGGGGTACAGCAGGTGCCCTGTGTCCGGGGTCAGCAGGTGCCCAGTGCCCGGGGTCAGCAGGTGCCCTGTGCCAGGGGTCAGCAGGTACCCTGTGCCCAGGGTCAGCAGGTACCCTGTGCCCGGGGTCAGCAGGTACCCTGTGCCCAGGGTCAGCAGGTGCCCTGTGCCCGGGGTCAGGAGGTGCCCGGGGTCAGCAGGTGCCTTGTGCCCGGATATAGCAGGTGCCCAGTGCCAGGGGTCAGCAGGTGCCCTGTGTCCGGGGTCAGCAGGTGCACTTCCCCCACCCCCACTCCTCACCCCACCCCCACTCTCTCTCCCCCCCACTCCTCACCCCGCCCCCTCTCCTTCTCTCTCCACACTTTCCCCACACCCACTCCTCACTCCCAGCCCATTCTCTCCTCCACCCGACATCTCTTCCCCAACTCCCCTACCCCCACTCTCTCCCCTCCACTCCCCCTTACCCACTCGCTCCCCCGCCCACACTCTCTCCCCCGCCCACACTCTCTCCCCCTTACCCACTCGCTCCCCCGCCCACACTCTCTCCCCCGCCCCCACTCTCTCCCCCTTACCCACTCTCTCCCCCGCCCACACTCTCTCCCCCGCCCCCACTCTCTCCCCCTTACCCACTCTCTCCCCCGCCCACACTCTCTCCCCCTCACCCACTCTCTCCCCCGCCCCCACTCTCTCCCCCGCCCCCACTCTCTCCCCCTGTTGCTCTTTTTAACCTTATTCTATTTGCTCTGATTACGTCACCTTTGCTCATGAGTCGCCAGGTATCTTTATGATACAGCCACGTGGTTCAAGTTTAGGTTATGATTAATAACACAGCACACCGCTTAGTAAGGATTAAAACAACGGTCATTTATTATATACAACAAGCAATATTAATACACTAATACTACTATTTATATAATAAACCTATCACTACTGGCCAATACTTAACTTAGGAAGAGCCCACCAGGTCAGGGAAATGAATGGCTTGTCCAATCGGATCTGGCCCGCGGGATTCAAAAGGCTGCTACAGGTCGGTGGCTCGGTGTCTCTACCGGATAGCGATCGCTGGATTCAAACTTACTGTTGCCGGTTGCTGTTCTTGCGAAGGTCTCGAGCAGGCGAAGAGGAGAGAGAGAGAGATCTGAACTTGGACCCTCACTTTTATAGGGCCCAGGGGCTTCCCGCCTCCCGGGGCGGCCCTTGACCCTGAGTCCCAAGTGATTGGATCTGTCCCCAATCCCTGGGGTCGATGTGTCCAATGGTGAGGCGATTCCTCGAGCGGGGAGTGGTCGCTCACCTGTCTTTGTTTCGGCCACTGCAGGCGCCGACAGGTCTGGCCCGGTATTCAATGCTAATATGTTGCAATTGTTCCCGGGGATAGCCGATTTAACTGTGGATGTCTGGATAGATGGGCTGCAAACAGTCCTGAATGTAACTGCGAATACCTGGGTTGATGGGCTGTTGATAGCCCTGAGTATCGATCTGGGCTAACTTCCCAGAGCCGAATATGCAATACTGTCTGCAGCTGCCTGCTTGTGTCTCGTTAGCTGCTTTTCCCAGCAGTCTTTCAGGTTAGCCATTTCGAACTGGGTTTTGGACAGATTAATCGTAACGCAGCCATTTTACGTGGCTATAGTCCCGCCTTGTGATCCTAACGCGAAGCGTGAAGGATCACATAAATCTTCATTCCCTGTCCGGGTGGGGTGGGGGGGCACCTCCTAAATGGCCACTACTCTGACCCTAGCTATGCACAAAAATTTGCCTAAACAATTCTTGAGGGCGCTATGTCAGGCAGGGGCATGTATCTATAAAAAAATAAACTGGGAACCTCTAATTTTACCTAAACAATTTTTCAAGCATTATACAATCTTATCTCTCTAAACATACAATAACAATCACAACATTTAATATATTCTTTCCTGGCTTGGCAATCAAGCTCAGGATCATACATTTTCTTTTTATTTACGGGAAAAACCGCCAGTGCATGTTTTATTATTCATATGTCGCGGGGGTCTGGGGTCTGGTCATAGCTGAATATCGGGGATCGGATCCGATAGACTGGGGTTCGAGCGCGGTACGCTCTCCTTTTCCACTTGCGGAGGCGCATGGTCTGTACCGCACAACTGAGTATAGCCAATGCCAACAGTGCCTCAATGATGTACGACAGGAAGTACCAAGTTATGAACTTGGCACACCAGGATAATGCAGTGTGGTTGGTGACTGGGCCCTCGGTACTACTGGGCCGTGAAGTGTTAACAGTAAAGGGGTTTGGAGTGATGGGGTCCGCGTTCCCGCGCAACCAAAGGTTCATCAAAAGAGTGTTGAGCACGAAGAAAGGAGTCCTCATGGCTGTCTTCTTTCTTTCCTTTTCCTCTGTTCGCTGGTTTTCTCCGGACTTGGAGCTTCTGGAGTTCTGTAAGACAAGCGTAGTGTGTGTAAATACTTCGGTTTAATATCTGGTGTGTTAGTGTGTCTGTCCTTCTTGGGGCCAATTAAACCCTTATAATTGGTCACAGTCTGTGACTCTCCCCCCATTTTTTTTTTCAAAACAAATGTTTGGACACGGCACACTTCCCAATGGTGGACCAGTGCTAGGTTTATCATCCAAATGTTCCAGGATGTAAATAGCATGTGGCAGCAACCCAAAGGTTGCCTAAATAAAATAAAACTGTTTTTGAAAGAAAAGGTCGAATGAGGTGCGTGTGGGCCGCGACGGGTAAGATTTGGGTGGAGTCCCCGGGTAGGACGGCTACCAATACCGTATCTTCCCTACCCGAGCGGTTTTGACCAACGGGGGGGTCCCCAGGCAGGGCGGGTCTCACGCCGTTTCTCCACTGCCTGAGCGACCAAAGAACGGACAAAAATGTAGTCATCATGGTGGGGTTACTGATCTGATTCTACCATCCAATCAGAAGAGTAGCTACGATCGGGCGTCTGGTCTGGTGACCACGTATCAGATGAAAAGCTAGTTCCTCTGAATGGGCGTCTGGTTTCGGGGGGGCCTCTGAGGCAAGTCCTCCGAGGTTTCGGCAGAATGGGTGAGTGGCCGCGGTGGGTGTCAGTGGGAAAAGTTAAAAAGTTCAGGTGAATGGGTGTGGGGCGGTGAGAAAATTCTCCTGTAGGACGAACAACATTTAACAAACAGACAGACAACATAAAACATTCTGCAGGTTCCATCAGGAAGGACAACACTTTTCACCAAGTGTCTCCTTTAAATCATCATGTGGACACCTCAGTCCTCGGTTGCGAACAGGGTCGCAAAAGGATTGGCGGAGTCAGGCCCAAGGTCATCACCGTCTCCCGGGTGCCAAACTCTGGAGTGGATCAGGGCGGAAAGGGCTGCGTGGTGTGAGTTGGGATCGTCCTCGTCGTTGCGGACGAGTCTGCAGGAGTTGTCGTGGTGCCAATGAGTAGGGTCGAGTTGGGTGGGGACAAAGTCGGAGTCGTCCGTGTAGTTCGGTGGTCGGTGGTGGGGTTTATTTGAGTGGGTGATGAGGAAGGGGTCACTGGAGTCGAGGTCGGAGTTGCTGGGTGTGGGACCAGGATGGTAGGGAGGCGTGCTGTGGCTGTCGTCAGAGTCACAGTCGCTGTCTGTGCTGCTGCAGTCTGTGGGCGTTCCGGGGCGGAGCGTAAAGTTCGTGGGTGGAGTCGGGGGCGAGTCCGTGTCTGGGCTGGATGTGGAAGGGGTGGGGGTGGTCACGTTGGCTGTGGGCGGGGTTTGGTCGGCTGCGTCAAGCATGACGTGGTGGGAGTGGTTTGACTGTGCTCCATAAACCTTGAGCTGGTTTATGTGAAACCATGCAGTCTTACCATTTTGGTATTTAATTTTATATACCGACGGGCTTATTTTGTCCGTAATTGAATAAGGACCCGAGTATTTTGGAGACAGAAACGTGCTGGGGTTGTACACGGACAGCATTACTTGCTGTCCTATGTTGTACTCCGTCGCATGTACTGCCTTAGCAAAACAGGGCTTGCTCTGTTTTCTGTTAGTGCCCAGTTTAACAGCGGCTGCTAGCTGAGCCGTTTTTATATTTGCAAGTAGTTGTTCCACGGCCTTCTCGTGGGTGAGGGCCGTGACTTCGGGGCTGGTTAGGTCTAAACCCAACAAGTATTCTGTCCCTTTCATGGGGCGTCCGGCCATGAGGGTGTGTGGGGTGAAACCTGTGGAGGTGGAAACAGTGTTACGCAAAAACATCAGTGCAAAGGGGAGGACCGAATCCCAAGTGGTGTTGTTCTGCTGGACCATTTTTCTGAGGGTGGTTTTTAGGGTCCGATTCATGCGCTCCACTATACCACTCGACTGAGGGTGGTACGCAATGTGAAATTTTTGGGTTATGCCAAATATCGTGAGGACGTTCTGCATGACCCGTCCCGTAAAGTGAGAACCTTGGTCCGATTCAATACTGCGGGGGAGTCCCCATCTTGTGAAGATGGGGTGGGTTAGGATTTTGGCGGTGGTTTTCGCGGTGTTGGTGCGGGCTGGAAATGCTTCCACCCGCTTTGTAAAAGTGTCAATGACCACCAGAACATATTTATAGCCATTCCTGCAAGGGGGCAATGGACCTATAAAATCGATCTGGAGGTTAGTCCAGGGGCCGTTAACGGGTCGGGTGTGGCTGAGATGTGCCTTTTTGGCATACCTATCTGGGTTGTTCTGAGCGCAGATGAAGGTGGCGGTGTTGACCTTGGGTAGGGTGCTCTTTCCAAGAGCCGGTGCAGACTCGATGGGCCAAATGGCCTCCTTCTGCTCTGTAAATTCTATGATAATCTATGATAATCCACATAAACCCTGATGGGGTCACACGTGTCCGGGTGAGGGGGGTTCTGAGATGGAGTGGCTAGTTTTCTGGGGGGTGTTCTGGCTATAAAGGGGCCTGTATTATGGTGGGGTGAGATGATTTCACACCCGTGGGGGGTTCCGGGGTATTGTAGATTGGACAATCTACAATAACTACATGATAGCGGACGCTAAGTATGTGTGAGTCTTTGTCCGTTTGACTGTGATGTCCCGTCCTTGTAAGAGAAGGGTCCACCTAGCAGCGCGGATTTGGCTGACAGTACCGTCTTTAAGTCGTCCGTCCAGTAAGAGTTGTGTGGGGGTGTGCTCGGTCAAGATGGTGATGGGGTTCAGTCCGGTAATGTAGGAAAAGTACTGGACTGCCCCGAAAACTGCGAGCAGGTGCCTCTCACAGGCTGAAAATCCCTGCTCCACAGCGTCTAAAATTCGGGAGGCATAAGCTCCGGGTCTTAGCTGGTCGTGCCGTTCCTGTAGGAGCACGGCTGAAAGGGTGCGGTCTGTGGTCGCTACCTCTATGGCGAAAGGGGAAAGTGGGTCGGGAACTTGTCGTGCGGGGGCGGCTCTGAGTGCCTGTTTTAATGAGTCCACAGCATCCGTATGCTGCGGAAGCCATTCCCAGGGGGCTCCTTTCTTTAGGAGGTCTGAGAGGGGCGCTGCCTTGCTGGCGAAACCGTCAATGTGGTTTCGGCAGTAGCCAACCAATCCTAAAAACGACCGGAGGGCTGACACGTGTTGGGGAAGGGGCAATTTAGCGATCGAGTCAATTCTTTTGTGCTCGATCTCGCGTTTGCCGTGTGTGATAATAGTACCCAAATATATCACCTTTTCTTCCAATATTTGGGCCTTTTTGGGGTTTACTTTACAGCCAATGGAGTGTAGTAACTCCAGGAGTTCGGACAGAAGCTCGATGTGCTCTTCCTTTGTGTCTGTCTGCAGTAGTAGATCGTCTACATACTGTACCAGGCATTCGGGGCGAGAAGATTTTGCTAGTCCATTTGCCAGCTGTCGGTGGAAAATGGAGGGGGAGTTGTGGAAGCCTTGTGGCAGGCATGTCCACGTGTACTGCTGAGCTCGGAAAGTGAAGGCAAATTTGTACTGGCACGCCTTTGCCAATGGAATGGACCAGAATCCATTACTGACGTCCAAAACCGTGAAATATCGGGCATGGAGTCCCTGTTTGAGCATGGTCTCGGGACTTGTTGCAACGGTGGGGGCTGCTGCGATGGGTGACTTTATTGAGTTCCCGATAATCAATGGTCAAACGCCATGATCCGTCGGGTTTCCTTACTGGCCAAATCGGGGCATTGTTAGTCGAGGCTACCGGTCTTAGGACGCCCTGTTCTAACAAGCTTTCTATGACCTTTAGGATTTCTCCCTTCGCTTCTCGGGGAAATCCGTACTGTTTCTGGGGTCTTGGCTCCGGTCAAACAGAAACCTCGGAAGGACCACCATTTTGACCGACTGCACTCTACCCGCCAGCGAGAGCGGTAACATGTCCCATCTTTTGAAATCCTCCTCCATTTGCTCCACCAACCTCGTCAGATTCAGTTTATGTAGGGTCCCCCAACTCCTGGCTATCTGGATCCCCAGATACCGAAAGCTCCCCTCCGCCCTCCCCAGCGGTAGGTCCCCTATCTCTCTTTCTTGGTCCCCCGCCTGTCACTCTTCCCTACATTGAGCTTATAGCCCGAAAACTCCCCAAACTCCCTTAGAGTCTGCATGACCTCCACCATCCCCTCCATTGGATCCGCCACGTACAGCAACAGGTCATCCGCATATAGCGACACCCGATGCTCTTCTCCCCCCCTTCCATTTATTAGACTCCCTCAATGACATGGCCAATGGTTCGATCGCCAATGAGAACAACAGGGGGGACAGGGGGCACCCCTGCCTCGTCCCTCGGTACAGTCGAAAGTTCTCCGACCTCCGCCGGTTCGTCACTACACTTGCCATCGGGGCTCTGTAAAGGAGCTTAACCCAATTGATAAACCCTACCCTGAACCCAAACCTGCGCAGCACCTCCCAGAGGTACTCCCACTCTACTCGGTCAAAGATCTTCTCCGCGTCCATAGCTGCCACTATCTCCGCCTCTCCCTCCTCCGATGGCATCATTATCACGTTGGTGATAGGCAGTAGGCAGCACATTGGTGTTTAGTTGCCTGCCCTTTACAAATCCCGTCTGGTCCTCGTGGATTACCCCCAGGACACAGTCCTCGATCCTCGTGGCCAGCACTTTTGCCAGCAACTTTGCATCCACATTGAGGAGCGAGATCGGCCTGTACGATCCACATTGTAGTGGGTCCTTGTCCCGCTTTAGGATCAAAGGAATTGTCGCTTCCGACATTGTCGGGGGCAGGGTCCCCTCCTCTCTTGCCTCATTAAAGGTCCTCACCAGTAGCGGGGCCAACAGGTCTGCGTACTTCCTGTAGAACTCCACCGGGAATCCGTCCGGTCCCGGGGCCTTCCCCGCCTGCATGCTCCCCAAACCCTTGCTCAGCTCCTCCAACCCAATTGGTGGCCCCAAACCAGCCACCTCTTGCTCCTCCACCCTCGGGAATCTCAGCTGATCTAGGAATCGTCTCATCCCCTCTTCCCCCGCTGGGGGCTGGGATCTGTACAGCTCTTCATAAAAGGCCTTGAATACCTCGTTTATTTTCGTCGTACTCCGAACCGTGGCTCCCCTTCCATCTTTGACTCCCCCTATTTCCCTCGCTGCCATCCTCTTACGGAGCTGGTGTGCCAGCATCCGACTAGCCTTTTCCCCATACTCGTAGGTCGCCCCCTGCGCTTTCCTCCACTGTGCCTCTGCCTTCCCTGTGGTCAACAGGTCAAACTCCGCCTGGAGCCGTCGTCTTTCCCCAAGTAATCTTTCCTCCGGGGCCTCTGCGTATCTCCTGTCCACTCTCAAAATCTCCCCCACTAACCTCTCACTTTCCATACCCTCTGTCTTCTCCCTATGAGCCCTAATGGAAATTAGCTCTCCCCGATCACCGCCTTCAACGCCTCCCATACCACTCCCACCCGCACCTCCCCGTTGTCGTTGGCCTCCAAGTACCTTTCGATACACCCCCTCACCTTCCCACACACCACCTCGTCCGCCAGCAGTCCCACATCCAGCCGCCACAACGGGCGTTGGTCCCTCTCCTCTCCCAGCTCCAGTTCCACCCAGTGTGGGGCATGGTCCGAAACGGCTATAGCCGAATACTCCGTCCCCTCCACCCTCGGGATGAGCGCCCTACACAGAACAAAGAAATCTATCCGGGAGTAGGCTTTGTGTACATGGGAGAAGAAAGAAAATTCCCTGGCCTGCGGCCTTGCGAACCGCCATGGGTCCACTCCCCCCATCTGATCCATAAGCCCCCTAAGTACCTTGGCCGCCGCCGGCCTCTTTCCAGTCCTTGATTTGGAGCGGTCCAGTGCTGGATCCAACACTGTATTCAAGTCCCTTCCCATTATCAGGCCTCCTATCTCCAGGTCCAGAATGCGCCCCAACATGCGCTTCATGAATCCTGCATCATCCCAGTTCGGGGCGTATACGTTTACCAACACCACCCACATCCCTTGCAGCCTACCGCTCACCATGACATATCGCCCTCCATTGTCCGCTACAATAGTCTTGGCCTCAAATGACACCCGCTTTCCCACCAATATTGCCACCCCTCTATTCTTTGCGTCCAGTCCCGAGTGGAATACCTGTCCTACCCATCCCTTTCTTAGCCTGACCTGGTCCGCCACCTTCAGGTGTGTCTCTTGGAGCATGGCCACGTCCGCCTTCAGTCCCTTTAAGTGCGCGAACACTCGAGCCCTCTTCACCGGCCCATTCAGGCCCCTCACATTCCACGTTATCAGCCGGATTGGAGGGGCTCTCCCCCCCCCCCCCCCCCACCCCACGCCCCGCCGACTAGCCATCTCCTTTTCTGGGCCAGTCCCCTGTCCACGCCTCCCTCACCCTCCAATCCCCCAGAGGGGGGATCCCCGTCCCGACCACCTCTTCTGTGTCCCATTCCCTTTCGGCCAGTGCAGCAGCAACCCTTTCCCCCCCCCCCCCCTTCCCCTCCTCCCCTCCCCCCGCTAGACCCCTGCCTAGCTTTTTTGCTCCCCCCATGTCACTCCCGTAAGTCAGCTGACGCCTGCTGACCCCGGCTTCCCCCGCTGTCCCATTGACCTCCCCGCGTGGGAGTCTCCCAATCCATATGTATTCCTTCGTTCCCCTTCACACCTTTCTTCCCGCGCGCGGGAAAACACCCCGCGCTTTCCAAAGCCCGCTCCGCCCCCTCTGGCGCAGCTCCTGTCGCGGCCTTGTCTCTCTCCCCCAGCCCATGTAACATTTCTGCGCGTGATTGACCCCCTATATACAACAACCATCACACATCAAACCTCAAACATCCCCCCTACCCTCACAAACCCTCAGTTAGAGTCCAACTTTTCGGCTTGTACAAAGGTCTACGCCTCTTCAGGCTTTTCGAAGTAATAGTGTTGGCCCTTGTATGTGACCCACAGTCGCGCTGGCTGCAGCATTCCGAATTTCACTTCTTTCCGGTACAACGCCGCTTTGGCCCGGTTGAAACCCGCTCTCCGCTTTGCAACCTCCGTGCTCCAGTCCGGGTATATTCGGATCTCTGCATTGTCCCACTTACTGCTCCGCTCCTTCTTAGCCCATCTCAGGACCCACTCTCTGTCCGTGAACCGGTGGAACCTCACCACCATCGCCCTTGGCGGCTCATTTGCCTGGGGCTTCTTCGCCAGCACCCGGTGTGCCCCGTCCAACTCCAGCGGCCTCGAAGGGGCCTTCGTGGCCATCATCGCCTCGAGCATCGTGCTCGCGTATGCCCCGGCATCAGCCCCCTCCACTTCCTCAGAGAGACCCAGGATTCGCAGATTCTTTCTCCTCGACCTGTTCTCCAGGTCTTCGAGTCTTCCTGCCCACCTCTTGTGTAGCGCCTCGTTCTGCTCCACTCTCACCGCCAGGCCCACGAGCTCGTCCTCGTTCTGACTGACTCTTTTCTGTACCTCCTGGATCTTAGCTTCATGGACCTTCTGGGTGATCCTGAGTCCTTCAATTGCCGAAAGCATAGGCGCTAACATCTCCTTGCGCATCTCCTCGCGCTGCTCCTCGAAGCAGCGCTTGATGAACTCCTGCAGCTCCCCTTTGTCCCTTGCCGCCGCCATTTTGTTTTCTTTCCCTCGCTTCTCCCGTTGCTCCAGTGCCGCTCCTTTGGCCGTTTCACTTCTGGTCCGTTTAAAAAGTCTATGGAAACTCCTGAAAAAGGTCTGAGAGTCAGTTCCAGACGGGAGCTGCCGAATGCGCGACCTACTCCTCCATGGCCGCCACCGGAAGCCTTGTCCCCGCTTCTTCAATGGCCCTGGTAGATCCTTTCACAGTTGTTCCCTCTGCTGCTAGAATTCACCTTTGATAGAGTCAAGTCAGATTGCAGCTTTAAGCTTGCCCTTCCCCCGCCTGCATGCTGGAAGAGGCCCTTGTCTAAACCTGCAGCCAAAGCCAAATCCTTTACTGCTTCTGCCGGGTCTGGCAGCCAAAAGACACAACATTCCTGGGGACACCGTCAGGGGGATGCTGCAGTCTTCTTCCTACACCGGGAAATGTCAAACAAATGCCGGGGGGGCCCTGTAAAAGAGCCCAAAAGTCCGTTCCAAGCGGGAGCTACCGAATATGCGACCTAGCTCTGCATAGCCGCACCTGGAAGTCCGCTTTACCTGCTCTCTCATCCAGGCCGTACATGGCCGCCTGGTGTTTGACGGTGGCAAAGAAATGGTGTGGGTCTGAAGCGGGGAGGAACAGTGTGATTTTGGCACACGCGTCCCGTAATTGGGTCACTGTGAGGGGGGTGGAATATAAGACCTCCGCCTCGTCTGCTGTGGCGGTGCGGTGGGTTGTTACAGGGTTCATGGGAGCCTGTATTATCTTTTGTGTGGGGGGTGGGTGTGCTTTCCTCCTTTGGGGTTTTCCCTGCGCACATGCTCCCTGAACATATCTCTGCCCTGTCTCTTGCAATTCTTCACAATCAGGGCCGTCTTCCTGGTCTAAACTTTCCCCAAAGGTTTCTTGAAATCCCTTTTGGACAGAAAGCAATGCTTTCAAGTCTGCAATCTGCTTTCGGCACTTTGCATGGTCCAAAGTACTCTGCCTTTGTTCCGTGGTTGTGGCGTGGAGCGCTCTCAAGGCTGCCTTGTTTCTGGAGCTTCTCTAACTGGTTTTCTGTTTCTTTCTTTACCAGGACTGCACGCTGCAGGTCCTGATAAGCCTTTTCATATTGTGACTGGAAACTACTCAAGTGCGCCAGACAAGATTGGTGACCCCGTTTGGCGTCAGTCACCTCTTCGTCCTTTGCTGCTAATTTCCCTTTTAACTCCAGGTTCTCTTTCTCAATTTCGCATACATCGATTTTACCCATCCGATGTATGCCTTCTATTTCCTTGCGGAGCGTCCTGACGACCTCCTCTGTGCCTCGCAATTGTGCCAGACAGGACACAATTGCCATCGGCTTGCGCGCTTTTACTAAACTCTTTTTGTGGATCTCACTCAGGTTCTCCCACCAAGTATGCCCTATACTTCCAGGACCTGAGTCGTCATTATTACAGAAATCCTTCCACATGGGTCATCCTTTGCCCTGCAGAATTTTGCGGATTTCCACTTCCCAAACGGGACACTGTCCCGCTCCTACGCTGCTGACTGGTGCGACAGCAAAATCTTCGGGGTTCCTGAGGCGCTGCATCGCTTGCATTGCCTGCATGGCTCTCTCTTATCTGCTCGTTATGTTCGAATTTGGAACAGGGGGCTAAGGTGGTGTGGTAGATGCGGGTATGGCTTGCGCTAATTTCCAAAATACCAACTGCCGATAGTTTTGACGCAACAAAAAATCTATCAGTTTTGCCTTATAACCCTGTTAGTTACGCATGCATATACACACTTCCGAATTGTGAATTATTAACCAGAACCGCTTGAACACTTGTGGGTTTTTTTTGTTTCCGATTGGATTCTAATTCAAAATGTTGGGGTTCTCCCAGAGTGGTTTTCCACTTCTAAGTCGGGTCCCTGCGGAGTCGCCAATTGTGTTGCTCCTTTTAACCTTCGTCTATTTGCTCTGATTACGTCACCTTTGCTCATGAGTCACCAGGTATCTTTATGATACCGTCACGTGGTTCAAGTTCAGGTTATGATTACTAATACAGCACACCGCTTAGTAAGGATTAAAACAACGGTCATTTATTTTATACAACAAGCAATATTAATACCCTAATATTAATATTTATATAATAAACCTATCACTACTGGCCAACACTTAACTTAGGAAGAGCCCACCAGGTCAGGGAAACGAATGGCTTGTCCAATCAAATCTGGCCCGCGGGATTCAAAAGGCTGCTACAGGTCGGTGGCTAGGTGTCTCTACCGGATAGCGATCGCTGGATTCAAACTTACAGTTGCCGGTGGCTGGTCTTGCGAAGGTCTCGAGCAGGCGAAGAGGAGAGAGAGAGAGATCTGAACTTGGACCCTCACTTTTATAGGGCCCAGGGGCTTCCCGCCTCCCGGGGCGGCCCTTGACCCTGAGTCCCAAGTGATTGGATCTGTCCCCAATCTCTGGGGTCGATGTGTCCAATGATGAGGCGATTCCTCGATCGGGGGGTGGTCGCTCACCTGTCTTTGTTTCGGCCACTGCAGGCGCCGACAGGTCTGGCCCGATATTCAATTGCTAATATGTTGCAATTGTTCCCGGGGATAGCCGATTTAACTGTGGATGTCTGGATAGATGGGCTGCAAACAGTCCTGAATGCAACTGCAAATACCTGGGTTGATGGGCTGTTGATAGCCCTGAGTATCGATCTGGGCTAACTTCCCAGAGCCGAATATGCAATCCTGTCTGCAGCTGCCTGCTTGTGTCTCGTTAGCTGCTTTTCCCAGCAGTCTTTTGGGTTAGCCATTTCAAACTGGGTTTTGGACAGATTAATCGTAACGCAGCCAATTTACGTGGCTACACCGCGCTAAATTCCCCCTTCATTGGGAAAAAAGTGAATTGGGTGCTTTAAATTTAAAAGAAAGGAAGAGCTGGGTGGGACAGACAAACCAGTCAGGTTATGGGGCGGGGGGGGGGGGGGGGGGTCGTCGGTGGCGGGGGGGGGGGGGGGGGGGGGTGGGGGGGGGCTGGGGGGTGGGGGGGACATACTGCTCAATAAGAAGACGGCATTCCCGGTGACAAAGACGGTGATGGACCTAGGGGTATGTCACGGTTAGCCGTGTCCTGGAAGGGGCAACAATGGTGTTTGTAAATGTAAACGCCCCCAACTGGGACAATGCTGACTTTATAAAGAAAACCGTGGCAGAAATCCCCGACATAGACTCACAACAGCTCATTCTGGGCAATGACTTTAACTGTGTACAGGTCCCATGGACAGACAGATCCTGCCCCAAATCGGCAAAACAGTCAGCGTGGGGAGGGAAGTAAACACCTTTAAGGAACAGAGGGGGACAGTCGACCAATGGAAGTTCACACACCCAAGGGAGAAGGAGTTCTCTTTCTTCTCCCAGGTCCACAGGGTCTACACTGGGATCGACTTCTCCGTAGTGGGGAAATCAGAGCTTCCAGGGATAGTAGGAGGGGAGTTCTCCTCAATAGTAATCTCCAGTCACATTACCTGGACGTGAGATTGGAGACGGGCCGGGCCCAATGCCCCCCATGGAGGCTGGACACGGCCCTCCTCACCGACAAGGCGTTGTGTGAACGGACATCACAAGCCATCAACGGTTATGTAACCTGCAACCAAAATGGGAAGCTCTCCCCCTCCACGTTCTGGGAGGCACTGAAGGTGGTGATAAGAGGGGAGGTTATTGCGTTCGGGGCAGTTAAAGACGGGAAGGAGAGAATGGCGAGGCAACAGCTGATCGACTCCGTACTGGAGGTGGACCGGCGATACTCCGCGGCCCCGACCGTGGAACTACTGGCGGAGAGGAAAAAGCTACAAATGGACTTTCAGCTGCTCTCCACTGGGAAAGCAGTGCACCAGCTCCACCAGACACGGGGGACATTTTACGAGCGTGGAGACAAGGCCAGGCGCCTGCTGGCTCACCAGCTGAGGAAGCAGGCAGCCACGAGGGAAATAGCTCAGGGGAAGGATAGGAACGGCAGACTGGACGCAGCACCAGAGGAGATTAACAAAGCCTTTGCGACCTTCTACCGAGAGCTGTACACCTCCGAGCCCCCGGAGGGAGACTCGAAGATGAAGCAGCTCCTCGACGGACTGGACATGCTGATCGTGGGGGAGGAGGGGAGATGGGGCCTGGAAGCATCATTGGAACTGAGGGAATCATGGAGAGCATCAGCTCCATACAGGCAGAGAAGGTGCCGGAGCTGGACAGATTCCCGGCGGATTCTCCAACACATTCACGCCAGCGCTGGCCCCGCACCTGCGGGAGATGTTCGCTGACTCGCGATCAATGGGAATCCTGTCACCAACGCTGGCTCAGGCCTCAATATCACTGATCCCCAAAAAAGACAAAGACCCGACGGAGTGTGGGTCACACAGACCGATCCCACTCCTTAATACTGAGGCTAAGATCCTGGCGAAGGCCCTCCCGAGGTGGATGGAGAGCTGCAAAATCTTCCCTGTAAACCCACAGGGTGGAGGGGCAGAGCTGGAGAGGCTGCCGTTCAAACTGGCCCAGACCAAAGTCCAATACCTGGGCATCCAAATAGCCCACGGCCGGACACGGATCCACAAATGGAAGCTGCCGAGTCTGGTGGAGGAAGTTAAAGGGGATCTGCCGAGCTGGGACTCACTCCCGCTCCCCCTGGCGAGGAGAGTGCAGACGATCAAGGTCAACGTGCTGCCCAGGATCCTCTTGGCATTGCCTGGGCACTGGCCGACGTGGTGTTGACACTGAGGGAGGTGGCACAGTCGCTTGTTGATGTGACACATTCCCAGAAGTTGGTGGCACAGTCGCAGCGTGATGTGGCGCAGTCCCAGATGGAGCTGTGCCACTCCCTGTGCTCCATAGCCATGAGCGTGCAGACCCTGTTCGAGACCAGAGCGGACCTCTGGGACTGACAGCGACAGATGATGGGGAGCCTCAGGGGATAGCTCCGCTCGTACCCCCATCCCATGGAGTAGCCCGCAGGTCATCGGGCACCCCGAGGGAGGAAGAGGTGATGGGGCCCGCCCTTAAGGCACATTAGAGACGCCCGCAGGGGAGGTGCTGGAAGAGCGCAGCATTTCGATCTCACCTGTATGATGCGTGGATGAAGGACACAGACCAGCTGAACGTTCATTGAGTGGAACACTTTCGGTTTGTGTGCAGTGGCCTGTTATCCGCAGGTGCCCATAGGGCGACATGCATCCTGTCGATCCTTCCCTGGATCCGATGCATCTCACCGATGGCAGCGAACCCTGCTGCCCTGGCATCCTGGTGGGGTCAGCCCACATCCAAATGGATATATTGAGCCGCCTTTGCATACACGGTCTCCGTGACAACGCGAATGCACCTGTGCACCGAGGTCTGTGAGATCCTGGCCAGGTCCCCACTGGCGCCTGGAAGGACCCCGTCGCGTAGTTGTTCAGGCCGACCGTCACTTTGACGGAGACCGGAAGCGGGTGTCCTCCCCCGTACCCCTGTGGTGCCAGGTGTGCCATAATATGTCAGGTATGTCGCACTGTCCCTCTGCTCAGCCGGAGTCTTCGACAGCTCGGTCCAGCAGCTCCTCGAATGTCAGGCGGTGCCAGTACACATGAGGCCTCATGTGGCGCTTCCTCCTTCACGGCCTGTTGGGTGGCTGACTCTCCAGCCTGGGCGGCTGCCACCTGCCCCGTTGCGGCCTGCTCTGCTGCTGCAGCCTGCCCCTCCTCTTCGCGCGGCTCCCCCTCATACGGCCTCAGGGCACCTCACAGAGCTGCGGCGACCAGCAGGGCGACCAAAACTGGTACGTAATCGACAGTTTGAATTCTCCCTCTCTGTGCCGAATCTGGCGACTAGGGACTTTTCACAGTAACTTCACTTCAGTGTTATATCCGCCTCCTTGTGACAATAAATGATTAAATATTATTACTATTAATGATCTGGAAGAAGGGACTGCAATGTTTACAGATGACACAAAGGTCTGAAGAGTGACAGTAGTATTGAGAAAGCAGGGGGGCTGCAGAAGGATTTGGACAGGCTAGGAGAGTGGGCAAAGAAGTGGCAAATGAAATACAATGTGGAAAAGTGCAAGGTTATACAATTTGGATGGACAAATGGAGGAAGGGATTGTTTTCTAAATGGGGAAATGCTGAGAAAATCAGAAGCACGAAGGTACTTGGGAATCCTTGTTCGCGATTTTTTTAAGGTTAACGTGAAGGTTCAGTCGGCAGTCAGGACGGCAAATGCAATGTTCGCATTCATGTCAAGAGGGCTAGAATACAAGATCAGGGGTGTATTATTGAGGCTGTATAAGGCTCTGAACAGATGCCATTTGGGGTATTGTGAGCAGTTTTGGGCCCCGTATCTAAGGAAGGATGCGCTGGCCCGGGAAAGGGTCCAGAGGAGGTTCACAAGAATGATCCCTGGAATGAAGAGCTTGTTGTCTGAGGAATGGTTGAGGACTCTGGGTCTGAACTCATTGGGATTTAGAAGGATGAGAGTGGAAACTTACTTATTGAAACTTACAGGATACTGCGAGGCCTGGATAGAGTGGACATGGAGAGGATGTTTACGCTTGTAGGAAAAACTAGAACCAGAGGACACCATCTCAGACTAAAGTGACGATCCTTCAAAACAGGGATGAGGAGGAATTTCATCAGCCAGAGGGTGGTGAATCTGTGGAACTCTTTGCCGCAGAAGGCTAAGGAGGCCAAGTCGCTGAGTGTCTTTAAGACAGAGATAGATAGGTTCTTGATTTATACGGGGATCAGGGGCTATGGGGAGTAGGCAGGAGAATGAGGATGAAAAAATATCAGCCATGATGTGTGTCATGATGTGCACTGATGCACGTAATGAGACACAGACAGGCAGTGATAACCTACAGCAAACTGTGTGCATTACCCCAGAAGTTCAATAAAACGTATTGAACTAACGTCAAAGTTTGGTGTCTTCTTTCCAGTACAACTGCATCCAGTTGCAGTCCGTGTTACCCCAGAGTGAATAACACAACATGGTACCAGGAGTCTACTTCATCTAAGTAATTTATCTTGAATAATTCAGTGACGACCAGCAAGTGCCTTCCAGCGGCACGGAGAAGATCCAGGCCCCTCCACAGCTCCGGATCTCCGGCAATCTCAGCACCAACTGGCAGGTCTTCAAGCAGAAGTTTGGTCCCTACATTGAGGCCTCGGGCCTTGAGGATGCGCTGCTCCTATCAACTACGACGGCCCAAGCCATCCAGATTTTCAACTCGCTCACTTTTGCCGAAGGCGACGACAAGATGAAATTCAAGACCGTTTTAGCTAAATTCGACAGTCACTGTGAAGTCGAAACAAATGATAGCTTTGAGCGCTATGTCTTCCAGCAACGCCTTCAGGGTAAGGATGAACCTTTCCAATCCTTTATAACTCATCTCCGTATATAAGCGCAGTCCTGCAACTATGGTGACACCGCTGATTCCATCATCAGGGATCAGATCGTGTTTGGGGTCCACTCCGACTCTTTGCGGGAGCAACTCCTCAAAATTAAAAACATGACCCTGCCAGTCGCAATTGAGACGTGTAAAGTGCATGAACAGGCGAGAAATCGGTACTCCCGTTTCAAATCGGCAGAACAGGAACAACTTGCCTCCCACGAGGCAGAGAGTGTACAGGCCATCGCCCGGATGCGGCACCTAAGTATCGATGAAGGCAGCCATTTTGCGCTTGTCATAATATATACCCATGAACATCATGAGGTAAAAGCAGGCAGTGACAGACACCCAGGTGAGCCAATCAACATACAGAACAGAACACGACCAATCACCAGACAGGACACCAGAGGGGGTGGCTTCCAACTATAAAACAAACGAGGCATCAGCACTCTGCTTCTTTCCACTGGTGACAACTGTAGTGACAGTCAGGGTGTACAAATCATTCAACACCTTCTACACGTGGATTAGAGTTAGCCTGGTCCAGATAGTTAGTGATTGTTTACTTCGAGTAGCAGAGGGTCAACCCAAAGGCAGCTGTGTGCTTCGTTACTGATGTTCAATAAATCTTATTGAACCAATGCCTACGTTTGGTGTATGCTTTATCATTTAACTGCATCGTGTTGCAGTCCGTGTTACTCCAGGGTGAATAACACGACAGCGCGCTTTTCCCAGGGTGCCACGCATGCGCACCACGAACTGGAGAACGCAGCGGCCGAACACCAAACTGCGCAGGCGCGAATGTCGGCTGACCGCACTGCACATGTGCGACGATGCACAGAGCGTAACGACGTCAACGTCATGACGTGCCTGAACTGCGGCACCGCCCACTTAAAGCAGCAATGTCCTGCAAAAGGCAGACGATGTTTAAACTGTGGGAAGCCTGGACATTATGCCGCCTTGTGCAGGTCTGCACCACCGGTCAAGGGCCAGCGATCCCATTTCCAACGCAAACGCGTTCGATGTGTACAGCAAGGTCTACTGGATTCTGATCCTGGTAGCACTGCAGATCCAGAGGGTGACTGCCTGGAGTCCCCATATCGTGTGGGCATCATCACTACATGTGAACATGCCTCCTCAAATTCAGCAAAACGCCTATTTGTGCTCAATGTGGATTCTGCGGACGAATGGCGTGCTGTCGTACACGTTAACCAACGCAGCATTCAGTCCAAGCTGGTCACTGGTGCTTCAGCCAATCGCATCTCTCCAGCTGATTTTCACCACGTAGAAAACAACCCAAAATTCATCCGCCAGCCTGCCAGCTCCTCGATTATAATGGCAATGCCAAAACTGCACTAGGATCTTGTCATCTGTTTGTCTCCAACAAGACCATCAATGCCACACTGCGATTCGAAATCGTCAAGCCTGACAAGGCATCCCTGCTCGGTGCCCATGCATGCCAGCTACTCAACCTCGTACAGCGAGTCCATGCCATGTCCTCTGCCAATGTGGATCTTCCGGCTGACATTGATGACATCCTTGCTCAAGATCCGGATGTGTTTGATGGAATGGGTACGCTGGCATACTGCTACATGATCCTACTCAGGCCTGATGCCAGGCCTGTAATCCATGCACCACGCCGGGTGCCGGCTCCTCTGAAGGAACGTTTAAAGGCGCAGCTGCAGGAGCTCCAAGACCAGGGCATAATCTCTAAAGTGACGGAAGCGACTGACTGGGTCAGCTCGATGGTCTGTGTGAAAAAGCCCTCAGCAGAGTTGCGGATATGCATCGATCCCAAAGATCTTAACCAGAACATAATGTGGGAACACTACCCGATCCCGAAGCGGGAAGAACTGAAAAGTCATATGGCCCACGCCAAATTCTTCATGAAGCTAGATGTATCGCGTGGTTTCTGGCAGATACAACTGGACGAGTCCAGCAGGAAGCTCTGCACGTTCAATACACCTTTTGGAAGGTACTGTTATAGCCGCATGACGTTCGGCATTGTTTCAGCCTCTGAAATCTTCCACAGGGTCTTGGAGCAGATGATGGAGGGCATTGAGGGTGTGCGGGTCTATGTAGATGATGTAATCATTTGGTCCACGACCCCTGAGGAACACATATCTCGTCTCAAACAGGCAACATGTCCATGCAAACGGCCTCAAGTTGGACAAGGCCAAGTGCTCCTTTGGCATATCAACCATCACGTTCTTGGGCGACCAGATATCCCAGCAGGGTGTGCAACCAGAGTCAGACAAAGTCAAGGCCATTGACGCCATGAAGACCCCGGAAGACAAAAAGGTGGTACTACGCTTCCTCAGTATGGTAAACTTCTTGGGAAAGTTCATTCCCAACCTTGCATCACACACCAGGGCTCTCAGGCATCTGGTGAAGAAGTCCACTGCATTCCAGTGGCTACCCACACATCAAGTGGAGTGACTTGAGCTAAAGGTAAAGCTCACCACTGCTCCAGTACTAGCGCTTTTTGACCCGGACAGGGAGACAAAAACCTCCACGGACGCAAGCCAGGACGGCATTGGTGCGGTGCTCCTCCAGAAGGATGACTCCTCATCCTGGGCACTAGTGGTTTATGCGTCAAGGGCCATGACTCCTTCTGAACAGAGGTATGCCCAGATAGAAAAAGAGTGCCTGGGCCTCCTAGCCGGCATTGTAAAGTCCCATGACTACATCTACGGTCTACCAACCTTCACAATGGAGACTGACCACAGACCCTTGGTCCATATCATTCATAAGGATTTGAATGACATGACGCCCAGGCTATAGCGCATTCTCCTTCGACTCCGCAGGTACGATTTTGAGTTAGTATACACACCAGGCGAGGAGCTGAGAATTGCGGATGCCCTGTCCCGCTCCATCACCTCGCCCTGTGAACAGGTTGTCTTCATCCGCCACATTGAGGCACAGGTGCAGCTGTGTGCCAGCAACCTCCCGGCCTCAGATGAAAGAGTGATCAACATTCGTGAAGAAGCTGCCAAGGACCCTCTTCTGCAGCAGGTAATGCACCACCTCGCAAATGGTTGGCAAAAAGGGCAACGCCCTCAGTTCTTTAATGTGAAGGACGACCTGACTGTCGTCGAGGGGATCCTCCTCAAGCTCGATCGTATTGTTATTCCTCACAGTCTGCAGAGTTTAGTGCTCAAACAAATCCACAAGGGACACCTCGGTGTGGAAAAGTGTAGGCGCAGGGCCCGGTAGGCTGTCTATTGGCCTGGAATCAGCCAGGACATACCCAACATGGTCCTCAATTGTGCGACCTGCCAGCGTTTCCAGCCTGCTCAGCCCAAAGAAACACTCCAGCAACACGAGACTGTGACCTCTCCATGGTCCAAGGTGGGAATTGGCCTTATTCACGCCAATGGGTGTGACTATGTGCTCATCATAGATTACTTCTCAAATTACCCGGAAGTTGTGAAGCTGTCAGACCTCACATCAAGGACAGTCATCAAGGCCTGCAAGGAGACATTTGCCAGGCATGGTATTCCGCTCACTGTCATGAGTGACAATGGTCCCTGCTTCCACAGCCAAGAGTGGTCCAATGTCACCAAGTCGTACCAATTCAACCACATGACCTCAAGCCCACACTACCCGCAGTCCAACGGGAAGGTCGAGAAAGGGTCCATATAGTGAAGCAACTGCTCTGCAAGGCTGCGGACTCTGCTTCTGACTTCAACCTTGCGCTGTTGGCGTACAGGGCAACCCCTCGGTCAACCGGTATGTCTCCGGCTCAACTCCTCATGAATAGAGACCTGCGGACGACTGTTCCAGCCAGACACTTACCAGACCTGGATCCCCTCCCAGTGCTGCAAAAGGTGCAGCAGCTCAGGAACCGGCAAAAGCTGACGTACGATGCTCCTGCTCCCGATTTGCCTGTGCTATCTCCGGAAGATGCTGTTTGGATCAAGCTACCTGATGGAGGCTGGTCAGCTCCAGCTGTTGTTGTGCGACAGGCTGCTCCCAGATCGTTTGTAGTACATTCGGCTGATGGCTCCATTGTCAGGCGCTACAGAACAGCACTGCTCAAAGTTGCCTGCCCACCACCAGATCCTACTTTTCCATACGTTGTTATGCTTCCTCCGGACACCTCGCACCACAAGGCCACCAATCTGGCAGCAATCCCTCCTGCCCAGGCAAGCCAAGGTGTCTTATGGTCTTATCTGTGTGAAAAAATAACGAGGTTTGTCCTTGAACTCGTCATGTCTCGTCTTAAATTGTCTTTGAAGTTTTGAGGGTTTTAAACTTCCATTTGCCAGTGCTTCCCTGCATATAACACACATGAACTTTGCACCCTGATTTGCAGAGTGATAATCACTAACCCACACCTCAAGTGATCATCTTTAAGCTGCTTTGTTCCGGTTTTCAGCTTCTTTTCACGGGTTGTTGAGCAGAGGCCCTGGAGCTCACACCAGCACTGCCGGCAGCTACAAAATGGAGGCGGGCACTTTTGCGATCGCGGTCAGCGTCACATGGCACCGTAATCGGGAACGCCGAAACGCATGGCCCCGGGATGAGGAACGGCAAGATACATAGTCCTGTGACCCTCCCGACACCCACCCACGACTCACCCACGGGTTACCACCCTGGGTTTGAAAATGACAGTGCTGGAGCAGGTTTCTGTCTTTCTCCATTATTTTTGGGACCTGGGCATCACTGGCAACGCCAGCATTTCTTGCCCTTGCCCAGCTCTGGAACTGAGGGGCTAACTCGGACATTTCAGAGGCGTCGTTAAGAATCAACCACATTGCTGTAGGTTTGGATTCACTGGTAGAACAAAGGCCAAAGAACAAAGAAAATTACAGCACAGGAACAGGCCCTTCGGCCCTCCCAGCCTGCGCCGATCCAGATCCTTCATCTAAACAGGTCTTCTATTTTCCAAGGATCTACTTCCCTATGTTCCCCGCCCGTTCATATATCTGTCTAGATGCATCTTAAATGATGCTATCGTGCCCGCCTCTACCACCTCGCTGGCAAAGCGTTCCAGGTACCCACCACCCTCTGCGTAAAAAACTTTCCACACACATCTCCCTTAAACTTTCCCCCTCTCACCTTGAAATCGTGACCCCTTGTAATTGACACCCCCACTCTTGGAAAAAGCTTGTTGCTATCCACCCTGTCCATACCTCTCATAATTTTGTAGACCTCAATCAGGTCCCCCCTCAACCTCCGTCTTTCCAACGAAAACAATCCTAATCTACTCAACCTTTCTTCATAGCTAGCACCCTCCATACTTGGCAACATCCTGGTGAACCTCCTCTGCACCCTCTCTAAAGCATCCACATCCTTCTGGTAATGTGGCGACCAGAACTGCACACAGTATTCCAAATGTGGCCTCACCAAAGTCCCTTACAACTGTAACATGACCTGCCGACTCTTGTACTCAATACCCCGTCCGATGAAGGCAAGCATGCTGTAGGCCTTCTTGACCACTCTATCGACCTGTGTTGCCACCTTCAGGGTACAATGGACCTGAACTCCCAGATCTCTTTGTACATCAATTTTCCCCAGGACTCTTCCATTGACCGTATAGTCCGCTCTTGAATTAGATCTTCCAAAATGCATCACCTCGCATGTGCCTGGATTGAACTCCATCTGCCATTTCTCTGCCCAACACTCCAATCTATTTATATTTTTCTGTAGTCTCTGACAGTCCTCCTCGCTATCTGCAACTCCACCAATCTTAGTATCATCTGCAAACTTGCTAATCAGACCACCTATACCTTCGTCCAGATCATTTATGAACATCACAGACAACAGTGGTCCGAGCACGGATCCCTGTGGAACACCACTAGTCACCTTTCTCCATTTTGAGACACTCCCTTCCACCACTACTCTCTGTCTCCTGTTGCCCAGGCAGTTCTTTATCCATCTAGCTAGTACACCCTGAACCCCATACGACTTCACTTTTTCCATCAACCTGCCATGGGAAACTTTATCAAACGCCTTACTGAAGTCCATGTATTTGACATCTACAGCCCTTCCCTCATCAATTAACATTGTCACTTCCTCAAAGAATTCTATTAGGTTTGGAAGACATGACCTACCCTGCACAAAACCATGTTGCCTATCACTGATAAGTCTATTTTCTTCCAAATGTGAATAGATCCTATCCCTCAGTATCTTCTCCTACAGTTTGCCTACCACTGATGTCAAGCTCACAGATCAAGAAATTCCCTGGATTATCCCTGCTACCCTTCTTAAACAAAGGGACAACATTAGCAATTCTCCAGTCCTCCGGGACCTCACCTGTGCTCAAGGATGCTGCAAAGATATCTGTTAAGGCCCCAGCTATTTCGTCCCTCGCTTCCCTCAGTAACCTGGGATAGATCCCATCCGGACCTGGGGACTTGTCCACCTTAATGCCTTTTAGAATACCCAAAACTTCCCCCTTTCTTATGCCGACTTGACCTAGAGTATTTAAACATCCATCCCTAGCCTCAACATCTGTCACGTCCCTCTCCTTGGTGAATACCGATGCAAAGTACTCATTAAGAATCTCACCCATTTCCTCTGACTCCACGCATAAATTCCCTCTTTTGCCTTTGAGTGGGCCAATCCTTTCTCTAATTACCCTCTTTCTCCTGATGTACGAAAAGGCCAGACCGGGTAAGGACGGCAGATTTCCCTCCCCAATGGGCATTAGTGAACCAGTTGGAGTTTTCAGAGAATCGATGATAGTTTCACGGTCACCATTACTGAGACGAGCTTTCACTTCTCGTGTTTTTAAAATTATTAACTGAACATTTAAATTCCACCAGCTGCCGTGGTGGGATTTGAACCCGTGTCCCCAGAGCATCAGTCTGGGTCTCTGCGTTACTAATCCCCCTCCCACCACTTTGTTTAAAGTCTGCTCCACAGCCCTGGTCATGTGATTTGCCAGGACCCAGCTCCCAGCGCCGTGCAAGTGAAACCCACCCCAATGGTACAGCTCTCTCTGTCCTCAGTACTGATGCCAGTGCCCCATGAATGGTGACCCATTGCTCCCACACCAATCTCTGAGCCACGCACTCAACTCACGGGTCTTTTCCGGCCCACACCGGAGTCCGACCACGCGGCCGCTCCCTCCAGACTCCAACCACGTGACCTGAGCCAACCACGTGGTGTTCAGCCTGTAGTAACTGGGGGAAGAAAAGGTTAAAAAGACGGGGCCTTTCTGGGCCTTTCCGGGCCCCCATCCAGGCCAACCTCACCGTGACTAGACTGTGGGGGCGCGAGGACCTGCCAGCGAAGTGGGAATGGCCGAGCCAACACCGGAGCGACAGGGATCCGACCACATCGGAAAGCGAGCCCAATCTCACTGCCCCACGAGACCAGACCGGCCCATGTACAACACCCTCCAGTGAGCCGGACACCACCACCATCATCCACGACTCCTCCGAACGCAATCACTTACTTTACGCAAAGCCAGCCCTGCCATCCAAGAGTAGTCGCCCACCCAGGAAGCGGGGAAAATGCGCCGGCCTGAAGGTGAAACTTAAATTACGCGGCTTCAAGACTCCTCTCCCCAGCGTAACCCTGGCGAACGTGCAAGCGATTGAGACAAGCTGGATGACCTCAACACTAGACTTACCTCCCAGAGGAAGCGAGAAACTGCTGTGTGCTCTGCTTCACCGAGACATGGCTCACTCCGGCCACACCAGATTGTACCGTCCAAACCGAAGGCTTCTCGATTCACCGCACAGTGGCCTCAGGCTAGTCGAAGGACGGGGGTGTTTGCCTCCTCATCAACACCTCCTGGTGCTCGGCTGTGGGGTCCCTAGCGTGCCACTGCTCCCCTGGCCTAGAATACCTGACCGAGAAGTGTCGCCCCTTCTACCTCCCACGGAATTCATCTCTGCACTCATCACAGCATCTGCATCCCACTCCAGGCGGACGGGAAGAAAGCATTTGCCGAACTCCACTCCACCATCAACAACCAAGTAACTAATCACCTCGAAGCCCTGACAATTGTGGCTGGAGATTTCAACCAGGCCAACCTCAGGAAGGTCCTCCCCAAACTCCAGCAACATATCTCCTGCCCCACCAGAGGTACAAACACCCTGGACCACAGCTACATGAGCATCAAAGGTGCCTACCACTCCATTCCCCGACCACACTTTGGCAAATTCGACCACAAGTCGATACTCCTACTTCCGGCTTACAAACAGTAACTCGAGCGTGCTGAGCCAGTCAAGGAAACCATGCAGTGCTGGGCCGAGGCATTCGAGAACATCCTCCTCGGCTGCTTGGAGTGTGGACTGGTCCATATTCAAGACCGCGGCAGCGAACCTGGACGAGTGTGCAATCAGCGTCACAGACTTCATCAGTAAGTGTGTTGAGGATTGTGTACCAAAGAAGACAATTCGGGTATTCCCCAATCGGAAACCCCGGCTCAACCAAAGGGTTCACTCGCTGCTGAAGCTCCGGGCGGAGGGGTTCAGGTCTGATGACCCTGACCTAGATAAGAAATCCAGGTACGACGTACGGAAAGCCATCAGGGACGCCAAAAGACAATACCGCATCAAACTGGAGTCCCAGGCTAAGGCAATAAACCCACAACGACTATGGAAGGGCCTACACAAGATCACAGGCTGTAAAGCAAGGCCAGGCGGAATATCTGGGGCTGGAACATCCCTCCGCGATGAACTGAACAGGTTCTATGCCAGCTATGAGCAGCCAGCCAATGCATCAGTGCCACCCGCCCCAACAGCCCTGGACACACCCATACCCACGATGACAGCCTCAAGAGGCGAGAGCTGAATCCGCGGAAAGCGACAGGCCCCGACGGAGTCCCTGAGCGAGCACTCAGAGCCTGCGGAGCGAGCTGGCGAGTGTATTCGCAGGCATCTTCAACACCTCACTCCTCCGCTCTGAGGTCCCCACCTCCTTCAAGAAGACCACCATAACACCAATACCAAAGAAGACAAGGTAGTGTGCCTCAACGACTACCGACCGGTCGCCCTGACGTCTATTATCATAAAATGCTTCGGGTGGCTAGTCATGAGACGGATTAACGCCAGCCTCCCAGACGGTCTCGATCCACTGCAGTTTGCCTATCACCACAACCGGTCCACAGCAGACACTATCTCGCTGGCTCTGCAATCAACACTCGAACACCTCAACAACAAGGACACCTTTTTTATAATATCTCTTTATTCGCATTTCTCATATTTATAAACAATTGTATATATGTCACATTTTTCTTACCCTCGTTAATTTACTTTATTGTACAGAAAGGTTTATTTTGTCTTTCTTTTAATTGGTCCCATATACATTTTGTCCCTCCCCATTCCCACCCCCCTGCCTTTTGTAATCCCCCTGTCCCTCCCCCTACCCACCCCCCCTGTCCCTTCGTCCTCCTGTGCTTTGTTTTTATTTCTGGGGGGGGGGGGGCGGATGTTAACCCTCCTCTTCTTTTTGTGGTTTCTCCACCTCCCTACCCTCCCCTCCCCGCCAGTGACAGCGGGAGCATGTCCCACCCTCCCCGCCAGTGACAGCGGGAGCATGTCCCACCCTCCCCGTCAGTGACAGCGGGAGCATGTCCCACCCTCCCCGTCAGTGACAGCGGGAGCGTGTCCCAACCTCCCCGTCAGTGACAACGGGAGCATGTGCCACCCTCCCCGTCAGTGACAACGGGAGCATGTCCCACCCTCCCCGCCAGTGACAACGGGAGCGTATCCCACCCTCCCCGCCAGTGACAACGGGAGCATGTCCCACCCTCCCCGCCAGTGACAACTGGAGCGTATCCCACCCTCCCCGTCAGTGACAACGGGAGCGTGTCCCACCCTCCCCGCCAGTGACAATGGGAGCGTGTCCCACCCTCCCCGCCAGTGACAACTGGAGCGTATCCCACCCTCCCCGTCAGTGACAACTGGAGCGTATCCCACCCTCCCCGCCAGTGACAACGGGAGCAAGTCCCACCCTCCCCGCCAGTGACAATGGGAGCGTGTCCCACCCTCCCCGTCAGTGACAACGGGAGCCTGTCCCACCCTCCCCGCCAGTGACAACGGGAGCGTGACCCACCCTCCCCGTCAGTGACAACGGGAGCAAGTCCCACCCTCCCCGTCAGTGACAACGGGAGCATGTCCCACCCTCCCCGCCAGTGACAGCGGGAGCGTGTCCCACCCTCCCCGTCAGTGACAACGGGAGCATGTCCCACCTCCGAAAGTCCTCCTTCAATTGTTCAACCAATCAGGTCAATAACTGCTCCCACCCCCGTGCTCCCTGAATTCCCAAGTAACAGAAACTCCCACCCACCACTTTAAACAGCAGCTTCCCCCCCGTCTCCTCTCCTGCTCCCTGGCCTGGATCACAAAAATCTCACTTTTACCCAGAATCAATTTGCACCCCGAGAACCGGCGAAATTCCGCTGGGATCTGCATGACCTCCCCCGTCCCTCCTGACGGGTCAGAAATATATCGGAGTAGGTTGTCTGCTCATAATGAGACGGTGTATTCCAGCCCCTCCCCCCCCCCCCCCCCCACCCCGGACTAGTCCCTTTCAGTCCTTTGATGCTCTCAGCGCCATCGCCAATGGCTCTATAGCCAAGGCAAAAATAATGGGGAGAAAGGACATCCTTGCGTAGTCCCCCGGTGCAGTCTAAATTAGTCCGAACTCACCCGGTTAGTCCGCACATTCGCCACCGGTGCCTGGTACAGCAACCGATCCCAAGCCCAAACCGTCTCAGGATCGCCCACAAATAATTCCACTCCACCCAGCCAAAGGCCTTTTCCGTGTCCATAGCGACCACTACCTCCACCTCCCTCCCCTCGGAGGGCATCATGATCACATTTAGGAGCCTTCTAACGTTGGCCGTTAGCTACCTGCCTTTAACAATCCCCATCTGGTCTTCCCCTATCACCCCCGGAACACAGTCCTCCACCCTGAAAACCAAAATTTTGGCCAGCAGTTTGGCATCGGCGTTCAGTAGGGGGAGTGGTCTGTATGACTTGTAGCGCACAATGACTTACGAGAGAGACGAGAAGTGATGAAGTCGATCCAGGCTTTATTAAGCAAGTCTTGTCCCCAGCAGTTCAGCAACAGAATGAAGCGGCGGGGAGAAGCTCGGGTTCTTATACTCCACCTTCAGGGCGGAGCCAGGAGTCAGCAGCCAACCAGGACCCGGGATCTGTCAGCCAATAGCATCACGGCTTCACAGTCCCACATGACACCTAATACATACCACCACATTCACCCCTTGTTAAAAAGGAACCTGGCGGGGTGGTGGTTTGCATGGTGGTAGGGGTTTACAAGGCTGGTCCTGGGAGGAAAATTTCGGACATGTTACTATAGTTTTAGCCCTACACTGGGCTATGTACAAAGTTTGTGAAACTATTTACAAATATTAGTAAGAGAAAAACATTTTTTTTTTTTGTTACAATACAACAACATTCTTGGTGTCACGCGGATGCCACGAGTCGAGCGGGCGGTCTGGTCTTCCCCGTCGATCGCCTCAGCCCCGGTGGTGGTGCAGGTGCTTGATCAGGCGTTGTCGTCTCCGGGAGCGTTTTGGTGTTCGTTCCTGTTTCACTCCTGGGCGGGCGCTAAGTGGACCGATCCTCCCGGGAAGGGGGCGGTCGTGGGGTGCGCCGGTGGTATGGAGGGGATGATCGGTGTCGGGGGGGTGTGTGTGTTGCCGGCGGGCGCCAGGTCCCGCAGGGAGACCGTATCCTGTCGGCCGTCGGGGTACTCCACGTAGGCGTACTGCGGGTTCGCGTGGAGAAGGTGAACCCTCTCGACCAACGGGTCCGACTTGTGCGCCCGCACATGTTTCCGGAGCAAGATGGGTCCTGGGGCCGCCAGCCAGGTCGGCAGTGTCGTTCCGGAGGAGGACTTCCTGGGGAAGACAAGGAGGCGCTCATGAGGCGTTTGGTTAGTGGTGGTACACAGCAGCGACCGGATGAAGTGGAGAGCATCCGGGAGTACCTCCTGACACCGGGAAACTGGGAGATCCCTGGACCGTAGGGCCAGCAGGACTGTCTTCCAGACCTTGCCGTTCTCCCTCTCTACTTGCCCATTCCCCCGGGGGTTGTAGCTGGTCGTCCTGCTCGAGGCTATGTCCTTGCTGAGCAGGAACTGGCGCAGCTCGTCACTCATGAAGGAGGACCCCCTGTCGCTATGGATATATGCGGGGCAACCGAACAGTGTGAATATGGTGTCAAGGGCTTTAATGACTGTGGCCGCGGTCATGTTGGGACAGGGGATGGCGAAGGGGAAATGAGAGTACTCGTCCACCACGTTCAGGAAGTATGCGTTGCGGTCGGTGGAGGGGAGGGGCCCTTTGAAATCCAGACTGAGGCGTTCAAAGGGGCGGGATGCCTTGATCAGGTGCGCTCTATCCGGCCTGAAAAAGTGCGGTTTGCACTCTGCGCAGATGTGGCAGTTCCTGGTGACTGTACGGACCTCCGCCACAGAGTAGGGGAGGTTGCGGGACTTTATGAAATGGTAGAACCGAGTGACCCCCGGGTGGCAGAGGTCCTCGTGGAGGGTTTGGAGGTGGTTAATTTGTGCGTTGGCACATGTGCCGCGGGATAGGGCATCGGACGGCTCGTTCAGCTTTCCGGGACGGTACAAGATCTCGTAGTTGAAGGTGGAGAGCTCGATCCTCCACCTTAAGATCTTGTCATTTTTAATTTTGCCCCGCTGTGCATTATCGAACATGAAGGCTACCGACTGTTGGTCGGTGAGGAGAGTGAATCTCCTGCCGGCCAGGTAATGCCTCCAATGTCACACAGCTTCCACTATGGCTTGGGCTTCCTTTTCCACTGAGGAGTGGCGGATTTCTGAGGCGTGGAGGGTTCGGGAGAAAAAGGCCACGGGTCTGCCCGCTTGGTTAAGGGTGGCCGCCAGAGCTACGTCGGATGCGTCGCTCTCGACCTGGAAGGGGAGGGACTCGTCGATGGCGCGCATCGTGTCCTTTGCGATATCCGCTTTGATGCGGCTGAAGGCCTGGCGAGCCTCTGTCGGCAGGGGGAAGGTAGTGGTCTGTATTAGCGGGCGGGCCTTGTCTGCATACTGGGGGACCCACTGGGCGTAATATGAAAAGAACCCCAGGCAACGTTTCAGGGCTTTGGAGCAGTGGGGGAGAGGAAATTCCATAAGGGGGCGCATGCGTTTGGGGTCGGGGCCTATTATCCCATTGCGCACTACGTATCCCAGGATGGCCAACCGGTTTGTGCTAAAAACGCACTTTTCCTCGTTGTATGTGAGATTCAGGGCATTAGCGGTCTGGAGGAATTTTTGGAGGTTGGTGTCGTGGTCCTGCCGATCGTGGCCGCAGATGGTTACGTTGTCGAGATACGGGAACGTGGCCTGCAACCCGTGCTGGTCAACCATTCAGTCCATCTCCCGTTGGAAGACCGAGACCCCGTTCGTGACACCAAATGGGACCCTTAGGAAGTGGTATAGACGCCCGTCTGCCTCGAAGGCTGTGTACTCGCGGTCACCTGGGCGGATGGGGAGCTGGTGGTAGGCGGACTTGAGGTCCACGGTGGAGAAAACCTTATACTGGGCAATCCGATTTACCATGTCGGATATGCGGGGGAGAGGGTACGCATCTAGCTGTGTGTACCTGTTGATGGTCTGGCTATAGTCTTTGACCATCCTTTGTTTCTCCCCGGTCTTTACTACTACCACCTGGGCTCTCCAGGGACTATTGCTGGCCTGGATTATGCCTTCCTTCAGCAGCCGCTGGACTTCGGACCGAATGAATGTCCGGTCCTGGGCGCTGTACCGTCTGCTCCTAGTGGCGACGGGTTTGCAATCCGGGGTGAGGTTTGCAAACAAGGACGGCGGTTCAACCTTGAGAGTTGCGAGGCCGCAGATAGTGAGTGGGGGTATTGGGCCGCCGAATTGAAATGTTAGGCTCTGCAGGTTACACTGGAAATCTAATCCCAGTAATGTGGGCGCGCAGAGTTGGGGAAGGACGTAGAGCCTGTAGTTCTTAAACTCCCTCCCTTGCACCGTTAGGTTCGCGATGCAGAACCCTTTGATCTCCACGGAGTGGGATCCTGCAGCTAGGGAAATCTTTTGCGTACTTGGATGGATGGTCAGAAAACAGCGTCTTACCGTGTCGGGGTGAATGAAACTTTCGGTGCTCCCGGAGTCGATCAGGCATGGTGTCTCGTGTCCGTTGATCAGCACCGTTGTTGTCGTCGTCTGGAGCGTCCGGGGCCGTGATTGATCCAGAGTCACCGAAGCCAGTCGTGGTAGTAGTGTCGCGGCGTCTTCTTCGGACCCCGTGGAGCCGTCGATGCTGGGGTCCTTTGTTGTCAACCAAGATGGTGGCGTCCATGAATCGCACGTGGTCGGGGGTGGACAAAATGGCCGCCCCTATGGGTCGCACGTGGCTGGAGGGTCACAGGATGGCGGCGCCCATTCTCCCCTCGTGGTGCCCGGGACCCAAAATGGCGGCACCCGCGGGTCGCACATGGGGTGCTGGGGGGGTTGGGGAGCGTTCGGGCTATGCTGGGCTCGTTCTTCTCCGGGGATTGCGGCGACCCCCCGGGACCGGCACACAGCCGCGTAATGGCCCTTCTTGCCACAGCTTTTACAAATAGCTGCGCGGGCCGGGCAGCGCTGCCGGGGGTGTTTCGCTTGCCCGCAGAAATAGCAGCGGGCCCCCCCGGGATGGTCTAGCGCTTTAACCGCGCAAGCCTGTGAGGGGGGGGGTTGTCGTGACGGGGGTCCACGGAGCCCAAGGGGCTGCCGCGCGGTCGGGGCCGTAGGCACGGGCGTTTTGCGAGGCCACATCTAGGGAAGCTGCGATGGCCCGTGCCTCTGAGAGTCCTAACGACTCTCTTTCTAAAAGTCTTTGGCGGATTTGGGGAGAGTTCATACCTGCCACAAAAGCATCGCGAATTAGCATGTCCGTGTGTTCCATCGCGTTCACCGGCGGGCAGCTGCAGCCCCGTCCCAAAATTAGCAGCGCGGCGTAGAATTCTTCTAGCGATTCTCCGGGACTTTGCCGTCTCGTTGCGAGTTGGTGGCGCGCGTAGACCGGTTCACGGGGTGAACGTAGATGCTCTTCAGTAACGCGAGCGCCGTCGGGAAATCCTCTGCGTCTTCTATGAGAGGATAAATTTCCGGGCTTACCCTCGAATGCAGGACCTGCATTTTCTGGTCTTCTGTGATCCGGCCGGGGGCCGTTCGGAGGTAGCCTTCAAAACATGCTTGCCAGTGTTTAAATACTGCTGCCGAGTTCGCTGCGTGGGGGCTGATCCGCAGGCATTCCGGGGCGATCCGGAGCTCCATAGTCTTTTAAGCTCGCTTAATAAATTGTAGCGCACAATGACTTATGAGAGAGACGAGAAGTGATGAAGTCGATCCAGGCTTTATTAAGCGAAACTTGTCCCCAGCAGTTCAGCAACAGAATGAAGCGGCGGGGAGAAGCTCAGGTTCTTATACTCCGCCTTCAGGGCGGAGCCAGGAGTCAGAAGCCAACCAGGACCCGGGATCTGTCAGCCACTAGCATCACGGCTTCACAGTCCCACATGACCCCTAATACATACCACCACATGACTCACATAGCTCTGGGTCCTTCTCCCGCTTCAGGATCAATGAGATTGAAGCCTGCGATATTGTTGGGGGAAGGACACTTCACGTCCTTGCCTCATTAAATGCCCTCACAGCTATATTGCTTTTTGATTAACTTGCTGGCCTCGAACAGGGTTTGGAACAGGCTGATGAATTGTCCCCAAGTAGGAAGCTTCCTCTGACCCTCGGGTGGCGAACTTAATCTTCTCCAGGTGGAGAAAGTCCGAGAGGTCAGCGAGCCAGACTGTCGCTGTGGGTAGTGCTGCCGATCGCCACCGAGCAGGATTCTCTGGTTTGCGATTAGGGAAGCGGAAGCAATGGCGTTAGCCGCTTTCCTTTTTGCGTAGTTCTGGTTGATCCGATGTCCCAAAGGTTGCCACTATTAGGCATGGCTTCACCCTCACCCCCACAAACTTGGGCATTGCCTCGGTCGGCAATTTTATTATTCAAATCGCGAATCATGTTCTGTGTCAGTTCGACCATAAGACATAGGTGCAGAATTAGGCCACTCGGCCCATCGAGACTGCTCCACCATTCAATCATGGCTGATATTTTCTCATCCCCATTCTCCTGCCTTCTTCCCATAACCCCTGATCCCCTTATTAATCAAGAACCTATCTATCTCTGTCTTGAAGACACTCAGTGATTTGGCCTCCACAGCCTTCTGCGGCAAAGAGTTCCACAGATTCACCACCCTCTGGCTGAGAAAATACTCCTCATCTCTGTTTTAAAGGATCGTCCCTTTAGTCTGAGATTGTGCCCTCTGCTTCTAGTTTTAAGTTCAAGTAGAAACATCCTCTCCACGTCCACTCTATCCAGGCATCGCAGTATTCTGTAAGTTTCAATAAGATCCCCCCTCATCCTTCTAAACTCCAACGAGTACAGACCCAGAGTCCTGAACAGTTCCTCATATGACAAGCTCTTCATTCCAGGGATCATTCTTGTGAACCTCCGTTGGACCCTTTCCAAGGCCAGCACATCCTTCATAGATACATCGATACATAGCAGATAGGAGCAGGAGAAGGTCTTTTGGCCCTTCGAGCCTGTTCCGACATTCATCACGATCATGGCTGATCATTCAACTCAGTAGCATAATCCTCCTTTCTTCCCATAGCCTTTGATCCGATTCACCCCAAATGCCATATCCAGCCGCCTCTTGAATATATTCAATGTTTTAGCATCAAGTATTTCCTGTGGGAATGAATTCCACAGGCTCACCACTCTTTGTGAAGAAATGTCTGCTCATCTCTGTCCGAAATGGTTTCCCCTGAATCCTCAGACTGTGACCCCTGGTTCTGTGCACCGCACCAGGCCCTGAATAATTGCAGCAACACATCCCCGTTTCAATTCTCGAGACCTCTCGCAATGAAGCCAACATACCATTAGTTTTCTTTACCGCCTGCTGCACTTGCACGCTTACCTTCAGGCGACTGGTGCACAAGAATGCCCAGGTCCCGCTGCACACTCCCCTCCCCCAATTTACAACCATTCAGGCAGTAATGGATATTTAGTATAATATAATATTTGATATCATGATGGGGCCCAAAACTGCTCACAATACTCCAAATGATGTCTCACCAGAGCCTTATACAGCATATGAAGTACTTCACTGCTCTTGTGTTCTATCCCTCTCGACACGAATGCTGACATTGCATTTTCCTTCCTTATTGCCAATTGAACCTGCACATTAACCTTAAGAGAATCGGGAACAAGACTCCCATTGTGCTCCTGATTTCATAAGCATTTCCCTTTTTAGAAAATAGTCTATGCCTCCATGTCTCCTTCCAAAGTGCATAACCTCACACTTCCACATTATATTCCATCTGCCAATTCTTTGCCCACTCGCCTATCCTGTCCAAGACCTTCTGCAGCCTCCCTGCTTCCTCAATACTACCGGTCTCTCTACAGATCTTTGTATCATCTGCAAACTTAGTAACAGTGCCTTCAGTTCCTTCTTCCAGATCATTAATGTATATTGTGAAAAGTTGTGGTCCCAGCACAGACCCCTGAGGCACACCACTAGTCACCTGCTGCCATCCTGAAAAAGACCCCTTTATCCCCACTCTCTGCCTTCTGCCAGTCAGCCAATCCTCTATCCATGCCAGGATCTTACCCTGAACACCATGGGCTTTTAACTTATTTAACAGTCTCCTATGCGGCACATTGTCAAAGGCCTTCTGGAAATCTAAATAAATCACGTCCACTGGTTCTCCTTTGTCTAACTTCCTTGTTACTTCCTCAAAGAACTCTAACAGATTTGTCAGACATGGCATCCCCTTGAATAAACCGTGCTGACTCAGTCCTATTTTACCAGGCACTTCCAAGTACTCCGCGATCTCATCTTTAATAATTGACTCTAAAATCTTACAAATGACCGAAGTCAGGCTAACCAGCCTATAATTTCCCACCTTCTGCTTCCCTCCCTTCTTTAATAGTGGTGTAACATTAGCCACTTTCCAGTCCCCTGGGACCCTTCCTGCTTCCAGTGATTCCTGAAAGATCACAAACAATGCCTCCACAATCTCTTCACATATCTCTTTTACATCCCTGAGGTGTAGTCCATCCGGTCCAGGAGATTTATCCACCTTCAGACTTTTCAATTTCCCCCGAACATTCCCCTTAGTGATGGTCACTGCACTCACCTCTGACCCTTGAGTCCCCTCGAGCTCTGGCATCCCTCTGGTGTCTTCCGCAGTGAAGATTGATGCAAAGTGTTCAAGGTGAAAATATTCACAAGAAGGCCTGAGGATGAGTAAAGAAGTAGTTTATTATATCAGATCTGGGAGAAAAGGCCTGAGGCTCCCCAGCCTATTGACAGCACTCTTTCTCACTTGAGCTGAGGCTCACACGGGTTAATATACAGATACAAGGGGCGGATTCTTATTTACATACAATCAATCAACTGTATTCGCGTCACACTTTATTACATGCAGTCAATCAATTTTCTTAGCATCCCAGTTATCACATATATGGTTAAAGTGGGTGTTGTCTTACCCGCCCCTAACTTCATACAGAAGTCATTCAAAACTAACACAAGGATATGTCCTGTCTACAGCGGGGGACCTTGAGCTTTATCAAGGATACATTGCACTCCTTGTTCTGTGAAGCTGTTCTCAGCGGCTGTTGGAATACTCTCTATACATACCCACGGTTGGTTCTCATGAGGCAGCTTAAGTTCAGCGATTTTGTGTCTTTAATATTTTGTGTCTTTAATATTGCTAAAACAGCTGACAGCCATTTTGTGTCCTTCCTGATATTAACAAGCATTGTGTACACACTATCTGTTTCTACAAACTGCCTCTTCTAAACAGGCATCTGAGCCAATGAGTACCATTTGTCTCAGCAGAACTATTCAAAAGTAATATAGGAGCACAAATGTAGTTACAGGGCCACCGATAATTTATATCATAGTCCAGTATCAGAAAATGCCCTCCAACACAAGCCATCTCTTTGTTTCCTATTATTACTTGTCCAGCCGCATTTTCCAGTGGTCCAATGTCTATTTTGCCTCTCTGTTACCTTTTATATATTGAAAAAAAAGTCATCCTATCTTCTATTATATTACCAGCTAGCTCGCACCCATACTTCATCTTCTCCCCCCTTATTGCTTTTTTAGTTATCGTCTGCTCACTTTTAAAGGCTTCCCACTAATCTTCGCCACTTTGTATGCTTTTTCTTTGGCTTTAATGCTGTCCTTGACTTCCCTCATCAGCCATGGATGCCTTGTCCTTCCTTTGGCATGTTTCCTTCTCCTTCGGATGAATTTCTGTTGTGCCTCCCGAATAACCCCCCAAAACTCCTGCCATTGCTGTTCCACTGTCTTCCCTGCTCGGCTCCTTTTCCAATCAACTCTGGCCAGCTCCTCCCTCATGTCTTTGTAGTTACTCTTATTTAATTGTAATACCGTTACATCTGACTCCAGCTTCTCCCTCTCAAACTGCAGGGTAAATTCTATCATATTGTGGTCACTGCTCCCTAAGGGTTCCTTCACCTTAAGTTCCCTAATCACGTCTGCCTCATTACACATCACCAAATCCAGAATTGCCTGTTCCCTAGTCGGCTGTGTCAGAAGCTGCTCCAAAAAATTATCTTTTATACATTCCACAATTTCCTTTTTGTGGGATCCACTACCAACCTGATTTTCCCAGTCCACCTGCATATTGAAGACCCCCATGATTATTGTAATATTGCCTTTTTTACGTGCCTTTTCTATCTCCTGATTTATTTTCTGCCCCACCTCCTGACTACTGCTCGGGGGCCTGGACATAACTCCCATCAGGGTCTTTTTACCTTTGCGATTTCTCAACCCTACCCACAGAGATTCTATGCCTTCTTGTCCGATATCGCTCCTTGCTAATTAACTTCATTCCTTGTAACACTGCAATCCCGTCCCCTTTGCCCATTTGCTTGTCCTTTCAATAGGACATATATCCTTGCATATTTAGATCCCAGCCCTAATCCACTCGAAACCACGCCTCTGTGATGCCCACAACATCAAAGAACAAAGAAAAGTACAGCACAGGAACAGGCCATTCGGCCCTCCAAGCCCATGCCGACCATGCTGCCTGACTAAACTACAATCTTCTACACTTCCTGGGTCCGTATCCCTCTATTCCCATCCTATTCATGTATTTGTCAAGATGCCCCTTAAACATCACTATTGTCCCTGCTTCCACCACCTCCTCCGGTAGCGAGTTCCAGGCACCCACTACCCTCTGTGTAAAAAACTTGCCTCGTACATCTACTCTAAACCTTGCCCCTCGCACCTTAAACCTATGCCCCCTAGTAATTGACCCCTCTACCCCAGGGAAAAGCCTCTGACTATCCACTCTGTCTATGCCCCTCATAATTTTGTAGACCTCTATCAGGTCGCCCCTCAACCTCCGTCGTTCCAGTGAGAACAAATCAAGTTTATTCAACCGCTCCTCATAGCTAATGCCCTCCACACCAGGCAACATTCTGGTAAATCTCTTCTGCACCCTCTCTCAAGCCTCCACATTCTTCTGGTAGTGTGGCGACCAGAATTGAACACTATACTCCAAGTGTGGCCTAACTAAGCTTCTATACAGCTGCAACATGACTTGCCAATTCTCATACTCAATGCCCCGGCCAATGAAGGCAAGCATGCCGTATGCCAATTTCTATGCGTGCAACAAGCTCATTTACCTCGTTCCTTTTGCTGCGCGCATTTATATACAACACCCTCAGTTCATCATTGAACACTTGTCACCATTTCTGTTCTGCCCGAGGGTGGTGTTGTTACCTTATTCTGGTTCATTATTCTCCTTCAGTTATCAGACCTTCTCAACTAACATTCTGGTTCCCAACCCCTTCCATAATAGTTTAAATTCTCCCGCGTTTAATGGTAACTTCCACAATATGATAGTGGATGATTCAGCGACAGTGAAGCCATTGAATATCAAGGTGCAGAGTTAAATTATCTCTTGTTGGATGTTGACACTTGCCCAGCACGATAATTTCTTGCCACTTGTCAGCCGATACCTGGATGTTTTGAAGGTCAGGCTGAATTTGGACTTTAATTGTACTAGTATCTGTGGAACCGCGAATGGCGCTGAACATTATGGAAATATCTGCAAACATCCTGCTTCTGACATTCTGTTGCGAAAGAAGGTCAATGATGAACAAGTGAAGATTTCTGTACCTAGGACTTTATCTTGAGGGGAAAGACCCTCTTGGATATCAAGTCCCTCTTCGATAGCGGATGACATCAAGGAGAAACGTTAAAACCAAAAAGGGACTGGAGCAGCCGATGGGGTAATCGAGGGTAGTCGTCGGACGACGGCCCAAGCGGGCATGGGGGGGGGGGGGGGGGGGTGGTGAGCTCGCCTACGTACTGTTTTTTCTTACTGATAATAAGAATTGATAATTGATAATATTAGTTGTATAAATCTACAGGGCGTGGCCTTGCCCTGCTGCAGGTGACTACAAGGGAGAGAATTGATTGGTACGTCGCAGGTAAGGCTTGATATCGGGATCAGAGCTGAACAGGATAAATCTGGAGTATGTCTGAGAAGGTAAGTGGTTCTCCAAAAATCAGGTGACTCCTGTCTTTAACCCTTTCATTCCTACGCTCACCGGAGTAGATTCTGAGCCTCTCATTGGAGTAGATTCTGAGCTACATTTTCGAAGGTAAAACTTGTGTTTTGTGATTTTTTTTCTTGGATTGTTTATTGTCACGTGTACCGAGGTACAGTGAAAAGTATTTTTCTTCTCACACTTACTAGGGCGTAGCAAACTAGACTCAGTCTCCTCGGCCAGCAGGTAGGTGATTGGCTGGTGACCGTAAGTAGTTTTTCCTTCCATTTTTTTCTTGTCATTGTAGTTGTTGTTGGAAGATAACTTAAGGTTTTAGACATGGCAGGAGATCCCAGACCCGTGTCATGCTCGTCATGTGCGATTTGGGAGTTCAGGTTCATGTACACTGTCCCTGGCCTCTTCACGTGCAAATGTGTCCAGATGCAGCTCCTGTTAGACCGCATGACGGCTCTGGAGCTGCGGGTGGACTCACCTTGCAGTCGTGGATAGCACGTTTAGCGAGTTGGTCACACCTCAGGTAAAGTGTACATAGGGAGATAGGAAATGGGTGACCACGAGACAGGGAAAGAGTAGGAAGGCAGTGCAGGGATCCCCTGCAGTCATCTCCCTGCAAAACAGATATACCGCTTTGGATACTGTTGAGGGAGATGGTTCCTCAGGGGAAGGCAGCAGAAGCCAGGTTCATGGCACCGTGGCTGGCTCTGCTGCGCAGGAGGGCAGGCATAAGAGTGGTAGAGGTATCGTGTTAGGGACCCGCTTGTAAGGGGAGTAGGCAGGCATTTCTGTGGATGCAAACAAGACTCCCTGAAGGCATGCTGCCTCCCGCGTGCAACAGTCCTGGATGTATCAGAGCAGCTACAGGACATTCTAAAAGGGGAGGGTGAACAGCCAGCGATCATGGTGCATACAAGCACCAACGATATAGGGAAAAACGTGATGAGGTCCTACATGCTGAATTTAGGGACTTAGGAGATAAACTAAAAAGTAGCACCTCAAAGGTTACAATATCAGGATTGCTATCAGTGCCACGTGCTAGTCAGAGTAGGAATGACAGGATGAATGTGTGGCTTGAGAGACGGTGCTGTTGCTCTTATTAGCCTTAGTTTTCTTAGCTCTAATTCTGTCACCTTTGCTCACGAGTCGCCAGGTATCTTTCTGATACCGCCACGTGGTTCAAGCTCAAGTTATGATTAATAATGCAGCACACCGCTTAGTAAGAGTTAAAACAACGATCATTTATTATATACAGCAATAAATACTTATACAATAATCCTACTTCTAGACTAACACCTACCACTAAAGGCCAATACTTAACTTTGGGGATGGCCCACCAGGTCAGGGAAACGAATGGTCTTTTGAATTGGTCTGAGCCTGCGGGATTCAAAGGCTGATACAGGTCGATGGCTAGGAGTCTCTATCTGGTAGCGATCGCTGGAGTCAAACTTACTTGTTTCTTCTTCGAAGGTTCTTGCGAAGGTTGCGAGCAGGAAGAGAAGAGAAGGGTCAATCTGAACTTGGCCCCTTACTCTTATAGTTCCCAGGGGCTTCCCGCCTCTCGGGGCGGACCTTGACCCTGGTTCCAAGTGATTGGACTTGGTCCCAATCACTTGTTTCGATATGCTCCAGTAATGGGGCGATTCCTTGATCGGGGGGGTGGTCGCCCTCCTTTCTTTGTGTTAGCCTCCCTGGCGCCAAGAGGTCTGGAGTAGCTTTATGTTGCTAATGTGTAGCAATTGTTCCCGGCGATGGCTGTTTACTATGCAGATGGCTGGATTGTTGTGGGGCTAATGGCTGCAGGTTTCGATCTGTCTGGATTCCCCCAGAGGCGAATACACGGTTTTACCTGCAGCCGTCCGTTTGAGTCCTGCTGGCTGATTTTCCCATCAGCCTCTGCCGTTCGCCATTTTGGATCGGGGTTTGACCAATTTATTCGGGAAGCAGCCATTCCCTCCTTGTCATCCTAACGCGAAGCGTGAAGGATCACATAAATTTGTTTCTTCCATTCCCTGACCAGGGGGGACACCTCCTACATGGCCGCTGCTCTGACCCTCGCTATGCACAAAATTTTACCTAAAAATTCTAAGGGCGCTATGTCAGAGATACATGCATTAACAATTAAAACTAGGAACCTCTAAGTTTACCTTATTACACTATGCTCCATAAACATTGCATTATCCTATCTTCCTAAAATATACAACAAAAATCCCATAATTCTATCATCTTTCCTGGCTTGGCAGTCAAGCTCAGGATCATAGTGTTTTTTCAAGAAAATGTTGTACATTCCTTTATTTATAGTCGTAACGCAAGTGAATGCTCTTTATTATTTCATTTGCGGGGGTCGGGGGTCTGGTCGTAACCGAATATAGGGGATCTGATCCGATATACCGGGGTTCGAGCGCGGTAGGCTTTCCTTCGCCATTTGCGGAGGCGCATAGTCTGCACTGCACAGCAGAGTATCGCCAACGCTAACAGTGCTTCAATCACGTAGGACAGGGAGTACCAAGTTAGAAACTTGGCACACCAGGATAATGCAGCGTGGCTGGTGACTGGGCCCTCGGTCCTGCGGGGCAGTGAAACATTAACTGCGGGGAGGTTTGAAGTAGTGAGGTTCGCGTTCCCGCGCAACCAAATGTCCATAAGAAATATGTTGAGCACGATGAAAGAAGTCCTCATGGTTGTCCTCTTTCTTTTTCTTTCTTTTGATCTTTGTTTTCTCCGGTCCTGGAGCTTCTGGAGTTCTGTAAAACAAGCATAGTGTCTGTAACTACCTTGGTTTAATATCCGGTATGTTAGTGTGTCTGTCCTTTGGGGCCAATTATTCCCTGAAAATTGGTCACCATGTGTGACTCCCTCAAATTTTATTTTTTTCCAAAACGACTTGTAGGACACGGCACACTTCCCAATCATGACCAGTGCTAATTTATCATCCAACTGTTCTAGGATGTAAATAGCATATGGCAGCAACCTAAAGGTCGCCTAAACAAATATAAACTTTTTGAAATGAAAGAATGTCAAATGAGGTGTGTATGGGCCGCGACGGGTAAGATTTGGATGGAGCCCCCGGGTAGGACGGCTACCAATACCGTATCTCCCCTACCCGAGCGCATTTGACCAACGGGGGGGTCCCAAGGCAGGGCGGGTCTCACGCCGTTTCTCCACTGCCTGAGCAACCGACAAGAATCGGCAAAAATGTAGTCATCGTGGTGGGGTTGCTACAGTGGTTCTATCCTCGAATCAGAAGAGCAGCTACGATCGGGCGTCTGGTACCCGAACAGGTATCAGCTGACAAGCTAGTTCCGCTGAACAAGCGTGGGGTCTGTTGACCAGGTATCTGCAGATAAGTTGGTACCGCTGAACAAGCGGGTGGAAAAAATTCTCCTGTCGGACGAACAACACTTAAACAAACGTACGAACAACATAAAACATTCTGCAGGTTCCATGAGGAAGGACAACACTTTTCCCAAGTGTCTCCTTTAAATCATCGTGTGGACACCTCAGTTCTCGGTTGAGAACAGGGTCGCAAAGGGGTTGGCGGCTTGGGAGTCAGACCCGAGGTTGTCCCCTTCTCCCGGGTGCCAAACTCTGGAGTGGATTAGGGTGGAAAGGGCTGCTTGGTGTGAGTTGGGGTCGCTCGTCGTTGCGGACGAGTCTGTAGGAATTGTCGCGGTGCCAATACTTTGTGTCGAGTTGTGTTGGGGCAAAGTCGGGGTCGTCCGTTTGGATCGGTGGTCGGTGGTGGGATTTGTTTAGAAAAGTGATCATGTAGGGATCACTGGAATCAAAATCAGAGTTGCTGGGTGTGGGTCCGGTTGCATGGGGATAGTAGGGAGGCGTGCTGTGGCTATCGGCCGAGCCACAGTCGCTGTCTCTGCTGCTGCAGTCTGTGGGCGTTCCGGGGCGGAGTGTATATTTTGGGGGTGGAGTCGAGGGCGAGTCCGTGGTTGGGCTGGACGTGGTGGAGGTTGGTCGGGGCTGGACGTGGTGGAGGTTGGTCGGGTTACGTTGGCTGTGGGCGGGGTGTGGTCTGCTGCGTCAAGCATGACGTGGTGGGCGTGGTTTGACTGTGGCCCATAAACCTTTAACTGGTTGATCTGAAACTACGCAGTCTTACCATTTGGGTATTTTATCTTGTACAGTGATGGGCTTACTTTATCCGCAATGGAGTACAGACCCGAGTATTTTGGAGACAGAAATGTGCTGGGGTTGTATACAGACAACATCACTTGCTGTCCTATATCATACTCCGTTGCATGCACTGCCTTATCAAAACAGGCCTTGCTCTGTTTCTTTTTGGTGCCCAGTTTTACAGCGGCTGCTAACTGAGCCGTTTTTACATTAGCAACTAATTGCTCCACGGCTTTCTCGTGGGTGAGGGCCGTAACTTCAGGGCTGGTCAGGTCTAAACCTAACAAGAATTCTGTCCCTTTCATGGGGCGTCCAGTCATGAGGGTGTGTGGGGTGTAACCTGTGGAGGTGGAAACTGTTACGCAAAAACATCAGCGCAAAGGGGAGGACTGAATCCCAAGTGGTGTTGTTCTGCTGGACCATTTTTCTGAGGGTGGTTTTTAGGGTCCGATTCATGCGCTCCACTATACCACTCGACTGAGGGTGGTACGCTATGTGGAATTTTTGGGTGATTCCAAATATCGTGAGGACGTTCTGCATGACCCGTCCCGTAAAGTGAGAACCTTGGTCCGATTCAATACTGCGGGGGAGTCCCCATCTTGTGAAGATGTGGTGGGTTAGGATTTTGACGGTGGTTTTCGCGGTGTTGGTGCGGGCTGGAAATGCTTCCACCCAGTTGGTAAAGGTGTCTATGACCACCAGAACATATTTATAGCCATTCCTGCAAGGGGGCAATGGACCTATAAAATCGATCTGGAGGTTAGTCCAGGGGCCGTTTCCGGATCGGGTGTGGCTGATTTGGGCCTTTTTGGCATATCTATCTGGGTTGTTCTGCGTGCAGATGAGGCAATTCTCAATGTAATGGGATACATCTTCCTTGAGATTTGGCCACCAACAAAGCTGTTTGAGGTGGGCTGTAGTGGGATCGATTCCCTGGTGTCCATGACCATCATGGAATAAACAAATCATTTGGTTCCTATCCTGTTCAGGAACTACATAAAGGGTGTCCTTTAACACCACACCGTCATGTGTGGTTATTGTATTTCTGTACCTCTCGTATGAGGCTGGAAACTTCCCTTTCACAATCTCAGTGAGAGCGCTATCCTGCTTCTGGGCCTCTACTAGATCTTCGATCCTAGTCTGCGTGACCTGAACTGCACTCACTGCGCACTCACTGGCGCACTTTCGGGGGGCTTCCAAAAGTACCCATGCCTGGATCCTGCCTTAGCCAGTGCGTCGGCTTTTACATTTCCAGGGGGGGGGGGAGGAACGATGGTGGCTGCGGACTTTTATGATGCCAAAAGTCCTGTTCTGGGCTTTCTCTAGAATATGGCGGAGAAATGGGGCTGAGGGGAGGGGTTTCCCGTCCACGGAAACAAATCCTCTTGTTTCCCACAGGGGCAGAAATTCTGTGAGGCTGTTGCAGACATCGAGGCTGTCTGAGTATATGTCTGATGGGCTGGGGAAGGAATCTGGGTGATCTACTATGTACGCGATGGCCGCCTAAGTGTCCCAGGAGTTTTAATGCTATTTCCTCGAGGGCGCGTCCCTGCGCGTCCTCAACATAAATCCCGCAACCCCGGTATGCGCTGCCCATCTAAGACTGTGGAAGATCCATCCACATAGATCCTAATGGGTTCACACGTGTCCGGGTGAGGGGGGCTCTGAGATGAGTCGGATATTTTCCTGGGGGGTGTTCTTGCTATAAAGGGGTCTGTATTGTGGAGTGGAGAGATGATTTCACACTCATGGGGGGTTCCGGGGTCTTGCAAATTGTCCGCTAAGTATGTGTGAGTCTTTGTCCGTTTGACTGTGATGTCCCGTCCTTGTAAGAGAAGGGTCCACCTAGCAGCGCGGATTTGGCTGACGGTACCGTCCTTAAATCGTCCGTCCAGTAAAAGTTGGGTGGGGGTGTGTTCGGTCAAAATGGTGATGGGGTTCAGTCCGGTAATGTAAGAAAAGTACTGGACCGCCCAGAAAACTGCGAGCAGGTGCCTCTCACAGGCTGAAAATCCCTGCTCCACAGCATCTAAAATTCGGGAAGCATACGCTATGGGTCTCAATTGATCATGCCGTTCCTGCAGGAGCACGGCTGAAAGGGTGCGGTCTGTGGTCGCTACCTCTATTGCGTAAGGGGAAAGTGGGTCGGGAACTTGTAGTGCGGGGGCGGCTATGAGTGCCTGTTTTAATGATTCCACAGCATCCGTATGCTGCGGAAGCCTCTCCCAGGGGGCTCCTTTCTTTAGGAGGTCTGAGAGGGGTGCTGCCTTGCTGGCGAAACCGTCAATGTGGTTTCGGCAGTAGCCAACCAGTCCTAAAAACGACCAGAGGGCTGAAACGTTCTGGGGAAGGGGCAATTTAGCAATCGAGTCAATCCTTTTGTGCTCGATCTCGCGTTTGCCGTGTGTGATAATAGTACCCAAATATATCACCTTTTCTTCCAATATCTGGGCCTTTTTGGGGTTTACTTTACAACCAATGGAATGTAGTAATTCCAGGAGTTCGGACAGAAGCTCAATGTGCTCTTCCTTTGTGTCTGTCTGCAGTAGTAGATCATCTACATACCGTACCAGACATTCGGGGCGAGAAAACTTTGCTCGTCCATTTGCCAGCTGTCGGTGGAAAATGGAGGGGGAGTTGTGGCAGGTATGTCCACGTGTACTGCTGTGCTTTAAAGGTGAAGGCAAATTTGTACTGGCACGCCTTTGCCAATGGAATGGACCAAAATCCATTACTGACGTCCAAAACCGTGAAATATCGGGCATGGAGTCCCTGTTTGAGCATGGTCTCGGGACTTGTTGCTACGGTGGGGGCTGCTGCGGGGGTGACTTTATTGAGTTCCCGTTAATCAATGGTTAGGCGCCATGATCCGTCGGGCTTTCTTACTGGCCAAATCAGAGCATTATTAGTAGAGGCTACTGATCTTAGTACGCCCTGCTCTAATAAGCTCGTGATTACTTTTGAGATTTCTCCCTCTGCTTCTAGGGGAAATCCGTACTGTTTCTGGGGTCTAGGGTCCGGTCCTGTTATTTGCACGGAGCCGGTCATCCGTCCACAGTCGTGCTTGTGGGTCGCGAATGCTGCCCTGTTCTTTTGCAGGACTGCCCTAACCTGTCGGTCCGTGCTGAGTATGGTGGGATTGAACCAAAACTCGCCCACTGCGCTAATTTTGTTCATATAGTCCCCTTTGGTGAGGGTTGCGGGGGCTCTAGCGGATTTCGCCATCTTCCAGACACACTGGTTGACTGGATCGAAGGATAGGTGGTGGGAATTCATAAAATCAATCCCCAGGATGTGTTCTGCTGTGTGGGGCAGGTCGACTAAAACTACGGGGTGTTTTGTGCTAATGGCTCCGATTTGGATGGGTACAGGGGCTGTAATGTGTCCCTGCTGTGAGTGGCCTGTAAAGGCGCTGAGGGTGATAGTGGCTGTAGTGGGCCTCGTGTCCTGACAAAGGGTGGAGGAATTTATGGTGGTGCGGGACCCTCCTGTGTCCCAAAGAAACTCGATAGGCTGTCCCCTAATCTTTGCTGCGACTACGGGTCTTCCTGACCTATCCCAAAGGGTATCGCAGACCCAACTGGGGGAGCCCGTACACAGTCAGTCCGTTGCGGTCAAGTCCGTCTGATCCGAACGGGCGCTAATGCTATGTATGGGCTCTGCCTTTTTCTTATTGAGTTTGCCTGTTTGTTGGGCTCTCTGTTGCTTTTTGGGGCCATTGCACTATTTCGCAAAATGTCCCAACTGTCCGCAGTTGTAACATTCTTGCGATTTGGGTGGGGGGCTGTTCTTTCCCTTGTTTACCCAGGCGGGGTTGTGAGGTGTTGCTTTTACTGCCTGCATGTCTGCGGTGGCTTGCTTTTCCTCTGTGGTTTTAGCGGCGGGTCGATTGTGAACAGACTGCTCCCAAACGCGGGACAATCTTTTACCCACCCACTTCTCGTTATGAGCCTCCTCCGAGGGATCATAACTATTACAGGCTTGTTGTCCTGCCTCTGTGGCATGGGAGATAAGGGTGCGGGTCCATTTGGCCATATTGTCTGGGGACAAATGGGCACTGTCTCCGTCTCCGAAAACGGCTGCGAAGTGAATCCACAGGCGTCCTGCGAACGCTGTGGGGTGTTCAGACTTCGTCTGCCTCCACTTATTGAGGCCATCTACGGGGTCACCCACGATATACCCAATCGCATCCAGGATCGCGGTATGCATTTCTGCAAGGGTGCCTCCTCCTACATTCTGTGGGTCGGGAAGGGCTGCTGCTACCGATTGGTCTAGGCTTAGAACCATGAGCTTTACATGCTCTCTCTCATCCAGGCCGTATATGGTCGCCTGATGTTTGACGGTGGCAAAGAAATGGTGTGGGTCTGAAGCGGGGAGGAACAGTGTGATTTTTGCACACGCGTCCCGTAATTGGGTTACTGTGAGGGGGGTGGAATATAGGAATTCCACCTCGTCCGATGTGGCTGTGCGGTGGGTTGTTACAGGGTTCATGGGAGCCTGAACTACCTGCTGTGTGGGGGGTGGGGGTGCTTTCCTCCTTTGGGGCTTTCCCGGCGCACATGTTCCCTGAACATATCTCTGTGCAGTTTCCTGTAATTCTTCCCAATCAGGGCCGTCTTCCTGGTCTAATTTTTCCCCAAAGGTTTCTTGAAATCCCTTCTGGACAGAAAGCAGTGATTGCAGGTCTGCAATTTGCTTTCGGCACTTCGCATGGTCTATGGTGCTCTGCCTTTGTTCCGTGGTTGCAGCGTGGAGCGCTCTCAAGGCTGCCTTGAGATCACTACATTGCTTCTGTAGTGTCTCCACCTGTTTCTCTGTTTCTTTCTTTACCAGGACTGCACGCTGCGTGTCCTGGTAAGCCTTTTCATACTGGGACTGGAAACTACTCAAATGCGCCAGACAAGACTGGTGACCCCGTTTGGCGTCAGCCACCTCTTCGTCCTTTGCTGCTAATTTCCTTCTTAACTCTAAATTTTCTTTCTCCACCTCGCATACATCGACTTTACTCATATGGTGTATGCCCTCCACATCTTTGCGGAGGGTCTTGACGACCTCCTCCGTGCCTCGCAATTGTGCCAGGCAGGACACAATTGCCATCGGCTTGCGCGCTTTTGCTCAACTCTTTTTGTGGATCTCACTCAGGTTCTCCCACCAAGTATGCCCTATACTTCCGGGACCTGAGTCGTCATTATTGCAGAAATCATCCCACATGGGCCATCCTTTGCCCTTGAGTTATTTCCGCATTTCCTCCTCCCAAATGGGACACTGTCCCACTCTACTGCTGCTGATCGCTGAGACCGCAAATTCCTCGGGATTCATGAGGCGTTGCATTGCCTGCATGGCCATCTCTCCTATCCGCTTGCTTCGTTTAAATTTGGAACAGGGGGCTAAGGTGGTGTCGTAGATGCGGGTACGGCTTGCGCTAATTTCCAAAAATACAGACTTCCGACAGTTTTGACACAACAAAATCTATCAGTTTTACCTTATAGCCCTGTTAGTTACGCATGCCTACACACACATCTGAATTATGACTTATTAATCAGAACTGCTTGAACACTTGTGGTTTTTTGTTCCCAATTGGATTCTAATTCAAATTTCTTGGGTTCTCCAGGAGTGGTTATCCACTTCTAGATCGGGTCCCGTCAGGATGTCGCCAAAATGTTGCTCTTATTAGCCTTAGTTTTCTTAGCTCTAATTCTGTCACCTTTGCTCACGCATCGCCAGGTATCTTTCTGATACCGCCACGTGGTTCAAGCTCAAGTTATGATTAATAATGCAGCACACCGCTTAGTAAGAGTTAAAACAACGATTATTTATTATATACAGCAATAAATACTTATACAATAATCCTACTTCTAGACTAACACCTACCACTAAAGGCCAATACCTAACTTTGGGGATGGCCCACCAGGTCAGGGAAACGAATGGTCTTTCGAATTGGTCTGAGCCTGCGGGATTCAAAGGCTGATACAGGTTGATGGCTAGGAGTCTCTATCTGGTAGCGATCGCTGGAGTCAAACTTACTTGTTTCTTGCGAAGGTTGCGCGCAGGAAGAGAAGAGAAGGGTCAATCTGAACTTGGCCCCTTACTCTTATAGTTCCCAGGGGCTTCCCGCCTCTCGGGGCGGACCTTGACCCTGGTTCCAAGTGATTGGACTTGGTCCCAATCACTTGGTTCGATATGCTCCAATAATGGGGCGATTCCTTGATCGGGGGGGGTGGTCGCCCCCCTTTCTTTGTGTTAGCCTCTCCTGGCGCCAAGAGGTCTGGAGTAGCTTTATGTTGCTAAGGTGTAGCAATTGTTCCCGGGGATGGCTGTTTACTCTGCAGATGTCTGGATTGTTGTGGGGTTAATGGCTGCAGGTTTCGATCTGTCTGGATTCCCCCAGAGGCGAATACACTGTTTTACCTGCAGCCGTTTGTTTGAGTCCGGTTGGCTGATTTTCCCATCAGCCTCTGCCGTTCACCATTTTGGATCGGGGTTTGACCAATTTAATCGGGAAGCACCCATTTTAGGTGGCTACAGTGCAACAGGTAGGGAATTCAGATTGTTGGGACAATGGAACCGGTTTTGGGAGAGGCAGGACCATTAAAAATCAGAAGGTCTGCACTTGGGCAGGACTGGAACTAATATCCTGGGGGTGGGGGGGCGTTGTTTGCTAGCGCTGTTGGGGAGGGTTTAAACGAATGTGGCAGGGTGATAGGAACCAATGCAGAAAGTTGGAGGGTAGTAAAGAGGGGACAGACACTAGTCAGGATTTAAGTGGAAGGCAGCAAAACAGATTGAACTGCCTCGTATAGTAGGGGGTGGGAACCAGAGCAGTAGGACAGCGGGAGAAATAACTGAGGGAGAGCTACAGACTAAGGCAAGTTAGATTAAGAGGAGGAGCAGGCAGGGAATGGTTGGTCAACACAGCAGGGCTGGTGGGCTGAGGTTTATTCGTTTCAATGCGAGGAATATTTCAGGTAAGACAGATGAACTTAAGAGTACGTGGAATTATGATGTTGCTGCAATTATAGATACTTGGTTGAAAGAGGGACAGAATTGGCAACTAAACATTCCAGGATTTACATGCTTCAGGCAGGATAGAGGGGGGTGCAAAAGGGGTGGGGAGTTGCATTATTGGTTAAGGAGAATATCACAGCTATGCTGAGGGAGGACACTTGGAGGGTTCAGGATGCGAGGCAATCTGGGTGGAGCTCAGGAAACGAGGTGTGGTGTCACAATGTTGGGGTTTACTACAGACCGCCAACAGCCAGCGGGAGATAGATGAGCAGATATGCTGACAGATATTAGAAAGACGCATGAACACGAGGAAGAAGGTTGTCGTGGTAGGGTATTTTAACTTTCCCTATATTGACTGGGACACACTTACTGCTAGAGGCATGGATGGAACAGAATTTGTAAGGAGCGTCGAGGAGGGTTTCTTGAAACAATATGTAAACAGCCCGACTTGGGACGGGGCCATATCAGACCTGGTGCTGGGAAATGAGCCCGGCCAGGTGATCGAAGTTTCAGCAGGAGATTATTTCGGGAAAAGTGACCATAATTCTGTAAGTTTTAAGCTGCTTATGGAAAAGGACAAGATTAGTCCTCAGGTGAAGGTGTTAGACTGGGGAAAGATTAATTACAACAGCATTAGGCAGGATCTGGGCGAGCCTGTTTGAGAGAAAATCGACATCCAGCATGTGGGAGGCTTTCAAGTGTAGTTGAATTAGAATTCAGGACCGGCATTTACTGTGAGGAAGAAAGGTAAGGGTGGCAAGTGTAGGGAATCCTGGATAACGAGGGGCATTATTGTTATGGACCAAGTTTAGAGAACCCCAATGTGTATCATGGAATTCACCTGACACATAACGTCTAATAGATTGTGGTTATGGGGAGCACAAGGGCCCACTCTACAGGTGTATGTGCAACAGAGAGCTAAAAGTATTTTCTTAAACAGAAAACAATGTTTATTCTATGAATTCCATTGACATTTTTAAACACAAAAAATAAACATCTTAGGAACCATCAACTAAAATACTCCCCCCAAAGAATACAGTACTCTATAAGAAACCCTTAATCTTCCCTTGCAACATCCATAAGACAAAATACTCTTTTTAACACAGAGATCATGTTTAAATTCACTACTGAGAGCAGTTAGCACTTTGAAATCCTCAAGTGATTTGGGAACATTCTTTAGAATGCAGAGAGCTGGTTATCATACAACTGTTTGCCTTGCCTGCATCTATCCAGCTCTCAAAAAGAAACTAAACACACCCTGTAGTTGCCTTCTCAAAGCGAAAGTGAAAGACAGAGAGCCCAGCTCCACCCACTCTCTTACATCACTGCAGCTATCTGGCAAAAAAACATTTCTTAAAAGGTACACCCACTACAGCTATTCGATAGACATCCATTTCTTAAAGGTACTTGACATTATACCGCCCGCCAAGAAAAAAAAATAAACCATCAACAAGATGATTTCTTTTTTCACCTTTTCACAATCCTTTAAGAAATATGGGCAGTGAATATACGTTTTTTTTAACAAAATAAAACACGCAAACATTTATAATAACACTGCCCCTTTTAGTTCTTCTTCCTCCAGCTGGAATCTTTCTTCATTGACAGTCTCTTTGAACAAGAAGGTCTCTGCACGATCCATCCATTTCGCTATGCCTCAGCATTTCTCGTTAAAGTCAGATTCTTTAGTTTAATCTGACCACAGAGTTCCTTGTAATTCTCCAACACAGGAGCATTGGTTATCACACAGCCTTTATGCAGTCAAATGCCTGTTGAAACTCTGCTGTCCGCTTAAATTAGCGACGTTTCTTCAGCAAGTCCGTCAGTGGAGCAACCACATTGATAATATTTGGCACAAACTTCCAGTAGAATCCACTCTTGCCATGAAATCGCATTATTTACCTTCTTGTCAAGGGTATTGGAAACTCCCCAATAACTCCTGTTTTCACATCCCATGGGACCATTCGACCTGCATGTTGAAACTCACTTGGGCTTTTCCAAAATCACTTTTCCAAAATCACTGAAGGATAGGCAAGGGAATCTATGTGTGGAGCCAGAGGAAATGGGCGAGGTACTAAATGAATACTTTGCATCAGTATTCACCAAAGAGAAGGAATTGGTAGATGTTGAGTCTGGAGAAGGGGGTGTAGATAGCCTGGGTCACATTGTGATCCAAAAAGACGAGGTGTTGGGTGTCTTAAAAAATATTAAGGTAGATAAGTCCCCAGGGCCGGATGGGATCTACCCCAGAATACTGAAGGAGGCTGGAGAGGAAATTGCTGAGGCCTTGACAGAAATCTTTGGATCCTCGCTGTCTTCAGGGGATGTCCCGGAGGACTGGAGAATAGCCAATGTTGTTCCTCTGTTTAAGAAGGGTGGCAGGGATAATCCCGGGAACTACAGGCCGGTGAGCCTTACTTCAGTGGTAGGGAAATTACTGGAGAGAATTCTTCGAGACAGGATCTACTCCCATTTGGAAGCAAATGGACGTATTAGTGAGAGGCAGCACGGTTTTGTGAAGGGGAGGTCGTGTCTCACTAACTTGATCGAGTTTTTCGAGGAGGTCACTAAGATGATTGATGCAGGTAGGGCAGTAGATGTTGTCTATATGGACTTCAGTAAGGCCTTTGACAAGGTCCCTCATGGTAGACTAGTACAAAAGGTGAAGTCACACGGGATCAGGGGTGAACTGGCAAGGTGGATACAGAACTGGCTAGGCCATAGAAGGCAGAGGGTAGCAATGGAGGGATGCTTTTCTAATTGGAGGGCTGTGACCAGTGGTGTTCCACAGGGATCAGTGCTGGGACCTTTGCTCTTTGTAGTATATATAAATGATTTGGAGGAAAATGTAACTGGTCTGATTAGTAAGTTTGCAGACGACACAAAGGTTGGTGGAATTGCGGATAGCGATGAGGACTGTCTGAGGATACAGCAGGATTTAGATTGTCTGGAGACTTGGGCGGAGAGATGGCAGATGGAGTTTAACCTGGACAAATGTGAGGTAATGCATTTTGGAAGGGCTAATGCAGGTAGGGAATATACAGTGAATGGTAGAACCCTCAAGAGTATTGAAAGTCAAAGAGATCTAGGAGTACAGGTCCACAGATCACTGAAAGGGGCTACACAGGTGGAGAAGGTAGTCAAGAAGGCATACGGCATGCTTGCCTTCATTGGCCGGGGCATTGAGTATAAGAATTGGCAAGTCATGTTGCAGCTGTATAGAACCTTAGTTAGGCCACACTTGGAGTATAGTGTTCAATTCTGGTCGCCACACTACCAGAAGGATGTGGAGGCTTTAGAGAGGGTGCAGAAGAGATTTACCAGAATGTTGCCTGGTATGGAGGGCATAAGCTATGAGGAGCGATTGAATAAACTCGGTTTGTTCTCACTGGAACGAAGGAGGTTGAGGGGCGACCTGATAGAGGTATACAAAATTATGAGGGGCATAGACAGAGTGGATAGTCAGAGGCTTTTCCCCAGGGTAGAGGGGTCAATTACTAGGGGGCATAGGTTTAAGGTGAGAGGGGCAAAGTTTAGAGTAGATGTACGAGGCAAGTTTTTTACGCAGAGGGTAGTGGGTGCCTGGAACTCACTACCGGAGGAGGTAGTGGAGGCAGGGACGATAGGGACATTTAAGGGGCATCTTGACAAATATATGAATAGGATGGGAATAGAAGGATACGGACCCAGGAAGTGTAGAAGATTGTAGTTTAGTCGGGCAGTATGGTCGGCACGGGCTTGGAGGGCCGAAGGGCCTGTTCCTGTGCTGTACATTTCTTTGTTCTTTGTTCTTTGTTTGTTCTTTTGACTAGGTTTACCACCAAACCAGCCTCCTGAAGTCAATCGAATAACTCCATCAGATGCTTTAAATGTTCTGTCCATGTCTGGGTGAAAATTACCAGATCGTCGATGTATACCGGGGCAGCACAGTAGCATTGTGGATAGCACAATTGCCTCACAGCTCCAGGGTCCCAGGTTCGATTCAGGCTTGGGTCACTGTCTGTGCGGAGTCTGCACATCCTCCCTGTGTGCGCGTGGGTTTCCTCCGGGTGCTCCGGTTTCCTCCCACAGTCCAAAGATGTGCAGGTTAGGTGGATTGGCCATGCTAAAATTGCCCTTAGTGTTGGGTGGGCCTACTGTGTTATGGGGATAGGATGGAGGTGTGGACCTTGGGTAGGGTGCTCTTTCCAAGAGCTGGTGCGGACTTGATGGGCAGAATGACCTCCTTCTGCACTGTATTTTTTATGATTCTATGATACCGCACAATTGGGTAATCCTGAAATGACTGTGTTAGTTAACCGTCGAAATGTGGCTGGGGCGTTTTTCATGCCAAATGGCATAACTTTGAATTGGTATGTACCATCTGGAATCACAAAATCTGAAATCTCCTTCGCCCTTTCGGATAAAGGTACCTGCCAGTAACCTTTAAGTAAATCCAGTTTGGAAATAAAAGCTGATCGTCCCACTTTCTCAATGCAATCCTCCAAGTGTGGGATAGGATAAGAGTCCGTCCTTGTAAATGCATTAAGCTTTCTATCGTCCACACACAACCTTTGAATACCATCTGGTTTTGGTACCATCAATATGGGTGAGCTCCATTGGCTGCAACCCACTTCAATTATGCCATTTTAAGCATACTTTCAATGTCCTTGTTAACCTGTACCAATTTTAAAGGTTTAAGTCCATATGGATATTGTTTAATTTGAACAGCATTTCCCACATCTACATCATGTATAGCCATTTTAATACTTCCCAATTTATCTCCACAAACTTGCCCATGTGATATCAACAACTCTTTCAGGTCAGTCCTTTTTTCCTCTGGAAGTTAACTCAACAATTTATCCCAATTTTTAAGAACATCCTCGTTTTCCAATTTAATGTGAGGTATGTCAAATTCAAAGTCATCTCGATTTGGTGCATCGCTTTGAGTTAGAATCATTAAAACCTCCTCCTTTTGCTCTCCTTCCCTATCAAAGTGTCTTTTAAGCATATTCACATGACACACTCGGTGAGTTTTCCTTCTATCTGGCGTTCTTACCACATAATTCACCTCACTTAATTTCCTTTCAATCTGATAAGGTCCACAAAACATTGCTTTTAAAGGTTATGAGGGGCATAGACAGGGTGGGTAATCAGAGATGTTTTCAAAGGGTAGAGGGGTCAATTACTAGGGGGCATAGTTTTAAGGTGCGAGGGGAAAGGTTGAGAGATGTACCAGGCAGGTTTTTTTTTACACAGAGGGTAGTGGATGCCTGGAAGTCGCTGCCAGACGAGGTGGTGGAAGCAGGGACGGTAGTGATGTTTAAGGGGCATCTTGACAAATACGTGAATAGGATGGGAATAGAGGGATACGGACACAGGAAGTGTAGAAGATTGTAGTTTAGTCGGGCAGCATGGTCGGCACGGGCTTGAAGGGCCGAAGGGCCTGTTCCTGTGCTGTACGTTTCTTTGTTCTTTGTTCACCTACCACTGGTAACAATACTAAAACTTTATCTCCACTGGCAAAACTACAAACTTTGGATTTCTTGTCTGCTACCCGTTTCATCACATGTTGTGCAATTTCTAAATGCTGCCTAGCCAATGCCCCTGCTCTATTTAATCGCACCCTAAAATTTGACACGTAACCCAATAATGTAAGTTCCGATTTCTCACTCACCAATTTTTCCTTAATCAATTTAAGTGGTCCTCTTACGTCATGACCAAACATTAGTTCAAAAGGTCTGGTTGACTCATTAGGTGCATCCCTAATTGCAAACAGTAGAATGGATTCGAATTTGTTCTTTGTTCAAGTATGCCATTGAAAGCATACTTTCAATGTCCTTGTTAACCTGTTTTCCTTTATCCCAAATTCCTTTATCCCAATCCTCTGGATAATTTTGACAATAAGCCCTCAACAATGTCTTTAATGTATGATGCCACATTTTTAATGCTCCCTGCGATTCTGGATGGCACGCAGTTGATTTAAATAGTTTTATTCCTAAGCTATCCACAACTTCTTTGTAAAACTTTCAGGTAAAATTTGTTCCTTGATCCGATTGTATTTGGGTAGTCCATATCTGGTTAAAAAAATTAAGTAACTCCTCCACAATATTTTTAGCTTTAATATTACGTACAGGAATGGCCTCTGGAAACCTGGTAGACACATTCATTAAAGTGAAAAGGTATTGATTCCCACTTTTCGTTTTTGGAAGCGGTCCTACGCAATCAATTAGGACAATTATAAAAGGTTCCTCAAATGCTGAAATGGGTATTAGGTACGCTGGTTTTCTCACTGCTTGAGGTTTCACTATCACTTGACACGTGTGACATGATCGACAAAATTTAACTACATCTTTATGTAGTCCAGGCCAATAAAAATGTTTCTGGATTTTAGCTTTAGTTTTCCTTACTCCCAAATGACCTCCAACTGGTACCTCATGTGCTACTCGCAACACCTCCTTTCTATACCCTACCGGCAATACTACTTGATGAACTTTTGCCCACTTTTCATCCGCCTGCATATGTAAAAGTCTCCATTTTCTCATCAAGACATCATTTTTACGGTAATAACACTCAGGTATACATTCAGATTCCTCTTCCGTGTATGCTTTCTGATACATTTGTTTTATTTCTATATCTTTCTCTTGTAACTCCACCAATTTTCCTGAACTAAAAATATCCACCTCATCCTCAACCTCTTCTTGTTCTTTTTCAACCATCTGATCAAAAATCGTTACTGATAATTTAACTTCAACTTCATCTTCACGCTTTGATTTCTCCTCGTCTTAACCTGTGACTTTGAGACCTTGTTACTACACAATCCGGAAAGATCCCAGGATATTCGTCATTCAACACTTCAGTTGTCTGATTTTCCACTGGCTTATCAACCTCAGTAGGCCTCAGTCCCACCTGCGATCCAACTATATCATTACCCAAGATAATCTGTATTCCTGGACAAGATATTTTCGCTGTTACTCATACTACCACTTCACCACTCTTCACTAGACTTTCCAACCTTACCTTATATAATGGAACATTACTCTTCTCACCCTGAATTCCACATATCACCATCTTTTCTGGCAATATTCTTCCAAACTACATAACCTCATCCCTCACCATTAAAGATTGACTAGCTCCCGTATCTCTTAAAATTGTGACTTCTTTACCAACCCCTCCTGATACACATAAGTAAACTTCACCCACACAAGTAAACTCTTTTCAGAGATTTGGAACCTTCTTATCAATCACCTCTTGATCAGGCTGTACAATCTTTTGTACCTCCTTCGCTTCACTTGGGCTATCTTTTACCACTTTAACAAACCCCACTGTCTTATCCTGTTTTACCACATTAGCCTTTCTAGTGCTTTTCTTCAATCACCAACACTGTGATTTTACATGGCCTAGTTTATTACAGTGAAAACATTTGAAACTTTTCATTTCTCTTCCACCCTCCTGGATTTATTTTTTAATCGGAGGTACACTCTCCTTGTTATCTCCCATCAGATCTCCTTTACCTCTACCACTTGAGTCTTGAGTTCTTTTCCCCAGTTTCTATCCTTCACAGGCTGAAACTGATATCATAAACCAAGCTTTGTTTTATGAACTAATTCATAATCATCTGCCATTTCTGCGACTAATCTCGCAGTTTCAACCCTCTGCTCTGCCACATGAGTTCTCAGTACATCAGGAATTGAATTTTTAAACTCCTCCAAAAGTATTAATTTCTGAGAGCTTCATACGTTTGGTCTATTTTCAAAGCCCTGATCCACCGATCATAATTAATCTGTTTGATCCTTTCAAACTCCAGTATGTTTGACCAAATTATTTCCTTAAATTTCTAAACCTTTGTCTGTCGGCTTCAGGCACTAGTTCATATGCACCTAAGATCGATTTTTTTCACCTCCTCATACGTCCCAGATACCTCCTCCGGTAGTGATGCCCTACCTACCAGCTTTGTTTGAATCAGTAGTAACCACATGTCCGGTGCCCATTTCATTTGTTTAGTTACCTTCTCAAATGAAATGAAAAAGACTTCTACCTCCTTCTCATCAAACCTTGGCAATGCTTGGACATATTTAAATAGATCCCCACCAAACCTTCGACAATGACGCTCTTTCTCTTTATCCTCATCACGATCCTCCAACTGTACGTTTCCCTTTATATCTGCCAATTTTAACTGACTGACATGTTTCATGGCCGTTTTCTGAAGTTCAACCTCTCTCTCTTTTTCCCTTTCCTCTCTCTCTTTTTCTTTTTCCCTGATCTGTACCTCCCTTTCACTTTCTTTTTGTTCTGCTAGGGCTATTTTTTCTTTGTTTCTTTCTTCTCTGTCCTTTTCTTTTTCCTCTCTCTCTCTCTTTTTCTTTTTTCCTGATCTGTATCTCCCTTTCTCTTTCTTTTTCTCTCATTGCATATTCAAGTTGCTTTAATTCTTTTTCATGTTCAAGTTGCTTGGTTTGCAACTGAATTTTTGCCATTTCTACTGAGTCAGACTGTATCTTAGGCAATTTTAAATGCTGAGCTAGCACTGTAAGCACCTCTTCTTTTCGTATTCTGTCAGATAATGTTAACTGAAATGTTTTTAACAAATCCAAGAGCCTATTTTTAGTCTCTGTTCGTAAGGTACTGGGTGTGACCGTTTCCACCCCACAAAAGCTTCAGAGCCTCTGAAAGAGCCATTGTCCACAACGCACTCCCTACTTAAACTGAAATACCACACCAGAAAAGCAACCACAATATGCTCATCCCTCTGTCTTTAATTTCGCAAAGCCAACCCAGTAGATAGACTTTTATCACCCTCGAACACCCAATTGGTTATGACCAGGGTTTAGAGAATCCCAAAATGTATCATGGCGTTCACCTGACCTGACCCATAATTTTGAATAGAGCGTGGTTATGGGGAGCACAATGTCCCACTCTACAGGTGTATGTGGAACAGAAAACTAAGATTATTTTTAAACAAACACAATGTTTATTCTATGAATCCCATTACATTTTTAAACACACACAGTAAACATCTTAGCAACCATCAACTAAAATACTCCCCCCAAAGAATACAGTACTCTACAAGTAACCCTTAATCTTTCCTAGCAACATCTATGAGACAAAATAACCTTTTTAACGCAGAGATCAGGTTTAAATTCACTACTGAGAGCAGTTATCACTTTGAAATCCTCAAATGATATGGAGACAGTCTTTAGATTGCATATAGAGATCCTCATACAGCTGTTTGCTTCGCCTGCAGCTATCCAGCTCTCAAAACGAAACTAAGCACACCCTGTAGCTGCCAGCTCAAAGCGAAGGTAAAAGACAAACAGCCCAGCTCCACCCACTCTCTGGCATCACTGCAGCAATCCGACAAACACCCATTTCTTATAGGTACACCCACTACAGCTATTTGATAAACACCGGTTTCTTAAAAGGTACTCGCACATGAACTTATGAACTTTGTAAAAAATAAAAAGGAAGCATTCGCAACGTCTAAAAGGCTTAGGACAGATGAAGCCCTTGAAGAATATAAAGCAAGTAGGAAGGAACCTAAGGTAGGAATTAGGAAGGCTAAAAGTGGTCATGAAATGTCATTGGCAAACAGGATTAAGGAAAATCCTGAGGCGTTTCATACATATGTAAAGAGCACGAGGATAGCCAGAAAAAGTGTTGGCCCATGAAAGGATATTGGAGGAAATCTATGTATGGGAGAGATGACAGAGATACTAAATGCATACTTTGCATCAATATTCAGGAACTTGCTGGGACCTTGACAGTATTCTTTGTATCCTTGTTGGCTACAGGTGAAGTTCCAGAGGACTGGTGAGTAGCCAATGTTGTTCCATTGTGTAAGTAGGGCAGCAGGGAAAATCCAGGAAATTATAGGCCGGTAAGGCTGGTGTCAGTGGCAGAAAAACTATTGGAACAGATTCTTAGCGATAGGATTTACTCCCATTTTGGAAACAAATGAACTTATTAGTGATGGATAGCATGGTTTTGTGAAGGGGAGGTCATATCTCATTAATTTGATCAAGTTTCTCGAAGAAGTGACATCGATGATAGGTGGGGGAAAGGTAGTAGATGTTGTGTACATGGACTTCAAAAAGCCTTTGACAAGGCATCTCATGGTAGACTGATACAAAAGGTAAAGTTACATGGGATCAGAGGAGAGCTGGCAAGTTGGATACAGAACTGGCTTGGGCAGAGAAGACAGAGGGTAACAGTAGAAAGGGTGCTTTTCTGAATGGAAGGCTGTGACTAGCGGCGTTCCGCAGGTATCAGTTCTAGGGCCTTGGTTGTTGATGGGAGATATCAATGATTTGGAAGAAAATGTAGCTGGTCTGATTAGTAAGTTCGCAGACGACATAAAAATTGGTGGTGTTGCGGATAGTGAAGAGGATTGTCAGGGAATACAGCAGGATATAAACTGGTTGGAGTATTGGGAGGATAAATGTCAGATGGAGTTTAATCTGGACAAGTGTGAGATAATGAACTTTGGAAAGTCCAATACATGTCGGAATTAAACAATAAATGGGAGAACTCGTGAGTACTGACAAGCAGAGAGAACTTGGCGTGTATGTCCACCGATAACTCAAAGTGGCACCACATGTGGATAAGGTGGTCAAGAAGGCATATGGCATGCTGGCCTTCACTGATCGGGGCATCGAATATAAAATTTGGCAACTCATGTTGCAGTTGTACAGGACCTTACTTGGAATATTGTGTCATTCTGGTCGCCACTCTACCAGAAAGATGTGGATGCTTTGGAGAGGGTACAGGAGCGGTTTACCAGGATGTTGCCTGGTATGGAGGGTATTAGTTATGAGGAGATATTAGACAAACTTGGTCTGTTCTCACTGGAACAACAGAGGTTGAACGGCGACCTGAAAGAGGTCGAAAAGATTATGAGTGGCATGGACAGAGTGGATAGTCAGATGCTCTTTCCTTGGGTAGGAGAGTCAAGTACTCGGGGACATAGGTTTAAAGTGCGTGGGGGAAAGTTTAGAACAGATGTACGAGGGAAGTTTTTTTTTACACAGAGGGTGGTAAATATCTGGAACGCGCGGCCTGGGGAGGTGGTGGGAGCTGGTACAATAGCGGCATTTAAGGGTCAACTAGACAAATATATGAATATGGAGGGAATGGAAGGATATGGACTCCCTAAGTGCAAACTTTAGGCAGGTACAATGGTCGGCGCAGGTCTGGAGGGTGGAAGCGCCTGTTCCTGTGCTGCATTGTCCTTTCTCCTTTGTTCCATGAATCTTCTCTGAAATGCCTCTATTGCGACTACATCGTTGCTCAAGTATGTGGGGCAAAACTGTGCACAGTACGCAAGGTGCAGTCTGACTAATGTTGTGTATATTTGCAGTAACACTTCCCGACATTTATATTCGATTGTTTTGGCCAGAAATGCCAACATGCAGTTTCGCTCCTATTACCTGCTGGACCTGTATGCTGCCAGTATCTGCAATTCATGCACGAGGACAGCCAGACCCCTCGGAACCAAACCACTCTGGTGTTTCCCTCCATTTGTCCCGTTGCAGTTTTCCCACTAAAATGGCGAAAGTCACATCTGTCGACGTTCACCTCGATCTGCCAAAATTTGACCCACTCACCTGCTCTTGCTTTATAAATCTGCAAATTTCCTATTTCCTTATTGCAACTTACTATACCACCTATTTTAGTGTCATCTGCAAATTTGCTTATAGTGTTTTGTATCCCACACCCAAGCCTTCCAGGTATCATACAGAGGGAATCCTGAGGACTACAACGTGGGGCACGCCACCATTTACATCTGGCAAACCAGGAGAATGCCGCATGTCACAACTCTGCCTTCTTTCGGTTGGCCAGTCTTCTACCCATGCCAATCAATTACCCCCAACCCCAGGTGATATTATATTGTGTATCAACCTTTTGGAAGCACTTCATCAAATGCCTTCTAGTCGTTCAGCAACACCACATATATGGGATCCCCTTTCTCCAGTTCGAAGGCCTCCAGCAAATAAAAGAAACACGGTCAGTCTGTCAGGAAACCATGCTGACGCAGATAGTTTGCCTTCTGTCATATGTCCACTTATTGCTTCCTTGCCAATGGGTTCTAATAATTTCCCAATGGAAGGTGTTAAACTAACTGGTAAATAGTTTCTTACATTGCGCGTGCTTCTTGTTTTTAACAAGGGCGTCAGCATATTTCCAATCGACTATACCGCTTCCAAACTCCAGCCATGTTTCCATTTTAACCAATGGGTCCATTATCTCCGCTGAAACTTCCTTTACGGTCAGAGGATCGGCCACCAAGCCTTGGTAACGCGTTTTCTTTCACACTTTTTCCTTATTGATCATAATTGTCCTATTTCCTACCTTTTTATAACCTCTTCATGACCTGTGACTGTGGGTTGGTACTAGTGCAGCACTGTGAGTCGCCCGGTGGCACAGTGGTTAGCACTGCTGTTTCACAGCGCCCGGGACATGTTTCCAATTCCGGATTGGGGTGAATGGTTGGTGTCTCCAGGTGTTCTCCAGGTGTCTGCGTGGGTTTCCTCCGGGTTCCTACCACATTCCCAATATGTCCAGGTTTCGCTGGCCATGCTAAAATAAACCCTTAGTTTCCAAAGATGTGCAGGTCAGGCGGGGTGACAGGAATGTGATAGGGAGTGAGCCTCGGTAGGGAGCTCTTTCGGAGGGCCGCTCAACACTCCATGGGCAAGAGGAAATTCTCATTCACTCTAGTATTTCGATGCCTTTCTCTGCTTCCTATAGTGCCCTGCAACGTTATTATAGTATACAAAATGTAGGTGTGGATTGGGTTAGAACATGTTTGTTCAGTGAAAGTAATTGTCGGATTCCATGGATCATAATTGCGTCCCTGGATGCCTCATCGCTTCTATTTAAAAGAACATGTGTCACTGTGTTACCCCAGAGTCCGCGGGAGCATCACCACCGACAGTGACAGGCATCAGCGGCCCCAGAGCGAGGGAGAAGACAAGCGGCAATCTTACATCAATAGTTCCAGCAACTGATCAGATTCTGAGATCAATTGATTGGATTGTGCTGACAATGGATCAGAATCTGCGAGCAGTAGATTGGGCTGTTGCAGCAATGTACCAGAATCCCAGAACAATTGATTGGAATGTTTCAACCATGGGCCCGAATGTGAGAACACACTGGGAAGTATCAACAATGGACAAGAGTTTATCCTCCGCCCTTTTTTGGCTTTCGTTTGGTTGGATTCCTGCCGCAGAGCGTATCAAAAGCATACTTACATTAATTCAAGTGGGTTACTATCCGTTGCTGGCGATTGTTGGCGTGCCTGGTAAGTCTCTCTATATAGTGAATCATCATTTCACCCATGTTACTGTATGACTATACTTCCCATTTACTGTGTCCTGCGCGTTGTTCTTGTTGCTTCTATTCAGTTTCTGGATACAGTTTAGCCAGTACATTCTTATTCTGGTTATTTCAAAAAATGGGATGACCAAAATTACCCTCTTCAGTTGAAACCCCAAACTCTGTTGCCTATTCGCTGACTGCACTTTCTTACCAATATCAAAGAACAAAGAACAAAACAGCACCGGCCCATCGGCCCTCCAAGCAACTCTAGCAATCATATTCACCCTGAACTTCGCCCTATACCATCTCCAGCATTACAACCACTTCCAGAGGATTGCATCCCATCGCTGCTCAACGGTACGCATATCTGTTCTTTGTGATATGCAGAGATAACTATTCCAATCTTCTTCAAGCCATACTCTCAGTTACAAAGCTGCATTAAAAAATCGCAGCCAAGCCTCTGATGTTCATTTCCACACGAAAGCAGAGGCCCAGGCAGCCACCAGCAGGGCTGTATTGCAGGTGGGAGCAATCGAGTAAAGCAAGGCTTCCTGGGAATTCCTGGGGGGAATTTAAAGTCCCAATGTTTTTCTTAAATTTCTCCTCAAATCTAATCAAGTATGTCATCAGCAGTTGCTTGAAATAACTCTGTAAACAAGCTAAGTTCTTTCATTCTCGCAGTTAGTCAGGGTAAATGCTCCCAAAGCTCTGGGAAATGAATATTAACTCGTTTTAATCACTTTCAGTCGCGCGTGTCGTCTCACTTCAATTTTCTATCCTGATTGTTTCCCTTAGCACCTTCTACCTTTCTGAAGCTTCATGATTGGTTTCGACACTAAACAGGGAAATCAATTAATTGCTTGGTGCGCCTCTGCTAAGTGCTAGGCTCTCTTCTTTCTCCAGGGTTCAAAACTGTGCTCATAGAACATAGAACATAGAACAATACAGCGCAGTACAGGCCCTTCGGCCCACGATGTTGCACCGAAACAAAAGCCATCTAACCTACATATGTTTATCCAATAAACTTTTAAATGCCCTCAATGTTGGCGAGTTCACTACTGTAGCAGGTAGGGCATTCCATGGCCTCACTACTCTTTGCGTAAAGAACCTACCTCTGACCTCTGTCCTATATCTATTACCCCTCAGTTTAAAGTTATGTCCCCTCGTGCCAGCCATATCCATCCGCGGGAGAAGGCTCTCACTGTCCACCCTATCTAACCCCCTGATCATTTTGTATGCCTCTATTAAGTCTCCTCTTAACCTTCTTCTCCCCAACGAAAACAACCTCAGGTCCATCAGCCTTTCCTCATAAGATTTTCCCTCCATACCAGGCAACATCCTGGTAAATCTCCTCTGCACCCGCTCCAAAGCCTCCACGTCCTTCCTGTAATGCGGTGACCAGAACTGTACGCAATACTCCAAATGCGGCCGTACCAGAGTTCTGTACAGCTGCAACATGACCTCCTGACTCCGGAACTCAATCCCTCTACCAATAAAGGCCAACACTCCATAGGCCTTCTTCACAACTCGGAAGGAGTTACATACAAAATGTAAGATGTACCGTAAATAATTCACCGATTTAATTACTGCGAATTTAAGACATCTTAAGTATCGCAGGACAAATGTTATCCCGAACCTCGAGCCTGCAGAGCTCATTGGCCTGCCAAACACGTCTGGGGTAAATATCTGGGGCTTGGGGAGCTTCGGGTCAGGGGCATTGCTCTGGAGTCCGAGTTGCGGACATTGGGACACATCAAGAAAGGATATAGTGACATGGTCCATTTCGGTGCGGAGGCGAACTCTTAGGACAGCTTCTTGTGGTTTGCAAAGTGTTGAGGAACAGAGGCGGGTGTCTGTAACTGAGGGAGGGCCGCTGACCCAAGCATTTCACCAGGGCCAGTCTGACAGGTTTGAGGTTCTCTCAGCTGTTTGGGTTGAATGGGGGAATGAAACGTGGATGACGATGCAGCCACTCTGGGACAGAAAGCCTTTCAAGTCGGGGGGAAGATAATAAGTAGTGCTAGCTGGGGAAATATAACGAAGGGACCTTGACGTTGTTCTCTGCAGCAAAGGGCCAGATACCTTACAGATGTATTGCCTGCTGGGTGCCAGGGTTCAGGACTTCTGCTCCGCGATGGAGATGGACGTGCTATGGGAGGGAGCAAATCGAGTTTTCGTGATCCATGTAGGTACAAGCGATGTAGGTAGAACGAGGAAAGAGTTAATGCACAGAGAGTTTGAGATACGAGGAAGTGAATTGAAAAATGGAACCCTCAAGGTGATAATCACAGGAATAGTACCTGAGTCGCTTGCCAATTGCCTTCGGCCATGTAAACTTAGAAGGATGAATCATTGGCTCAAAGACTGGCGTCGGAGAAGTAGGTTTCATTTTGAGGGTCACTGTCATCAGTATAAGGCAAATGGGGGCTGTATCGATGTCATGGCCTACTTCTGAATCATGCTGGGACCAGTGCACTTGCAAACAGTTTTACCAGGGAAATAGAGAAGGGATAGGACTACATTTGGTGTATTGGTGGTTCTGGAGCCGTCAGCTTACAAGGAAAAAAGAAATGGCAACACGGTAGCATGGTGGTTAGCACAAACAGCTCCAGGGTCCTCGGTTCGATTCCCGGCTTGGGTCACTGTCTGTGCGGAGTCTGCACGTTCTCCCCGTGTGTGCGTGGGTTTCTTCCACGTGCTCCGGTTTCCTCCCACAGTCCAAAGATGTACAGGTTCGGTGGATTGGCCATTCTAAATTGCCCTTAGTGTCCAAAATTGCCCTTTGTTTTGTGTGGGGTTACTGGGTTATGGGGACAGGGTGGAGGTGGGGCTTGTGTAGGGTGCTCTTTCCAAGAGCCGGTGCAGACTGGGTGGGCCTTTTGCACTGTAAATTTTAGGATGTCTAGGATAAGGCACCATTAAGAAGCAGCTATTTAGGTCATGCGACCCAAACATGGCTGGAAGGGGCAGTGTGCCCAAATATGTAGAAAATAAAAACAGGAGAAAACAGAGTTAAAGTGTTAAAATATGAATAGGTAAAATCAATGGTGCTTTACGTAAATGTACCTCGTTTTGGCACAGCATTAATTAATTAATAGCACACATTGTGGCTAATGTTTACAATTTGTATTGATTGCGGATACGTGGCTCCAAGATCAAAGCTATGCACTAAATATTCAAGTGCATGTGATTTTTCTTTACGACAGGCAGGAAGGAAAGGTTTTGGGATAGCTTTGTTAGCACCTGATGGAATATGTAAGATAGAAACAAATGAACTTCGATTTGAAGATGTAGAATCCATATGGTTGGAGATGAGAAATAACTCGGGAATAAGGCATTGGTGGGACTAGTCTGTGGTCCCTTAACAGTGGCTAGACTGTCGGACCGAGATTAAATTAGGAGACAATGAGCGAGTGTAAAAAAGGCAATATGTTAATCACAGGTGGCATTAATTTCCATGAGGATTGACAAATTCAAATTGGCATTGGTGCCATGATGAAGCACTCAGAATGTATTCGGGACGGATTCCTGAAACAAGTTGTGGATCCAAACAGAAATCCGATTATTTGGGAAGGGAACTTTGAAGCCAGGCCGGTTTGACAAACAATCTCCGAAAAAAAGATCTCATAGGAATCATTGAACGTGACATGATCGAGTTTAGCACTAAGCCTGAGAATGAGAGACTTCTTTAAATACAACGGCGTTCAACTTGGACAAAGGTAATTGGACAGAAATGAGGGTAGATTTGGCTACAGTGAGCAGCAAAGGAATTTCACAAATAAGACATTTGATCATCGATGACAGGAGTTCATAGAAACAGTTCTGACTCACAACAAACATATATTTTAGTTACGAAGACGGATTCTGGGAAGGGGATAAAGAGACCATTGTTATGGGCGAGGCATTTTCAGAACTCCAAAATGTATCATGGAGTTCAACCAACCTCCCCCTTTAATGTTTTGTTGCTTTTAAAGAACACGGTGTGGTAATGCAATTATGGACACGTGGGTTTTTAAACACAAAACAATGTTTATTTCCTGAACTCAAATTGACCTTTTAAATAAACATTGGATCTCTTAACACCCCTTACTTCAAACATAACCCCGAAAATATTGCACCATTAAATAATCCATCAGTTATTCCTTTCAACATCCATGAGACTTAACACCTTTAAACAGAAACACATCAGGTTAAAGGCTTTACTATTATGAGTTTAAATCACCCAAATGATCCAGAGATAGTCTTTCATGGCAGAGATCACAGCAGATACAGCTCACTGCAAAACACAGACACTCCCCAAGCTCTTTTCAAACTGAAACTAAACCTGCAAAATGGCTGATCTAAAGCCCAGCTCCACCCACACTCTGACATCACTGCATTTCTTAAAGGTACAGTGCTTAAACATCCATTTCTTAAAGGCACTCACATGACACCTCCCACCAAAAAAATAAATAAACCATCAACTTCAAGATGGTTTCATTTTACACTTTTCCACCATCCACTAAGAAATGTACACAGTAAATATACCCTTTTGTTTAAAAAAAACCAACACACGCAAACAGGTATAACAATATAGTGCATTTTCTTTGTTCTACTTCCTGCAACCGAAATCCTTCTCGATTGACAGTCTCTTTGAACAAAGTCTCAGCACGATCCATCCATTCCTCTGCTCCTCAGCAATTCTCATTAGAATCAGGAACGGGATTCTCCGACCCCCCCCGCCGGGTCGGAGAATCGCCGGGGGCTGGCGTGAATCCCGCCCCCGCCGGTTGCCGAATTCTCCAGCACCGGATATTCGGCGGGGGCGGGAATCGCGCCGGTTGGCGCCCGCCCCCCCCCCCGGCGATTCTCCGGCCCGCGATGGGCCGAAGTCCCGCCGCTGTCAACCCTCGCCAGCCGGCGTGGATTGAACCACCTTTGGGACGGCGGGACACGGCGGCGCGGGCGGGCTCCGGGGTCCTGGGGGGGGGCGCGGGGCGATCTGACCCTAACAGTGAACATAGGCCCCTTAGATAATGATACTGGGGAATAAATTTAAAAAACGGAATCATGGAATTGCATCGGAGTTAAATAATCACTTTACGTCAGTCTTCACGGCAGAAGCCATTGCAAAACTACTAAATGATTCAGTACAGGACGGAGAGGAAATAAATGAAATAACTGTAGATAAAAAGTACGAGTAAAACTGATGGTGCGATGTCTCCTTTGGACCTATTGGGTTACATCCCATGACATGAAAGGACATGGCTGCAATGATAAAGGATGCACTGGTATTAAACTTCCTACACTCTGTAAATTTAGGAGAAATGCCAGAGTATTGCTGACTGCCAATGTAACATTTTTATTCAAAAATATGGGACAGTTGGCTGAAAATCTGTGTCCGGGAAAATGTTAGCACACATTACAAAGGATTTAGCAGCAGACCGGTCAGAAACAAAAATCATAGAACCAAGCAGATTTAGCATGGCTTAATGAAGGGAATTCATTACTGATAATTGATTAGAATTCGTTGAGTTGGTAAGGGGCAGAATAGATAAACGAGAACCAATAGGTTTAACATATTTCCATTGACAAAAATGGTTTCATCAGGTGCCTCAGAAAAGGCTGGCTCTTAAAATTTCCATGGTATCGGGGTAGTTGAATTGAGGATTCTCCAGATAATTGAAGACAAAGAGTTTGTATAAAACAGTTAATTTCAGGTCGAATCGTGTAACTGAAGGATTGCCACAGGGGTCAGTGCTTGGGTCGCAATTTGTTAAAATATAGATTTCTGACCTGGACGAAAGAAGCACATTTACTATTTTCAAGTTTGCGAACGACACGTACATCAGCGGGAAGGGAAGTGGTGAGAATGACAGAGAGTCTACAGTGGGTTATGGACAGGTTTGGTGAGTGGGCAAACTCTTGCAAATGGAATACAATGTTAGAAGATGCGAGGTTATGCATTTTGCTCGGAGATGAATATTATTTTAATGGTGAAAAGCTGCAGAAAGCTGGAACAACTGGGGTTCGGGGTCGTCATGAATGAATTACAAAAAGCTAGCATGTATGTTCAGCAGGTAATAGCGAAGGAAAATTGAATGTTGAACTTTCTTTAAAAGGGAATGGAGTAAAATATAGGGAAATACTGCTATAACCGTATGAGGCACTCGTTAGAACCTAAGCATAATACTGTGAACAGTTTTAGTCCCATTAGCGAAGGAGAGATATAGCGGCATTGGAATCAATCTGGAGAGGGTTAAACTGGTGGATCCTGACACAATTAATTCAGATACCCCTTGGGATTCAATACGGTAATGCAATTTGTAAAATGGGGCATGCAACATTGTTGTCTTCATTTCGACACTTCCGTCCACTTCGAATGGCCATCTCTGAGTCGCAAAAACATCGTGGCCAAAACTGACACCGCGTTACTCATTATGATCATGGCTGATCATCAAGTTGAATACCCTGGCCCCGCCTTCCCGCCATGCCCCTTGATGCTGTCAGCCCTAAGAGCTCTATCTCATTCCTTCTTGATTTTACACAACATTCTGGCCACAATTACGTTCTGTGGTAGGAAATTACACAGATTCATTACTCTGTCGATGAAACTTCTCCTCTCCTCTGTCCTAAAATGTTTACACCTTATTCTCAAGCTATGACGTTTATTCTAGACTCCCTGACATCAGGAACATCTTTCTGAATCTAAACTGTCTAATCCTGTTCGAATTTTTTAAGTTTCAATGAGATCATCTCTAACTCTTAACTCTAATGAATATAAGCCGACCGACTTAGTCTCTCCTCATACGACAGTCCCGCCATCTCAGGAATCAGCGTGGTAAACAATCCCTGAAATCACTCAGTAGCAAGAACATCCTTCCTCAGATATGGACAACACTGCACATAGCCCTATACAATTGCAGTAAAACATCTCTATTCCTATACTCAAATCCTCACCCTATGAAGGCCAACATACCATTTCCTTCTTTACTGCCTGCTGTACATTTGCGCTTAATTTCAGTTGGTGGACTCCAAGGTATCAGTGAGTATCCACCGCTCTCAATTTGCACACATTTAAAAAAATCTGTCTTTCCTGTTATTGCAAAGCAGATAAACCTCACATTTATCCACAGTCTACTGCGACCGCCATGGATGTGTTCACTCATTCAAACTGTCCAAATCGTGCTGAAACATCTCTGCTCCTCCTGACAGCCCCCACTCCCACTAAACTTTGCATCATCTGCAAAGTTACTTCCATCGTTGAAAGTCTAAATAAACCATGTCCACTGGCTCCTCTGGTCAGCTCTACTACTTACATCTTCAAAGAGTTGCAGTAGATTTGTCAGACATGACTTCCCTTTCGTTCGTCCATTTGCTTGTTATACCATTGCTTTCAGAATGCTGTGCGATGAAATCCTTCATAATGTCTCTCGCAGCTTCAGGCCGACCAACCTGAGGCCGACTGGTCTGCAGTTCTCTGTTTTCCCTCGAGCTCCCTTTTTGATAAGCAGTATTATATTAACTACTCTCCAATGTGTTGGACCCATTCCTGAGTATAAAGGATTTTTGATAATCACCACCAATGAATCTACTGCTTCGAAGGCAACTTTCTTACGTACTCTGGGAGACAACAATGTTGACAAACTCGGCAGAAAATGTCCATAATAAATCACCATTTCTAAGAATAGATTACGCTCGCATTTGTTTCTGGGGAGCAGTGCATCTTTTAATGCTATAAACATGTCAACTATGGTGTGCAATCCATGTGAATCTATGCGGTAACCCGATTCAGTGAACGCACATTACTCGTTCTGAAGGTGAACTCCGACCACTTGAATTCTTCTTAGCATGTTTTCCAAGTTAGCTCGGTTTTCCAATTCCATTGATCCTGTTATCAATACATCATCAAGCAATACTGTTACACGTGGCGATCATTGCAACAAACATTCCACCATTCTCTGGAATGTAGCACAAGTTGACGACACTCCGAAAGGCATGCATGTGTACTGGAGCAAACAATTTTGTAATAGTAACATAACTTCAGGAAGCATAGTCCAACTCAAGATCTTGATAAACAGGGTTCATGCCTTAATTTGTGTCAGATTGACCTCCAGTCAGGTTTGCACGCTCAATTTCTATCTTTTGAATGGGGTATTCATAACTTGGCAGCCTGATTCCCTCTCAATTTATAATCCTTCCAAATGTGGGCGGTCTTGTGTCATTTTAATGAGGATGCTTTGAAGACTGTTCATTCTATAAACCGAAAATCCCAGATGATTTCCACTTGTTCCAACTTGTTCAATTCTGTCTCCAACTTTCCGAACAAATTTCCCTGGAAAAAGGTGGGTCTGTCCTTGGGTCTACATGTCTCTGAGTACATATCGCCCATTTTACTGAACTAATCACAAAATACATGTTTGTACTTCTTTATTGATTCTATCAGGCCACCGGATTTTATTTGAAACATTTCTGTCCAATTCAATTCAATTTATTTGAACCAGTCGCGGCCCAGTAGACTTGTTACTGGGTCTGATACAACTGTCGGGGAGTTGGGAAGATTAAAACTGGTACTCACTGGTACCTTGGTCGTACTCATATTCTTCGTGGCCTCATCCATATGGGTCACCAATTTTACTCAAGAATTTTGAAAATCCATAGGCTGAACATCCCGTCACAAGGACCTGAACATATGCTCCCCTATTCTGGGAACAAACGCTCCCATTCCCATTTCCATCTCTGCAGGTTTACAATTAACCAATGATGGCCGTTTTTACGTTTACTACTGATGAACGATCAATTGCAAAAAAATGAGAGTTGAATGCAACTGAGGCTTTATTATGTGTGGCCTCCTACAGCAGCTGGTGAAATGGCTGCTGTACGGGGAGCACACATATTTATACTCCGCCTACTGGGCGGAGCCAGTAGGCAGGGACTACCCCCGTACCTGTAGTACAGGGTCTTACCACACATCGCCTAATATATACAGCAGTGGTGATTACCACAAACACTCAAATCATTTGAAGGGCAATCTTAACAATGTGTACCTGCGATGTGCCTTTCGTGCCGAGCAGCCTTGGCTTGCTCTGACACCGGTGACTCAAGTTCCCCTTCCTGTGGTATCAATTGCACTTTACTTCCCTAAATGTGCAAACTCTTGTGGAGAGATTGCCACCGCATCAGTAACACTGATTCCACCCTTGTTTACTCACCTAAATATTCAGACTCCGCCAGCATCTACATTTGCTTCCCGTTTCAAACTAGCGTTTTCACTTTAGGCGCCACTGCTGACTGCAGATTCCCGCACGAACTGCTGAACAGCGCCACCAGTTTGCGTGCTGGAAAGCTTCTGTCAGCCATTTGGAAAATGATGCTTGTCGCGGCGATCAGGTTTCTCTGGATGTCTGCAGGATTGAATTCACAAAGGAAGCGTTCTCGCAATATATCGTTCAGCGTGGAACCGAAGCCCAGTGTTCTGCCTGCACTTTAATTGTGCTCCGCATTGGTCACTCCTGGGGCAGTTCCTCTGGCCTGAAACTTAAAGCCGATTGGAAGATTGAGGGCTTTGCATGACAATAGGCCTTCACAAAACCCACTATTTCAGTCAATGAACTTGCATCGGGTCAATTCGGGGGCACAAGGCTGCCGATTAAACTGCAGACCGAGGTTCCACAGCCTTTAAAATGTTTGTAGTCTTCTTCCTCTCCTCCTCTGATCAATCGGACATACAATGCTAACCTGGGCGTTCTACATACTGTGTTCAATCCTCAATGGAAGAATCAAACATGTCTCATCGGTAAAATACACAATGTTTTCCTCCAGCACACTTCTGTTAGCAACCTGAATTTGACAACAACGGGACCTATACTCAGTGTATGGACCACACGTCCTCTTCTTTATCCTCGTCGCCAATGTAACAACTGGCACAGCAGTGGGTAGAAAACAACTCTTGTACAGAGATCTTTGTGGGCAGCACGGTAGCACAGTAGTTAGTACTATTGCTTCACAGCGCCAATGTCCCAGGTTCGATTCCCCGCTGAGTCACTGACTATGTGGAGTCTGCACATTCTCCCCGTATATGCGTGGGTTTCCTCCCACAGTCCAAAGATGTGCAGGTTAGGTGGATTGGCCATGAATTGCCCTTAGTTAGGTTAGGTAGGGTGACTGAACAAACAACAAAGAAAAGTACAGCACAGGAACAGGCCTTTCGGCCCTCCAAGCCTGCGCCGACCATGCTGCCCTTATAAACTACAATCTTCCACACTTCCAGGTTCCGTATCCCTCTATTCCAATCCAATTCATGTATTTGTCAAGATGCCCCTTAAACGTCACTATCGTCTCTGCTTCCACCACCTCCTCCGGCAGCGAGTTCCAGACACCCACTAATCTCTATGTAAAAAACTTGCCTCATACATCTCCTCTCAACTTTGCCCCTCGCACTTTAAACCTATGCCCCCTAGTAATTGACCCCTCTACCCTGGGGAAAAGCCTCTGACTATCCACTCTGTCTATGCCTCTCATAATTTTATATACCTCTATCAAGTCGCCCCTCAACCTCCGTCGTTACAGTGAGAACAAAGAACAAAGAACAAAGAACAAAGAAATGTACAGCACAGCAACAGGCCCTTCGGCCCTCCAAGCCCGTGCCGACCATACTGCCCGACTAAGCTACAATCTTCTACACTTCAAGTTTATTCAACCTCTCCTCATATCTAATGCCCTCCATACCAGGCAACATTCTGGTAAATCTCTTCTGCACCCTCTCTAAAGCCTCCACATCCTTCTGGTAGTGTGGCGACCAGAATTGAACACTATACTCCAAGTGTGACCTAACTAAGGTTCTATACAGCTGCAACATGACTTGCCAATTTTTATACTCACTGCCCCGGCCAATGAAGGCAAGCATGCCGTATGCCTTCTTGACTACCTTCTCCACCTGTGTTGCCCCTTTCAGTGACCTGTGGACCTGTACACCAAGATCTCTCTGACTGTCAATACTCTTGAGGGTTCTACCGTTCACTATATATTACATACCGACATAAGACCTTCCAAAATGCATTACCTCACATTTGTCCGGATTAAACTCCATCTGCCATCTCTGCGCACAAGTCTCCAAACAGTCAAAATCCTGCTGTATCCTCATCGCTATCTGCAATTCCACCAACCTTTGTGTCGTCCACAAACGTACTAATCAGACCAGTTACATTTTCCTCCAAATCATTTATATATATATACTGCGAACAGCAAAGGTCCCAGCACTGATCCCTGCGGAACACCACTAGTCACAGCCCTCCAATCAGAAACGCACCCTCCCATTGCTACCCTCTGCCTTCTGTGACCTAGCCAGTTCTGTATCCACCTTGTCAGCTCACCCCTGATCCCGTGTGACTTCACCTTTTGTACCAATCTGCCATGTGGGACCTTATCGAAGGCCTTATAGACAACACCTACTGCCCTACCTGCATCAGTCATCTTTGTGACCTCCTTGAAAAACTCTGTCAAGTTAGTGAGACATGACCTTCACAAAACCGTGCTGCCTCTCGCTAATACATCCTCTTGCTTCCAAATGGGAGTAGATCCTGTCGCGAAGAAGTCTCTCCAGTAATTTCCCTACCACTGAAGTAAGGCTCACCGGCCTGTAGTCACCCTGGATTATCCTTGCTACCCTTCTGAAACAAAGGAACAACATTGGCTATTCTCCAGTCCTCCGGGACATCACCGGAAGACAGCGAGGATCCAAAGATTTTTGTCAAGGCCTCAGCAATTTCTTCTCTTGCCTTCTTCAGTATACTGGGGTAGATCCCATCAGGCACTGGGGACTTTTCCACCTTAATATTTTTCTAGACACCCAACACCTCGTCTTTTAGGATCGCAATGTGACCCAGGCTATCTACACACCCTTCTCCAGACTCAACATCTACCAATTCCTTCTCTTTGGTGAATACTGATGCAAAATATTCATTTAGTACCGCACCCATTTCCTCTGGCTCCACACATAGATTCTCTCCCCTGTCCTTCAGTGGGCAGACCCTTTCCCTGGCCTTGGGGTTTTCCTTAACCCTATTTGCCAATGACTTTTCGTGACCCCTTTTAGCCCTACTGACTCCTTACTTAAGTTACTTTCTACTTTCCTAATATTCCAATCAGGCTTCGTCTGTTCCCAGCCTTTTATCCCTGACAAATGCCTCCTTTTTCTTTTTGACGAGGCCTACAATATCTCTCGTTATCCAAGGTTCCTGAAATTTGCCATATTTATCCTTCATCCGCACAGGAACATGCCGGTCGTGAATTCCTTTCAACTGACATTTGAAAGCCTCCCACATGTCCGATGTTGATTTACCCTCAAACATCCGCCCCCAAAATAGGTTCTTCAGTTCCCGCCTAATATTGTTATAATTAGCCTTCCCCCAATTTACCACATTGACCCTAGGACCACTCTTATCCTTGTCCACCAGCACTTTAAAACTTACTGAATTGTGGTCACTGTTCCCGAAATGCTCCCCGACTGAAACGTCTACCACCTGGACGGACCCATTCCCCAATACCAGGTCCAGTATAGCCCATTCCCTAGTTTGACTATCTACATCTTGTTTTAAGAAGCCCTCCTGAATGCTCCTTACAAACTCTGCCCGTCCAGGCCCCTAGCACTGGATGAGTCCCAGTCAATTTTGGGGAAGTTAAAGTCTCCCATCACAACAACCCTGTTGCTTTTACTCCTTTCCAAAATCTGTCGACCTATCTGTTCCTCTATCTCCCGCTGGCCGTTGGGAGGTCTGTAGTAAACCCCCATAAGACATAGGAGCAGAATTAGGCCACTCGGCCCATCGAGTCTGCTCCACCATTCAATCATGGCTGATATTTTTATACTGGGCAGCATGGTAGCATTGTGGATAGCACGATTGCTTCACAGCTCCAGGGTCCCAGGTTCGATTCCGGCTTGGGTCACTGTCTGTGCGGATTCTGCACATCCTCCCCGTGTCTGCGTGCGTTTCCTCCGGGTGCTCCGGTTTCCTCCCACAGTCCAAAGATGTGTGGGTTCGGTGGATTGGCCATGATAAATTGCCCATAGTGTCCAAAATTACCTTTAGTGTTGGGTGGGGTTACTGGGTTATGGGGATAGGGTGGAGATGTGGGCCTGGGTAGGGTGCTCTTTCCAAGAGCCGGTGCAGACTCGATGGGCCGAATGGCCTCCTGTTCTGTAAATTCTATGATTCCATGATTTTTGTCAACCCATTCTCCTGCCTTTTCCCCGTAACCCCTGATCCCCGTATTAATCAAGAACCTGTCTATCTCTGCCTTAAAGACACTCTGTGATTTGGCCTCCACAGTCTTTTGTGGCAAAGAGATCCACAGATTCCCCACCCTCTGGCTGAAGAAATTCCTCCTCATCCCTGTTTTAAAGGATCGTCCCTTTAATCTGAGATTGTGGCCTCTGGATCTAGTTTTTCCTACTAGTGGAAACATCCTCTCCATGCCCACTCTATCCAGGCCTCGCAGTATCTTGTACGTTTTAATAAGACCACCTCTCACCCTTCTAAACTCCAACGAGTACAGACCCAGAGTCCTCAAACGTTCCTGATACGACAAGTTCTTCATTCCAGGGATAATTCTTGTAAACCTCCTCTGGACCCTTTCCAAGGCCAGCTTGATATGGGGCCACAATTGTTCACAATACTCCAAATGGGGTCAGACCAGAGCCTTATACAGCCTCAGAAGTGCATCCCTGGTCTTGTATTCTAGCCCTCTGATGCGCTTAGCGTCAAGAACCACAAAGACATGTGAGGCTTTAACTCAGGCTTTAATATACTACATGGGAGGCTTACCCGACACAGACGACCCCAGAAATAATGGGGGCTGTCCCAGAAGAGGTTCTTATACTGACTCCCGGGGGAGTGGCTAAGGCGGAGCTCTCCGTGGCCAGGTCGGGTTACCTACCAGTGACCGAACCTCTGCAGAGTTACAGTACAATACACAGTATTACAGGGCCACGTTACGCACAACTATTATATACTATGTACAATGGTAGGGAGGTACAGTGGTGTATCACCACATTCACCCCTTGTTTAGAAGGAAGTCCGGGGTGAAAATTTGGAGCAGTGAACAGAGTCCATCAGGAGGTTCCGTGTCGTCAAAGGTCGAGACGAACGATGGGTTTGGTCGATCTCTTTGAACGTCGGAGCTGCGGCGCTGAGGTAGTGTCCGGCGGTATCCGTGCGGTCGGTGGTGCTGGTTCGCGAGGCGGCATGACTTCCCCCACCGCTTCGGCTGGCTCGAGGCGAAACTGCGGGATGACAGCGGCTGGCACGGAGTAGTAACAGGCCGAGGGATCGACGGGAGCAGAGAGGGAGTGGGGTGGAGGTTGCGGGGCGAGGGCGGCAGGGGCCCCAGAGGGGGCCAGGTCCTTGATGGAGACGGTCTCCTCACGCCCGTCGGGGTACGCTATGTACGCGTACTGTGGGTTGGCGTGGAGGAGACGGACTCTCTCCACCAGGGGCTCCGCCTTAGAGGTCCGCACGTGCTTGCGGAGCAGGACGTCTCCCGGGGACAGGAGCCAGGATGGAAGCGATGTCACGGATGCCGATCTCCTGGAGAAGAGAAACATCCGCTCATGAGGGGTAGCATTCGTTGCAGTACACAAAAGAGACCGGATGGAGTGGAGTGCGGACGGGAGGGCCTCCTGCCAACGGGAGACTGGTAGGCCTTTGGACTTGAGGGCTAGCAGCACGGCCTTCCAAACAGTCGCGTTCTCCCTCTCCACCTGTCCGTTCCCCCGGGGGTTGTAGCTGGTCGTCCTGCTCGAGGCAACGCCCCTGGCGAGCAGGTACCGACGCAGCTCCTCGCTCATGAAGGAGGAGCCCCGGTCACTGTGAACGTAATTGGGATAACCGAACAGCATGAAGAGGTCGTGCAACGCTTTGATGACGGTGGCGGAGGTCGTGTCGGGGCAGGGAATGGCGAAGGGGAACCGCGAGTACTCGTCGATGACGTTGAGGAAGTACGTGTTGCGGTTGTGGGTGGGGAGGGGCCCTTTGAAGTCAATGCTGAGACGTTCAAAGGGGCGGGTGGCCTTGATTAGGTGCGCCTTGTCTGGTTTGTAGAATTGCGGCTTGCACTCCGCACAGACTTGGCAGTCCCTAGTCATGGCCTTGACCTCCTCGACTGAGAAGGGTAGGTTGTGGCCCTTGATGTAGTGGTAGAGCCGCCTGACGCCCGGGTGACAGAGGTCATTATGTAGTGCCCGCAGCCGGTCATCCTGTGCGTTGGCACAAGTACTACGGGACAGGGCATCAGGAGGATCATTGAGCTTACCTGGCCGGTATAAGATAGTATAATTGTAGGTGGAGAGTTCGATCCTCCACCGTAATATCTTATCATTTTTGATTTTACCTCGTTGTTTGTTGTCGAACATGAACGCAACTGATCGTTGGTCAGTAACGAGGGTAAATGGTTTTCCGGCCAGGTAGTGCCTCCAGTGCCGGACGGCTTCCACTATGGCCTGTGCCTCCTTCTCAACAGAGGAGTGGCTGATCTCGGGGCCTTGGAGTGTGCGGGAAAAGAAGGCGATGGGCCTGCCCGCCTGGTTGAGGGTGGCACCCAGGGCAAAGTCGGAGGCATCGCTCTCGACTTGGAATGGTGCAGACTCGTCTACCGCATGCATGGCGGCTCTGGCGATAGTAGTTTTCAGGAGGTGGAAGGCCTGGCAGGCCTCGGGCGGGAGGGGGAATGAGGGGGAACGGAGGAGGGGTCGGGCCTTGTCAGCGTACTCGGGCACCCATTGGGCATAGTAGGCAAAGAACCCGAGGCATCGCCTCAGTTCTTTGGGGCAGGTGGGAATAGGGAGTTCGAGAAGGGGGTGCAGACGGTCGGGATCGGGGCTGAGGACACCGTTCTCCACCACGTAGCCGAGTATGGCGAGGCGGGTGGTGCCGAAAACACATTTTGCCTCGTTGTACGTGAGGTTGAGGCGTTTGGCAGTTTGGAGGAATTTCGTGAGGTTGACGTCATGGTCCTGCTGGTTGTGGCCGCAGATGGTGACGTTGTCCAGATACGGGAAGGTAGCCCGCAGTCTGTTCTGGTCCACCATTCGGTCCATCTGCCGTTGGAAGACCGAGACTCCATTCGTGACGCCAAAGGGTACCCTAAGAAAGTGGTAGAGGCGGCCGTCCGCCTCGAAGGCCGTGAAGTTACGGTCCTCCGGGCGGATAGGGAGCTGGTGGTAGGCGGATTTCAAGTCTATGGTGGAGAACACCCGGTACTGTGCAATCTGGTTGACCATGTCAGATATGCGGGGCAGGGGATACGCATCAAGCAGCGTGTACCGGTTGATGGTCTGACTGTAGTCAATGACCATGCGGTGTTTCTCGCCAGACTTGACTACCACCACTTGGGCTCGCCAGGGGCTGGTGCTGGGAGCAATGATATTTTCCGAGAGAAGGCGCTTAATCTCCGCTCGAATGAATTGGCGGTCCCCGAAACTGTAACGCCGACTTTTAGTAGCCACGGGCTTGCAGTCGGGGGTGAGATTAGCAAACAGTGAAGGGGGGGGGGATCCTGAGCGTGGAGAGACCACAGGTGGGATCCGGGGAGGAATCAGGGAAGAACTGGGGGTTGGAGACCGAGAGGGGGGGGAGGGGGCCGTTAAAATGCAAGGTGAGGCTGCGCAGGTGGCATTGGAAGTCCAGGCCGAGGAGCGCGGCGGCGCAGAGGTGAGGGAGGACCATGAATTTGAAATCCTGGAACACCACGCCGTTCACTGAGAGGGTGACGACGCAGTAGCCCGAAACCTCGGCCGACTGGGAGTTGGAGGCCATGAGAATATGCCTGTGCGTGGGTAGTACCTTGAGGGAGCAGCGGCGCACGGTGTCCGGGTGGAGGAAGCTCTCCGTGCTGCCGCTGTCGAAGAGGCAGGTGACAGTGAAACAGTTTACCTGAACCTCCATGGGGGATCTGGCGAGCTGATGCGGTCGGTCCTGGTCGAGGACGATGGATGCGATGGTGGAGCTGTTGGAGAAGGGTGCCGGATCCGGGGAGCGGCCTGTGGGAGAAGGTGGCGGCACCCAGGCGTCGTAGGCTGCTGCTGGAGGCCAGGTTGCTGTTGCTGGCTGCATCTCCTTTGTTTGCAGCATTTCGGTCCAGTGCGCAGGACCGGAAGTGACGATCGGCGGTGGACCGGAAGTGACGCAATTCGGTGACGGGGCGGACCCGGATGCGACGATCGGCGACGGACCGGAAGTGAAGATCGGCGAACCGGAAGTGACGATCGGCGAACCGGAAGTGACGATCGGCGAACCGGAAGTGACGATCGGCGAACCGGGAGTGAAGTGAGCCGGGCCGGGGATGATCAAAGATGGCGGCGCCCTTGCGTCGCACATGTTGAACAGCGAGCCGGGAACGGAGGACGGCGGCACCCCGGAGTAGCAGACCGCGGCGTTGGACCCCGAGGCAGCAGTGGAGCGGCAGACGTTTGCAAAGTGGCCTTTCTTGCCACAGGCTGAACAGGTAGCATCTCTAGCAGGGCAGCGTTTCCTGGGGTGTTTTGCCTGGCCACAAAAATAACACTGGGGCCCAGGCATTTTTACTGCTGGAGTGGCTGGGTGGGCCCTGACTTGCAGTGGTTGTTGCTGGGAGGTAGCGGCCACGTAGGGAGCGTGGACAGGAGCATAGGAAGTTTGTGCAGACGTGTAGGATGCATTATTGTCGTAGGCTGCCTGTTGGGCCTCTGCCATAGTGACTGCCGTGTCCAGAGTCAGGGTAGTTTGTGCCAGAAGGAGTTGGCGAATCGGGACGGAAGCGATGCCAGCTACAAAGGCATCAAGCGCCAGGGCCTCAGTGTTCTGCTCAGCGGAGACTGCTGGCGCGTTGCAGGTGAGCGTGAGGGCACGGAGGTCCCGAACAAACACGGATAGGGGTTCACCCGGCTGCTGGTGCCGGGAGGCGAGGCGGTGGCGGGCGTAAATAGAATTAACAGTTCGTGCATACCGGCTTTTGAGCTTCACGATGGCATCGGCGTAGGTCGTTGTTCCCGTGATGAGGTCGAAAAGCCCGTAGTCAAGCCGTGAGCACAGGAGATTGAGTCGGTCGGCGTCCGTTTTGGCGAAGGCGGAGGATGCTTCCAGGTAGGCCTCGAAACACCGGAGCCAGCAGTTGAAAAGGTGGTCCGCGCGTGGAGCGTGGGGGTCGAGCGAGAGCTTGTCGGGTTTCAGAGCAGCCTCCATTATAACTGTAGTATATTAAATTGATGCGCTAAGCGTCAAGAACCACAAAGACATGTGAGACTTTAACTCAGGCTTTAATATACTACATGGGAGGCTTACCCGACACAGACGACCCCAGACAGAATGGGGCCGGTCCCAGAAGAGGTTCTTATACTGACTCCCGGGGGAGTGGCTAAGGCGGAGCTCTCCGTGGCCAGGTCGGGTTACCTACCAGTGACTGAACCTCTGCAGAGTTACAGTACAATACACAGTATTACAGGGCCACGTTACGCACAACTATTATATACTATGTACAATGGTAGGGAGGTACAGTGGTGTATCACCACAGTAACTAAACATATAACCCCAGTGAATATGCATTACTGGGAGCAGCTTTCTGTGTAAAATTGTCTGTGTCGGCCAGCAACTGGGTGCATCACCTGACACCAATTGCCTATGTCAATACAAATCTCTCACAGTGGAAATATTCTCCGTGTTGGTTGCTAACCCAAGTGACACCGATAAGCACATTTTAATCGGTCTTACTGTTGCTGCTGAGTTATATTCTTCGTAATAACCAACTGTACTTGAGCACTGAACCACAGTGAGCTTAAATTATTGGACATATTTGTGGGTTTAACTGAGTCTCGGTAAGAATGGAACAGCTGACACTAGTTAATATATATTACTGGGAGTGTCTGTCAGTGTACAATTATGCCTACTATGGGTAAGTAAATAAAATTAAACAAGCACTTTGGATTTTCAAATCATTTTCAGATGACAAATCACTCCAGTCCAATCAGCTAATTACTTATTTTAGAGATGTAAATCGGTGCAAAGTTAAGGAGATTTGCTATTGTGTGATAATCAATTGTATTGGTTTTGTTACGTCTGGTTTTACACTGCTCGAGCAGAAACATATTAACTACTGCCTGATAGTTAAACAGCAGCAGGCACAGTTACAGAATTCCCATCATCTATGCAATGGCGTTTCTTCGACTAAATATAGTCAGGAGAAATAGCCCTTTTGTTTATTGTTGGTTCATTACCTCTTCGAACTCGACCCTGAGAAATTCTGGCTCATGAATGCTTCATGTTCTTGATGGTCCATTGGGCCATGCTTATTGTTTTTATTCACAACTTCTCGGTTTGATGGATGATTTGAATCTTATGTTGTGGAGTCTGCACATGTCTTTTAAGCATTCTCTGAGATTTCTGCAGAGAGGTGAGGCCACGCAAGGAGAGACACAGACTACGAAGGATCACGTATATTCAATTTTCATAATGCAGTGGAACATCCAGGGCAGGAAATAATGTCGTCAATGAACCATCAAGGGTGAAATTATGAGAGCAGTTCTCTCATTTCTGGTATGGTATTGATGAAAATAATTGAATATTGTTCAGTGAATGGATCTCATTTTCAAACTACCCGTTAGGAAGATGTGTTAGAAATGTTGAGAAGCCTGAGGATAGAAATGTCCCCTGGGCCTGATGGGATATATCCTAGGATTCTTTGGGAGGCGAGGGATGAGATTGCAGAGCTTTTGGCTTTGATCTTCATGCCCTCACTATCTACAGGAATAGTGCCAGAATACTGGAGAGAGGTGAATGTTGTCCCCTTGTTCAAAAAAGGGAATAGGTATAACCCTGGGAATTATAGGCCAGTTAGTCTCACTTCGGTCACAGGTAAATTATTGGACAGGGTCCTGGGGGATAGGATTTATGATCATTGGAAAGATGCAGCTTAATCCAGGATAGTCAGCACGGATTTGTGAGGGGTAAGTCTTGCCTCACAAGTTTGATTGTATTCTTTGAGGAGGTAGCTAAGTACAGAGATGAAGGTAGAGCAGTTGATGTCGTATACATGGATTTTAGTAAGGTGTTTGATAAGGTGCCCCATGGTCGGCTCATGCAGAAAGTAAGGAGGCATGGCATAGAGGGAAATTTGGCTGATTAGATCAGTAACTGGCTATCACATAGAAGACAGAGGGTGGTGATAGACGGTAAATTTTTATCCTGGAGCCCAGTCACCAGCGGTGTACCACAGGGATCAGTGCTGGGTCCTCTGCTATTTGTGATTTTTATCAATGACTTGGATGATGGAGTTGAAGGGTGGGTCAGTAAATTTGCTGATGACACCAAGATTGGTGGAGTAGTGGATGAGGTGGAGGGCTGTTGTAGGCTGCAAAGAGACATTGATAGGATGCAGAGCTGGGCTGAAAAGTGGCAGATGGAGTTTAACCCTGATACGTGTGAGGTGATTCATTTAGGTAGGACAAATTTGAATGTGGATTGCAGGGTTAACGGCAGGGTTCTGAAGAATGTGGAGGAGCAGAGAGATCTCGGAGTTCATGTCCATAGATCTCTGAAAGTTGCCACCCAAGTGAATAGAGCCGTGAAGAAAGGTTACAGTGTGTTAGCATTTATTAAGAAGGGGATTGAGTTTAAGAGCCATGAGGTTATGCTGCAACTGTACAAGACCATTGGTTAGACCTGGGTTCGGTTCCGACATCGGGCGACTATCTGTGTGAAGTTTGCACTTTCTTCCTGGGTGCTCAGATTTCCTCTACAGTCCAAAGATGTGCAGCTTCGGTGGATTGGCCATGGTAAATTTCTCCTTGATAGGGTGACAGGGATCAGGGTGGAGGATTGGGCCTTCATAGTGTGCCCTTCCAGCAGATCAATGCTGACTCGATGGGCCGAATGACCGCCTTGTGCACTTATAGGGATTGTATGAATATATGAAATAAGATGATCTGAAATCGTAAATTTAAAAAATGTGCTTTTGTTGTTTTTGTATTCTTGACAAAATTTGCTGAAAACACAAAAGCAAAACTTAGTGGACATGATCCAATTGAATGGAAATGGAGTGAAATTAATTACTTGAAACGAACGCCAAATAGGGATGGCATGCTGGTGCCATGGTTAGTACTGTTGCCTCCCGGCGCCAAGGACCCAGAGTTCATCTGGTCCGCGTGTCACTATTTGTGTGGGGATTGCACATTATCCACATGTCTGCGTGGATCTCACCCCCTGAACCCATATACGTGCAGTATTGGTGGATGGCCCACGTTACGTTGGAAATAAGAAAGCCAGATAGAAGGCAACTCAGAAAGTGTGTTGTGCCAATATGTTCATTAAGTATTTTGATCGAGAAGGGAAGAAGCTTGTTGCGTAAGTCGCTGTGACTCAGGAGAACAGATACATAATAATAATAATGGCTTATTGTCACAAGTAGGCTTCAATGAAGTTACTGTGAAAACCCCTGGTCCCCACATTCAGGGACCTGTTCGGGGAGGCCGGTACAGGAATTGAACCCGCCCTACTGCCTTGTTATGCATTACAAGCCAGCTATTTAGCCCAAGCTAAATTGTCCCTTAATCGGAAAAAATGAATTGGGTATTCTAAAATTATATATATTTTAAAAATGATTTGCCAAATGTTATACTCAATGCCATGGCCAATGAAGGCAAGCATGCCGTATGCCTTCTTGACTACCTTCTCCACCTGCATTGCCCGTTTCAGTGACCTGTGGACCTGTACACCTAGATCTCTCTGGCTGTCAATACTCTTGAGGGTTGTACCATTCACTGTATATTCCCTACCTGTATTCGACCTTCCAAAATGCATCACCTCACATTTGTCCGGATTAAACTCCACCTGCCATCTCTCCGCCCAAGTCGCCAATCGATCTAAATCCTGCTGTATCCTCTGACAGTCCTCATCGCTATCCGCAATTCCACCAACCTTTGTCATCTGCAAACTTACTAATCAGACCAGTTACATTTTCCTCCAAATCATTTATATATACTACGACCAGCAAAGGTCCTAGCACTGAACCCTGCGGAAGACCACTTGGTTACAGCTCTCCAATCAGAGAAGCATCCCTCCATTGCTACTCTCTGCCTTCTATGACCTAGCCAGTTCTGTATCCACCTTGCCAGCTCACCTCTGATCCCGTGTGACTTTGCCTTTTGTACCAGTCTGCCATGAGGGACTTTGTCAAAGGCATTACTGAAGTCCATAGACAACGTCCACTGCCCTACGGAACGGAACCACTGAATTGTCTGTGTTAAAGAGACAGCGACTGCCCAGTGTGCAGTACTACTAGTCAGAGAAAAACACTGATAATTGGAACTGAATCACTGAATGGTCACAGTTACAGAGGCAGCTACATCCCAGAGTTCAGTAGAACCATCCAGAGAAACACACTGACCACTGGAACGGAACTACTGAATAGCCAAAATCGAGTGATGGATATCATCACTGAAAATATCTATGACCTAGAGATGGGACTGTTGTGTTTGATTGCAGAGTATCCTTTCTGTTATTATGTGTCGATCAATTTTATCCAGACAGGACAGTGTATGGAAAGTGGTAATTGAATCAAAAAAGGGTTACGTAATTTTTTTGAACCCACTGTCGTAATCTGTTTGTTCGTAAATTTCAATCAAAAATAAGTTAAGCGATGTTGCAACCTCAATATGGCTCAGGTGGGTATAAATTAAACGCTTTGAAAATATATAACCACAATTTTTAAGACAGAGAGACTGTTAGCAGCAGTAACGGGCACATCACTTTACACTGAAAATGCACCGTCCAATTGATATGGTTGAGAAAATATTCTACCCAATCCTTGCTATTGTTGGTGTTCCTGGTAAGTAGCTATCACCATTGACGTTGCGTAAATCTGTGTGTGAACGGCTCCCTCATTTGCAACTGTGACAGAAAATGTTTAATGCTGATCTCGTGCTCACTTTAATGCAGTATTTAATGCATGTTTTAAACACATCTATGGCTTGAATCCCTTTCATCAACTGACAATGCCCTGCACATCTTTGGGTTGTGGGGGTGAAACCCACGCAGACACGGGGAGAATGTGCAAACTCCACACAGACAGTGACCCGGGGTCAGGATCGAACCTGGGACCTCGGTGTTGTGAGACAGCAGTGCTAAGCACTGTGCCAAAGTGCTGCTCCCAGAACGGAATATCTGACAGCAGTGAACAAGAATCTGTGATTGTATACTGACCTATACAAGAAATCCAGGTACGACCTCCGCAAAGCCACCTGAGATGCCAAGAGCGAATTTTAAACCAAGCTAGAGTCACAGACTAGCATTACAGGCTCTTGGCGGTTGTGGCAGGGACTAAACAACAGATCGGGCTACAAAGCGAAGCTGAGCAGTATCTCCAGGAGCAGCGCACCCATCCCTGAATGACTCAATGCATTCTATGCTCGATTCGAGCAGGACACCAACGACCCGCTGTCGAGTGCCCCAGTGCCTCATAACACACCTGTACCCACCATCGCAGCTTCCGAAGTCAGATCGGCTTTCCTGAAAGCGAACCCTCAGAAGGTGACGGGTTCGGACAGGATCCCTGGTCATGCACTAAGTGCCTGCGTGGACCAGCTGGCAGATGTGTTGGTGGACATCTTTAACCTGTCGCTCCTCCGCTCCGAGGTTCCCACCTGCTTCAAGAGGACCACCGTCACACCGGTGCCAAAGAAAAACCAGGCAACATGCCTCAAAGACTACCTTCTGGTGGACATGACTTCAGTCGTAATGAAGTGTTTCGAGAGGTTGGTCATAAAGCGCATCACCTCCATTCTCCCAGAATGCCTTGATCCACTGCAATTCGCATACCGTCGCAACTGGTCCATAGCAGATGCCAGTTCCTTGGCCCTACACTCATTCCTACAGCATCATGACAAGAAGGACTCCTACATCAGATTCCAATTAATTGACTACAGCTCCACCTTCAACACCATAATTCCAGGCAAGCTCATATCAAAGCTCCAAAACCTAGGATTTGGATCTTCACTCTGCACTGGATCTTCGACTTTCTGACCCACAGACCACAATCAGTAAGAATAAACAACAGCAGTTCCTCCACAATAGTACTCAATACCAGGGCCCCGCAAGATTGCGTACTTAGCCCCCTACGATACTGCCTGTGCACACATGACTGCGTGGCAAAATTTGGTTCCAACTCCATCTGCAAGTTTGCTGATGACACGACCATAGTGTGCCAGATTTCGAATAACGACGAGTCAGAATACAGGATGGAGATTGTGAACCTAGTGGAGTGGTGTAGCGACAACAATCTATCCCTCAATACCAGCAAAAGTAAAGAGCTGCTCCTTGACTTTAGATAGTAAAGTACTGTACACACCCCTGTCAGCATCAACGGTGCTGAGGTGGAGATGGTTAGCAGTTTCAAATTCCTAGGGATACAAATCTCCAAACATTTGTCTTTGTCCACCCACGTCGACCCTACAACCAAGAAAACACCGCAGCGCCTATACTTCCTCAGGAACCTAAGGAAGGTCGGCATGTCCACATTAACTCTTACCAACTTTTACAGATGCACCATAGAAAGCATCCTATCTGGCTGCATCACAGCCTGATATGGCAATTGCTCGGCCCAAGACCGCAAGAAACTTCCGAGAAGCGTGAACACAGCCCTGTCCATCACACAAACCTGCCTGCCATCCATTCACCCCCATCTACACCCCCCACTGCCTGGGGAAAGCGGGCAGCATAATCGAACCTACCCGGCCTACTCACTCTTCCAACTTCTCCTATCGGGCAGGAGATACAAAGGTCTGAGAACACGCACTAACAGACGCAAAAACAGCTTATTTCCCACTGCTACCAGACTCTTAAATGACCCTCTTACGAAATGACCTCATTAACAATGCACCCATGTATGCTTCACCAGATGCCGGTGCTTTCTAGTTACATTGTGCACCTTGTGTTGCACTAGTATATATTTTCTTTTATGGGGCAGGACGGTGGCACAGTGGGTTAGCCCTGTTCACTCTCGGCGCCGTGGTCCCAGGTTCGATCCCGGCTCTGGGTCACTGTCCGTGTTGAGTTTTCACGTTCTCCCAGTGTTTGCGTGGGTTTCGCCCCCACAACCCAAAGATGTGCAGGCTCGGTGGATTGGCCACGCTAAATTACCCCTTTATTGGAAAAAATTAATTGGGTACTCTAAATTTATAAAAAATATATATATATGTTTTGTTTTCTTTTCTTTTCATGTACTTATGATCTTTTGAGCTGCTCGCAGAAAAATACTTTTAACTGTACCTTGGTACACGTGACAATAAACAAAATCCAATCAAATTTTACTGAATGTGCGTCTCTAACAAGATTGGAATATCTGATCCAATTATCCGATTACTGAGACGATCTGTCTGTGTATAATTGTGTTGTGCATGGGTTAGGAACTGGACTGAAATAATTTGGCTTTACTTCCAAATAATTTATTTAGTCAGTGAATGGCCGCTCCCTTCTATGGAGCCCGCGCTTTCTCTGAGTTTTACATTTAGAAGATATTGAAAACAGGAATAATTTGGCTGTGTTGAAGATGTTTTATTTTTACTGTATGGTGAAATATCTCGATATCTGTTTTGTATTGAATTGTTCCAGCAGAAATAAATATCAACTGCCCTCTGAGATTAATAAATCCCACACAGTGCAATATTCCAATATGTTTTGTTATGTTTTTTCTCATTTTTATTCATCTTGAAATGAATTCCAATGCGTGTTCATTGTCTGAAACGGTGTTGCTTCAAATGATTTGTGAATCCACTCAGCTGAACCCACAATCTGCTCCAGTCCATTCAGACACTTGTTTTCCAAGGAGTAAATGGGAGACTTATTGTTCTTATCAAAATACAGCAGTGGAAATTAACTCCCATAGAAATACCCACTTTGGAGGTTTCTTATCGATGATTGATGTCTTACTGTATTTTGTTGTATTTGTCCACTCCATTCACTACCACTCTCAACTTAGTTGTGTCTGTCAATTTTGTAATTGCCATTCTGCTGCCGATTCCATATTTCTGATGTAAGTGCTGACCCTTGTGGAACACCACTTCCCACCTTCCACCAGTGAGGAGTCTCACAATACCAGGTTAAAGTCCAAAAGATTTATTTGAAATCACAAACTTTCGGAGCGCTGCTCCGTTATCAGGTGAAGGAATAATGCTCCTAAACATTGTGATTTCAAATATTCCTGTTGGACTTTAACCTGGTGTTGAGTGACTTCTTAAGGTGCCCACCCCAGTCCAGAGCCGGCATGTCCACACCTCACCTTCCACCAATCAGATTAAATCCCTTTAAATCCTCTCCCTGTTTTCTGTATGCGTATCCACCTTGATGCCCATTCTGTTGTTGGGTCCCCAACCTCCCCTTGCTATGACATTACTCATGAGTCTTTGCTGTCGTTTATTGCCGAGGGTCTTTAGAAAATCAAATTGTTTAACATCTATCGCACTAATCAAATCTATAATTTCGGATAGTTTTTGAAATAATGCAATGGTATGTCAGGAATGGTGCTGATTTTGAAATATGTGCTTACTATTTATTGGAGTCTGTGTTTCTGGACTATTTTTCTCATAATGGCAATTAAATTGTTTCCGACAATTCACCTTGTGACAAGGAGACTGTTTTCTGTAATTGTTATACTTTCTGGTTTATATTCAAGAATGACAGAAACCGACGGATGCCTTACAATTCACTGGTAATATTCTGATGACAATTCGTGCATGGATAATAGTATCTCCGCTGTTTCTCACTGTCTATTTTATGAACATGTGTGGTTGAAATCCATCCACCTCCGGTAATCTCCCTCTACCGGACGCGGCCCTCTGGCCTCCTATCTGATTTTGATCTTTTCATTGAGATCTGTCAGTGGGACATCGACCGTCTCAACCTCAGGGCCCTTCACACGCACTGTCTTCTGTCGCCCTATGAACCTACTCCAACCTCTCTCTAATATCCATGTATGACCTGTTGATCGAAGCTGCTCACAAGGGCGGTGCCATTATTGTCTGGCTTACTGACCGTCATCTCTCAAGCACTTCTTGTTCCATCACCGTGGACTCTGACCACACCCAAATATCATCATATTGTTTCCATGACATTCACTGATTTCATCGACTTTGGAGATTAACCGTTAATAGCCTCGAATATCATAATCACGCAACCCCACACATCTTGCATCGGCCGACTGCTTCTACCTCCTTCACAAAATCCAGGCAGAGGACTGTCCCAGGAGACACATTATTTCGGGCATTTCCAATCCGACCGAACTCATTTATTCCGATCTTGAATCCATCCTCTCTCCCCTTATTCTGTCCCTTCCCGCCGACATTCCTGCTTCCTCTAATGTGGTATGTTTTTAAAACACGGTCAACTTCCTTGTCCCTAAGCGTTTGATATTTACTGTGGATGCCCAATCCCTCTATACCTCTGTCCCCCAACTGGAGGCTCTGAGGACCCCTCATCTTCTTCCATGGTCGGAGGCCCAGACAATCCGCGACCACGGCCGCCCTCCTCCACCTTTCTTTAACTTGTTTAACTTGCAGGTTAAGGGTATGGTCATACATACCGTATTTGGCCCCGCGAGGTCTGTCTTTTTGTGGGTTCTGTGGAACCTCCCTTGATCCTGTTCCACTCCGGTCCCCTCCCGCAACGCAATTTCTGTCACAACGATAACTGTATCTGGTCCAGGAAACATGAATCGATTTTGCTTCCAATTTCCACACTCCCATCTTTACAGGGTCCATCGTCCAAATCTCCATCCCTTCCTTGATCTCTCTGTCTCCGTTTTCAACGACAGGCAGGCCACCTAGATGCATTACACGCCAACCGAATCCACAGGTACCTCTGGTACATAACCTCCCATCCTGCTTCCTGGAAGGACTGAATCCCATTCTCCCAGTTTCACCGCCTCCGTCGCATCTGGTTTGATTCAGCCAACTTCGAAAACTACCCTTCTGGCATGTTTTCCTTTTCCTGAACTGGTGTTGCCCCGATGACCTTCCTTTGGTTGACAGGGCTCTCAACCGTGCTCAATTCATTTCCCAGACCTCTGCACTCACAATCCCCTTCCCTCAAGGAAACATGATAGGTTCTCCCGACTCTCACTTTCTACACCCCCGCCTTCATATTCAAAGGCTCTTTTTCCGCCATTTCTGCCAACTTCAGAATGTTGCCCCCACGAAACACATTGTCTCCCTTCTCGAAATACCCATCACTTTGTTTGCATTCCTCAGGTACCACTCCCTCCTTGACACCTTCCTTGGCCCTAGCCGTTAAATATTTACTGCATCACACGAATATCCCTTCGCATTTCCACAGCACCTTCCCATAGAATCGCAGTCGGTGCAATACCTGTTTCTCTACCTCCTCCCATTCTATGATTCTCGGCAGCAATCTCTCCTTTCTGGCGATGCAGTGTTTCACTTTTTATTCCTTCATTTTCGTCTGCTGTATTCGCTGCTCCTCATACAGGGTCTTCTACGTTGCGGAGACTAAATGCAGTCTGGCTAAACAGTTTCTCTCAGCTCGTAAGCACGACGTGAATCTTCCCGTTGGCTGCATTTTGAACTCAGCACATTTATCTCATGTCCACTTGTTAGTCCTGAGCCTGCTCCGCAGATCCAGTGAAGCCCAAAGCAAGTTAGATGAGAAACAGCTCATCTTCTAATCAGGCACGTTACAGCCCTCAGGAGTCATCAAAAAGTTCAAAAAGTTTAGACTGGGAACTAGCCCAGATGAACGCACTTGTTTTGGGATTCTCCCATTTTGTATTCGAATGAAATGAGTCTGAATATGGAGAGAGTCTATTCCTGGTAAGTAAACCCTGGGCAAATTCCAATGCCGGAGAGGGAATAGTACTGGGCAAAGCCTGTCCGGGATTGTGTCTACACTGGAAGCGGATGTTTTCCTGGGAATAGAATGATCTGGGAATGTTTGGAATATGATAATAGATTATTCCTGGGAGAGGGTGCCATATGAATGACTGAATCTGGAAAGGATGTGCCTGAGGAATGTTCTAGAGACTGGAAAGGCTCTGTTCGTCCCATTATTATGAACTGGGGAGGTCCTGCGACTGTTTTTTCTTCCATTGATCATAACGGAACCAGGCATGGTGTCCAGCTCAATCAGCAACCCAATCCAGGGAACGGTTAATAGTCCAATAATTGGGATTCACGAGGCGTGACAATCTCTGATATATTTGTATCTGTTTTGGGAAACCTTGATAGGCTTAGTTAATCCTATCAATCAGACAAAGTGAGGAATGTCACCTTTCCCAAAAGTATTTGAATTATGAGCATTTTTGTACGACTGCGGTCAAACTCAAAGAGCTTCAATTCACACTCCTCCTCCTTAACCACTTGAGTTGTATTCGCTAATTCCTTCTCTGCAATTTTAGTCTTGGTACCCACCTCTCTAACAACACTCTCGCCCACGTACTGCCCGTTTTATTGATGTTGAAATCCTGTCCCGGTTTTGAATGGAGAATGTCTAATCAGTGATATCCTGCCTCTTCTCTCTGGCAGTTAATTTACTGGGAATTGCGATTCTGTGTCGGCGTAAGTGTGGCCTCTCTACTTGTACCAGTCGCTACCTGGTGGCCATGGCAACGGCGGATCTGCTGTTTATTATCATTGTCCCCATACTGACCATGATCAATGGTTATTATTTCCCCTGGAGTTTCCTGGACCTCACCCCTGTGTGTGGTGTTAAATCTGTCCTGCAGGCTGGAGCCATGGACTGTGCCGCCTGGTTCACCCTCACTTTCTCCTTTGATCGATTTGTGGCAATTCGTTTCCAGAACCTGAAAACTAAATATTGCACCGGGAAAACTGCGGCCGTGGTTCTGTCCCCAAGCGGCCTCCCGCTCTGTGTAAGAAATATCCCCTGGTACTCTCCAAATGAACCGAGATACAGAATCGACAAAGTCCAGAGCTTGTGTCGGACAAAGAGCAGCTTCTCCACTGGCTTCAGATGGGTTGGATATAACTGGCTGAATGGGATTTTAACGCCATTGCTCCCGTTCTTCTCAATCCTGTTGGTCACCGCGCTGACAGTCAGACACATTTGACTCAGTCGGGTCCGGAAGGCACTGAGGGCTCCGAGTCAGGGAGACAGTCGCACAGAGCCAGAGGTGGAGAACAGAAGAAAGTCAACATGTTTACCCTTGAGCATCTCCACCGCTTTCATTCTGCTCCGGGTGATGACTGGAATTACATTTGTCTATTTGCATTTGGCAGATTTTTATTCCCTCACCGATCCTCAATATATTTTACAACAAGTTGGATGTTTGCTGCGGGATTTAAATTGCTGCACAGACACATTTATTGCTGTGGTGACTCAGTCCAGGTTCAGGGAGCAGATAAAGATCGTGGTGAAATATCCGGTTACATTAATTATTCAATTAATTAATATATAAAACTGACACAGCCCCTCAGCCAATCAGGAGATCCAGCCGCTGCCTGACAGTCCCTCAGCCAACCAGGAACCAACCTCTCTGGAACCCCTCACAGGCGCAGCAACCTGGATCCGCAGCTGCGAGTTGGCTCAGCCAATCAGAGACTCCGCTATCGAAGTAACAGCCGCTGTAGCCAATCCGCTTTCAGACTCGCGGCAGTCACAGGTAATTAACATGAACTTCAGCCAATCAGTGTCCATCTTCAGACTTACAGCTGTCACAACCAACCAGGAAACTCCACGTGCTGGCTGACAGCTTTGTCCGCCCATCAGTTTCCGGTTTCAGACTGACAGCTGCCGCAGCCAATCATGGAGGTCCGCCTTCTGTCATCACGTCAATCAGAGACACTGTGTCAAACAATCAGCTTGTCAGCGGGCTGACCAACATACGCTTCAGCCAATCAAGGAACACGGTACACTGACTGACAGCCTCGGCAGCCAATCAGAAGCATAGCTTTCAGAGTCACAGCCACCTCAGCCAATCAGCCGTCCCCAGCTGATGCCTGCCCTCCAGGGAGGATTGTCGCAAATCATCAGCCGGATGTTGGACTCGCCTCTGATGAGAGAGACGGGGATTTCCTAAAGTCTAACGGATGTGTCGCCTTTTCCAAGACAGAACTCTGCACTTCAATACTTTTTTGATCACAGTCTAATTCCTCACTGAAAGTTTTAATTCAACATGTCTTCACCACATCCTCAGATGGTGCATTTCCCGATCCTCACCCCCAGAACCCCAGAAAAGGGCATCGGTAACTTCCTCATTGCCCTGAGTGTACTTATTAATTTAAACCAGAGCCGCTCACTCTCTATCTTTTCAACAGTTGGAACCCTTTCTCCCCCTCCCCTCCAGACCAGGCATGAGTCTGCACACCGCCTCCAAACCTTCTCTCAAACTCCAGCTCGCCAAGGACAATCCACCCAACTGCTCCAATCTCTTTAAACAACTGACTCGCCCCCGCACTCCGAAAATTCTGCTGAATCCCGTATGTGCTCCATACAATAGTTTCGAATCCTTCCCGAAATGGAAGCAATACTCCAGCCCGGATTTTCCATGTTCAATGTAACCTCTTGCATTATATTGCTCTGTCAATAAAGCCTATTGCATGATATTGGATTCCATATTCACTCAAGATATCCCACTGTATTTAGGGACATTCCTTCTGCTCTTTCTGGTTTTATTTCTGTAACCTTTGTTTTATACTGTTTCTAGATTTTTGCCTTACTGTTCTGACCGGTCCTGGGGAGAGGCAGGATAAATTGTGAAGTTCCCCAACAGAACTTCCAAATGAATGTAAATGTGTATATTGGAATCAGTCTTGTCCGTGAGGCACAGATAGTGATGCGTTCCAGCAGTTAATCTGGAAGGTTCCACAAGAGCTGCCAGGCAACATTGCAGTCAGTCAGAGACATTTGATGCCCCCGTGTCAGCTGAATGGCCTGTCCTGTGTCATGTGGATTGCATTCCTGGTCAGCCTGGCCTCCAGCAAAGCTGAGAGTCTTTGCCTCAAAACTACAGTGCTGGATGGTTCGTGAGTCTTCTTGTTTCTTTGTCACTCACGCCGGACGCATCACACCGGCACCCGGACGGATCAGGTCTGCAGAAACGTTTCACTCATTTGTCTGTATTCCCGGGACGGAAGTCTTGCAAGCTCTCGGTCAATTTCCACATTCTGAGATAGATTTAAACATGAGATGGATTTCTGAATAACTGCGGAGATGTGAAAAACAGTCTCCATTCTCTCCTCCACCACAGAAGATTAAAGTTGGACCTTTTCTCACTCTATTTCGCTTTCACTCTATTCTTACCTTTCTTTATCTCTCTTCCTCTCTGTCGTGTTCTCTCTTTCCCTCCATTCTCTCTCCAGCGGTGTGTTTCTTACCCTCCCTATGTGGTTTTCTATCCCGTCCCACACTTCTTATGATCCCTTTATCTCTTTATAATTTCTGCCGAAACAACTTTTCTCTAAATCCTATTTTATCTTTGTTATTTTTTCGGTCTATTTCTTCCCCCGCCCACTCAAATTGCAGTTCATCCCCCAACCAAATTCCTCCTCCTTCAGATTGTCCAGGTAGAAAGTTCATCCTACGACAGGGATTCCGTTCGCCCCGAACAGATTTTCTCCTCCGTTAGATTTTCCTCATGCAGCATTCTCCCCAGCCTGGCATCACCCAGTCCCTGCAAGGTTTCATCTAACCTCTCTCCTAACTTTTAATAAACTTTTCACCGACTCTCCCGAACTCATTCTTTCCTGATTCCCTCCGTCTCGACAGCTTCCTCTGTCCCTCTAACACCCTCTACCCTACATCACTCCAAATCCTACTCTAAATCTAAATCTACTCTGCTAAACCATCCCAAGTCACAATCTAACTCTAACCCACGCTTCCTCTGACTGGCCAGGTCCCGAAATTCCTCCAGTACCTCCGTTTTCCTATAACACTCGGTAAATCGCTCAGATACACCAAAGTCCCACTAACACGCAATAGATCCCTCGCAAATCCCTTCCTTTCACCCGGCCCTGAGTCTCACTCTCCCCTCACACTCAAAGTTGCCTTGCCTCTAAATGTCTCTAACTCCCCCTCCCTCTAGCCCTAACTGCATCTATGATTTCCATTCTTCATCCAAACGACATTTCACTCTCTCCCACTCCAATATTTCCCTCCCTCCCCTCTTTCGTTTTAACTGTCTCTCTCCCTTAAAATCGCACTTTCTCTAATTTTATAAGTACTTCCTAACCTGTACCTCCGAACTAACTCATCTTTGCCAAAACCCTTCAACACCCAGACTATATTAACACACTTGTGAATAGCTCTTAACTTGTCTGATGTCCCCTCCACGTGAACAGCCCCACACACTTCCAAATTCGTTCACCCTGTGAACTGCCGCGACCAGGAGTGGTACAATCGCTCTGTGAACAGTCTCGACCCTGACGAATTCCCGTCCTTGTGAACAGGCCCTAACCTGGCCAATGCCCCTCCTTGTGAACAGACGCTAAATTGACTAATCCCTTGTAAACATCATGACAACTTTTCTTTCCAAGTGAACAGCTACAACCCGAGTTAATTATCTTTCTCTGCGAACAGCACATAATCTAAATAATCCCCGCTCCATGTGAACAACCACCAGCCGTACTAATTCCCTCTTCATGTTAGCAGTCACTATCCTAATTCCACTCCATGTGAACAAACCTACCCTGAGTAATTCCTGTTCCTGTAAACTGCCCTTACCCAGACTTATTACCCTCCAAGTGAAGAGTGTCCACACAGAATTATCCCCGTCGCTCTTTCCAGCCCCTACACTGACCAATTCTCCCTCCATATGAACATTCCTTAACATGACTAATTCCTATTATGGGAGAAGCGTTTTGAGAACCCCAAAATGTATCATGGAGTTCAACCAACCTCTCCCTTTAATGGATTTGTTGCTTTTCCGAGCACACGGCTTGTTCCCTAGGTGTGGGATTACAATTATGGACACATGGGTTTTTAAACACAAAACAATGTTTATTCCATGAACTCAACTTAACATCTTAAATAAACATTGGATCTCTTATAAGAGATAGGATGTATAATCATCTGGAAAGGAATAATTTGATTAGAGATAGTCAACACGGTTTTGTGAAGGTTAGGTTGTGCCTCACAAACCTTATTGAGTTCTTTGAGAAGGTGACCAAATAGGTGGATGAGGGTAAAGCAGTTGATGTGGCGTATATGGATTTCAGTAAAGCATTTGATAAGGTTCCCCACGGTAGGCTACTGCAGAAAATGGGATTGAGGGTGATTTAGCAGTTTGGATCAGAAATTGGCTAGCTGGAAGAAGACAAAGGGTGGTGGTTGATGGGAAATGTCCAGACTGGAGTCCAGTTACTAGTGGTGTACCACAAGGATCTGTTTTGGGGCCACTGCTGTTTGTCATTTTTATAAATGACCTGGAGGAGGGCGTAGGAGGATGGGTGAGTAGATTTGCAGATGACACCAAATCGATGGAGTTGTGGACAGTGCGGAAGGATGTTACAAGTTACAGAGGGACATAGGTAAGCTGCAGTGCTGGGCTGAGAGGTGGCAAATGGAGTTTAATGGAGGAAAGTGTGAGGTGATTCATTTTGGAAGGAATGACAGGAAGACAGAGTACTGGGCTAATGGTAAGATTCTTGGCAGTGTGGATGAGCAGAGTGATCTCGGTGTCCATGTACATAGATCCCTGAAAGTTGCCACCCAGGTTGAGAGGGTTGTTAAGAAGGCGTACGGTGTGTTAGCTTTTATTGGTAGAGAGATTGAGTTTCGGAGCCATGAGGTCATGTTGCAGCTGTACAAAATTCTGGTGCGGCCGCATTTGGAGTATTGCGTGCAATTCTGGTCGCCGCATTATAGGAAGGATGTGGAAGCATTGGAAAGGGTGCAGAGGAGAATTACCAGAATGTTGCCTGGTATGGAGGGAAGATCTTATGAGAAAAGGCTGAGGGACTTGAAGCTGTTTACGTTAGAGAGAAGAAGGTTAAGAGAAATTGAGGCATACAAGATGATCAGAGGATTGGATAGGGTGGACAGTGAGAACCTTTTTCCATGGATGGTGATGTCTAGCACGAGGGGACATAGCTTTAAATTGAGGGGCGATAGATATAAGACAGATGTCAGAGGTAGGTTCTTTACTCCGAGAGTAGTAAGGGTGTGGACTGCCCTGCCTGCGACAGTAGTGGACTCGCCAACACTAAGGACATTCAAATGGTCATTGGATAGACATATGGACCATAAGGGAATAGTGTAGATGGGCTTTAGAGTGGTTTCACAGGTCGGCGCAACATCGAGGGCCGAAGGGCCTGTACTGTGCTGTAATGTTCTATGTTCTATGTAGGTAAGTTTTGCCACAGAATCCCAGTGTCCTCAGTATCTAAAACCTTCTCTCCTGCAGTATTTCCTGCTACACCATGACACACAACATCCTCCTATTTTTGCATTCGCCTGCATTTGTCACTGGAAGTAATCGGATACTACTGCATTTGACTTCCTGCTTGCTAAACCTATACACATCTCCCGAAATTCTGGCTGCAGGATCAGATCCCTCTTTCTATCGATGTCAATGCTGGAAATGTGGACCATGACAGCTGGCTCGTCACCCGACGCACTCAGATGTTCTGCAGCCCCTCCGCGGCATCATTGACCCTGACAGCATGGAGGCAAGTGACATGCACGCAACAGACTCCGTGCCCACCTTCCGTTCATTTTAGCCTGCGGGATACACACATTCACCCTGGCCTACATGTTTTAGTTGTGTATAGGATTGGCCGTGAATGGCTCGGCCATCATTTATTGTCCAACGTTAATTCCCCCTGTGAGGATTGTCGTTAGCTGCCGCCTTGAACAGTTGCAATGCAATGATGGAGTAAACTCAGTATGCTGTCAGGGAAGGAGTTACAGGATTTGGGCCAGAGGAAACGGCAATATATTTCAAATTAGAATGGTGAGTGACTAGCAGGGAAAGTTACTGATGCTGGTGCTCCAAAGGTTTGATGACTTTGCCCTTACATGTGGTATCGATTGTGGTGCTGAAAGGCGGTGACAGAGTAAAACTGTCGTTGGACTATTAATTCAGTGACCCGGGATAATGGTCTGGAGACCGGGATTCAAATCCCACCATGGCCTGTAATGGAATTTAGACACAATACACAATCTGGAATTAAAAGTCTAATGATGACCATGAAACCATTGTCGATTGGAAGAACAGACAATGGGTTCATCAATGTAATTTAGGGACGGGAACCTGCCGTTCTTACCGGGTCTGGCCTACATGTGACTCCAGATGCAAACCCAGCCCAGCCGACCGGGCAACGTCCTCCTTACTGACGTCTGGGGCCTCGTGCCAAAGTCGGGAGAGCTGTCGCATAGATTAAAGAACAAAGGACAAAGAGAAGTCCAGCACAGGAACAGACCTTTCGGCCCTCCAAGCCCGTGCCGACCATGCTGCCCGTCTAAACTAAAATTTTCTACACTTCCTGGGTCCGTATCCCTCTATTCCCATCCTATTCATGTGTTTGTCAAGATGCCCCTTAAATGTCACTATCGTCCCTGCTTCCACCACCTCCTCCGGCAGCGATTAGATAAGCAACAGCTGGACATAGTCATACCTTCCAGCCAATGTCCCGGACACCACCATTCCCTAGTATGTCCGGACTCACTGGGAGAAAAGAACCAGCAGGCATGGTGGAATGCAGATGTATACTCGGGATGGAATTGCCCTGAGAGTCCTCAACATCCAGCCTGGAACCCATTCAGTTCCATGGAAACCTCCTGGTGATTTTCAGATGGCGGCTACCACCAGCTAATGAATCAGAACTTCTCCACATAGAACAGCACTTAGAGGAGCCACTGAGAGTGACAAGGGTTCAGAATAAACTCTGGGTGTGAGACTTCAATGTTCATAACCAAGAGTGGCTTTGAAAAGATCTGGTAAATCAACACTGGGTATCCATGCGACGCTGCGGCCATTAGCAGCAGCAGAATTGTATTCAACCACATGGCACATCCCTCACTCTGCCAGCACCACCAAACCATGGGTACAACTCTGGTTCAACGAAGAGGGCAGGAGAGTATACCAGGAGCAACATGAGTCATACCGAAAAATGAGGTTTCAATCTGGTAAAGCTGCAACACAGGAATACTTATGTACCAAACAGCATAAACAGTAAGTAATGGACAGAGCTCAGCGGTTTCACACCAAACGCATCAGATGTAAGCTCTGTAATCCTGCCACATCCAGCCGTGAGTGGTGGTGGATAATTAACACCTCATTGGAGGAGGAGGCTCCACAAATATCTCCATCCTCAATAATGGAGGACTCCAGCACATATGTGCAAAAGACCAGGCTGAGGCATTGGCAACAATGTTGAGCCAGAAGTGCCGAGTGGATGTTCCTCTCGGTCTCCTCTCGTCGACTTTCTTGGGGAAATTTAATTTAAAATGTCGGCAGTAGCCACTTTCCGAGGGGGAGGGAAGGTTAGTGTTGTGTTTGTTTGTATTTTGTTACTTTCGATGGTCTGTGAAGACAGAGCCGATCGGGGAAATATCTATGTTAATGTTTAACACCTATTGTTCTTTTCTGTTTTTGTTATAAAATTTCACAAATATTTCAATAAAAATATTTCAATAAAAATATTATTTAAAAAAAGATATTGACATTTGTTCAAGGATTATTCTTTTTATGTTGTTTCTTGTGTGGCTAAGGAAATCCTTGTTTTTCTCTTTTAATTTTAGTTTCCCTCTCTACTGGCTGTTGTTGGCCTCGAACACGTTTTGCAACAGGACGACCAATTGCTCCCTGCAGAAAGCAAACCTTCCTCCGGCCCTCGAATGGCGTATTTGATGTTCAGCAGGTGGAGAACTTCTGATAGGTCTGCGAGCCTGTCTGCAGCTGTGGGCGGTGCTGTCGATCGCTCGCGGAGCAGGATTCTCCGGCATGTGATTAGAGAAGCGACAGCTCGGGTGTCGGCCCTCATCCCCAAGTAGGACTCTGGCTGCTCCGATATGCTGAAGATTTGCACATTTGGCATGGCTTCACCCTCGCCCCTACAACCTTAGACATTGCCTCAGAGAAGGCTGTCCAGAACCCAACAAGTTTGGGGCAACCCCAGGAGATGTGGGTGTTGTAGGCCGGGCCCCTCTGGCACCGCTCACATTTGTCCTCTATCTCCGGGAAGAACCTGCTCATTCGGGTTCTGGCCCGGTGTGTTCTGTGCACCACTTTTAACTGCATTAGACTGAGCCTTGCACAGTATGAGGTGGAGTTGGCCCTGCTCAGTGCTTCGCTCCAGAGTCCCCAACCCACTCCTGTCCCCATTTCGTACCCCAATTTCCATCTGGCCTTGGCCAGTGGTGTTCGGGCTCTGTCCAGTAGCAGTCCGTATATTTTCCTGCACAGTCACGCTTCTGTCCTGTCCGTGTTCATGAGATGCTCGAATAGTCTGGTCTCCGGGGCCCTCTTATCTCTTGCCGAGAAAGTGTTTTATTTGTAGGTGTCTAATTTCCTGTCCTGTCGGCAATTCCAATTCTTCCATCAGTTTATTCAGCGTCGCTAGTCTATTTCCTGTGTCGATGTCAGTGTCAGCGTCCCCCCGTCCTGTCTGTATTTTTTAAAGTAGTGTGCAGCATGGTGGAGGGAATCTGTGGTTTACGCAGATGGGGGCCATGGGGGATATCTTGGTCAGCCCGAAGTGTTGTCGTAATTCAGCCCACATTTTCAGTGTGGTTGCTACCACTGCGCTGTCTGTGTATTTTGCCGATTGGGATGGGAGTGCTGCTGTGGCCAGGGCCCAGGTCGGCCCCTTGCAAGAGGCCCTCTCCATCCACACCCACTCTGAGTTTGGTTTGTGCAACCACCCCTCACTATTTCCGCTGTTGCCGGCTGGTGGTGTTATTGAAAATGTAGCCATGCCATGCCTCCCTTAACGTTCCTCCTTTGCAGTGTTGGTTTGGGAGCTACCTGGGATAGATTCCATCCGGACCTGGGGACTTGTCCACCTTAATGCCTTTTAGAATACCCAAAACTTCCCCCTTCCTTATGCCGACTTGACCTAGAGTATTTAAACATCCATCCCTCACCTCAACATCCGTCATGTCCCTCTCCTTGGTGAATACCGATGCAAAGTATTCATTAAGAATCTCACCTATTTCCTCTGACTCCACACATAAATTTCCTCTTTTGTCTTTGAGTGGGCCAATCCTTTCTCTAGTTATCCTCTTGTTTCTTATATATGAATAAAAGGCTTTGGGACTTTCCTTAACCCTGTTAGCCAAAGATATTTCATGACCCCTTTTAGCCCTCTTTATTGCACGTTTGAGATTTGTCCTACTTTCCCGATATTCCACCAAAGCTTCATCAGTTTTAAGTTACCTAGATCTTATGTATATTTCCTTTTTCATCTTAGCTAGTCTCACAATTCCACCCGTCATCTATCGTTTCCTAATCTTGCCATTTCTACCCCTCATTTTCACAGGGGCATGTCTGTCCTGCACTCGAATCAACCTTTCCTTCAAGACTCCTACGTTTCAAATGTGGATTTACCCTAAAGAGCTGCTCCCAATCCGTATTCCCTCACTCCTGCCGAATTGTGTTATACTTGGCCTTTCCCCAATTTAGCACCCTTCCTTTCGGACCACTCCCGTCTTTGTCCAAGAGTATTCGAAAACTTACGGAATTGTGATTGCTATTCCCAAAGTAATCACTGACTGAAAATTCAACCACCTGGCCAGGATCATTCCCCAATACCAGGTCCAGTATGGCAGTATGGATGCAAGATGTATAGTGCTGTCGCCAAGATATCTTGCAGACTTTTTCTCCGGGTCAGTATCTTCTAGTGTACTGACGCTCGTACCCAACTGAGTTTTATATCCTCCCGATCCACAGAATAGCCTTCTAAAAGTGAATCGCAGATGACTTTCCAAACTAAACTCGGCAGGCAACGTTTGACTCACACGTAGGCTACAAACACCTTTATTCCAACCTTTGTGCTGGTTAGAAACTTCTCATATTCTAACCGTTGTTTGGGAATGAGAAACTTCCAATATTCTACTCCACTTCACTTAACAGGAAACTTCTCATATTCTAGCCTCCACGCTGGGTGCCATGAGGATAAACACTCGCCACTATCCTTAGAATCCCCCCTATACCGTAAAGGGTTAAGATATTCTAAATGGTGAACAGGGATTCTCCCTCCCTGACATCGATGAAATGAAAAATGAAAATCGCTTATTGTCACAAGTCGGCTTCAAATGAAGTTACTGTGAAAAGCCCCTAGTTGCCACATTCCGGCAACTGTTCGGGGAGGCTGTTACGATGCACACTTAAGTAGGTGCATTCGGGTCAAACTAGTGTTTCAAGTTATCCCCGGTATAACCTATACCTTCATAGATGATTCTATCTACTTGCCATTGAGTAGCTTCGATCCTTTTTATCCTTTTGAAAGATAAAATCACTGACTTTATAGAAAAGTAAAAAGATCTTGCTTCTGGATTTTCCTGGTCGGTTGATTGGGCCTTCCTTTTCGACCTTGACAATCTCTCTTCTATTTCTTTTGGTTTTCTCCTGCTGGATTCGCTGTTCTACTCGGTTTCCGTGTTCGCTCCGTCCCATGACCGAGGGAAGCTATGAGAGCTGACTCTGCTGATGGCTAGTGATTCAGGGTTTATATTGCCCTTCTAGCAGTTGTTTACTTTACATGGCAATATCGGAAAGTAACTTCATTGTGCTCTTGACTGTTCAGTGTACCTTTAATCTTGATTACTCAGGTCACGACTACGCATTCATGTTGAGCATGACTTTAATTCATCGAACTCTGATTACATGTTTTTCCTTGTAATGTTGAAAAGTGCTTTGATCCCAGAGGAGCGTTATGTATGGTTCCTGACACTTCTCAGATTGTTTTGTTACTAAATCGTGCCCTTAGCTTGTCAGAACTCTGACCTCGATTTGGTGTTGGCTTGTGCTCTCCTGGACGCTTCGTCTTCAGCTTCCCATATTCAACTGGTGTCAGCAGGATTTTACACGTAAAGATTTGTCACCCAATTCAACAAAGACCCTGGCAATTCTTTTTTAGCTACTTATTAAAATAATGACCCTTTAAGAAGGTGTGAAATACTGTTTCCCTTCATGTAACTAAAAGTTCAATCTGCTTTAACTTGGAAGACAGGCATCACTATTACAGCGTGAGCTGTCACAAGCTGGTTTCTTAACGCCTGTTTGATTCAGGCGATTTGCATTTTATTTGTTGCTGCTGTTAACCCTTCGTGCCATTTTCCCTACATTTGCCCTGTAACCTCGGGTTTTGCCAGACGTCCATGTTTCAAATGACCTATTTTCCCATTTTACTTTACAGGTCCCAGCACCGAACCCAGTGGCACTCCACTAGTTACTGCCTGCCAATTTCAAAATCCCTACTCTTTGTTTCCTCTCTGCCAACTAGTTTTCTATCCACCTCAATAAAATTCCCCCAATCCCATGCACTTTAATTCTTGCACAATAGTCTCTTATACGGGACTTTGTCAAACGCTTTCTGAAAGTCCAAATATACTACATCGATTGGCTACCCCTTGTCTACTGTACTGGCTACTTCTTCAAAGAATTCCAGCACATTTGTCAAGCATAATTTTCCCTTCACAAATCCATGGTGACTCTGACTGATCCTGCCACTGCTTTCTCAATGTTCATATAAAAAGTCCTTGATAATGGATTCAAGCATTTTCCCCACTACCGATGTGAGGTTTACTGGTCTATAATTCTCTGCTTTGTCTCTACCTCTCTTTTTGAATATCGGAGTAACATAAGCTACCTTCCAATCTGCAGGGAGAGTTCCAGAGTGTATAGAATCCTGGAAGATGACCACCAATGCATCCACTATCGCCAGAGCCACCTCTTTAAGCTCTCTGGGATGCTGATTCTCAGGCCCTGGGGATTTATCCGCCTTCAATCCCATCAGTTTTCCCAGCACCATTTCTCTACTAATGTTGATCTCCCTCAGTTCTTCCCTCTCACTAAACCTTTCATTCTCCATTTCTGGGATGAGTGGCGGGATTCTCCGACCCCCCGCCGGATCGGAGAATCGCCGGGGGCTGGCGTGAATCCCGCCCCCGCTGGTTGCCGAATTCTCTGGCACCGGATATTCGGCGGGGGTGGGAATCGCGCCGCGCCGGTTGGTGGGCCCCCCCCCCCCGCCGATTCTCCGGCCATTGATGGGGCGAAGCCCCGCTGCTGGAATGCCTGTCCCGCCGGCGAGAATCAAACCACCTCTCTTACCGGCGGGACACAGCGGCGCGGATGGGCTCCGGTGTCCTGGGGGGGGGCGCGAGGCGATCCGGCCCCAAGGGGTGCCCCCACGGTGGCCTGGCTCGCGATCGGGGCCCACCGATCCGCGGGCGGGCCTGTGCCGTGGGGGCACTCTTTTCCTTCCGCCTTCGCCATGGTCTCCACTATGGCGGAGGCGGAAGAGACCCCCTCCACTGCGCATGCGCGGGGATGCCGTGAGCGGCCGCTGATGCTCCCACGCATGCGCCCCACGGCAAATTCATTTCTGCGCCAGCTGGCGGGGCACCAAAGGCCTTTCCTGCCAGCTGGCGGGGCGGAAATCAGTCCAGCGCGGTCCTAGCCCCTCAAGGTGAGGGTTCGCCCCTCAAGATGCGGAGAATTCCGTACCTTTGGGACGGTGCGATGCTGGACTGATTTGCGCCGTTTTTGGCATCGGTCGGCAGACATCCCGCCGATTGCGGAGAATCCCGCCCCTGATTTGTGTCCTCATTTGTGAAGACAGAACCAAAGTGTGTATTCAATTGCTCAACCATTTCTTTGTCCTTTATTATGCATTTCCCTGGTTCTGTCTGTAGGGGCCTACATTTCTCATTACCAATCTCTTTCTCTTCACAGTTCTGTAGAAACTCTTAGTGTCAGTCTTTATGTTCCCTGCAAGCTTCCGTTCATACTGTACTTTCCCCTTCTTAATCAATCCCTTTGTACTCCTTTGCTGAATTCTAAACTGCTCCCAACCTCAGACCTAGTCTTTTTCTTGGCCAATCTGTATGCTTCTTCCTTGTATCGGATACTATTTCTAAATCCCTTTGTGAGCCATGGATTGGCCCTCTTACCCCCTTTTGCCTTTGTTCCAGACAGGAATGAACAGTTGCTGTAGTTCCCCCCATGCGTTCCTTGAATGTTTGCCATTGTCTATCCACTGTCATCCCTTTAAGTCATTCTCCACAATCTATCAAGGCCAACTAACGCCTCATAGAATTTACAGTGCAGAAGGAGGCCATTCAGCCCATCGAGTCCGCACTGGCTCTTGGAAAGAGCACCCTACCCAAGATCCACACCTCCACCCTATCCCCATAACCCAGTAACCCCACCCAACACTCAGAGCAATTTAGCATCGCCAATCCACCTAACCTGCACATCTTTGGACTGTGGGAGGAAACCGGAGCACCCGGAGGAAACCCACGCACACACGGGGAGGATGTACAGACTCCACACAGACAGGTGACCCAAGCCGGAATCGAACCTGGGACCCTGGAGCTGTGAAGCAATTGAGCTATCCGCAATGCTACCGTGCTGCCCCATAGTTCACTTTATTAAGATTCACCACCCTAGTCTCTGAATCAACTACTTCACTCTCCATCTTGATACAAAAAATCCATCACGTTATGGTCGCTCATCCCCAAGGGGTCTCATACAGCCAGATTGGCAATGATTCCCTTCTCATTACACAGTGCCCAGTCTAAGATGACCTGCGCTCCAGTTGGTTCCTCCACAGATTGGTCAAGAAAAACATCCCGTATACACTCAAGGAATTCCTCCTCTACAGCATTGTGGCCAATTTGATTTGCCCAATGGATAAGAAGATTAAAATCACCCACGATCACCGATATTCCCTTGTTACATGCATCTCTAATTTCTTGTTTAATGCCATTCCCAACCTCACCACTGCAGTTTGGGGGTCTATACACAGCCCTTCACTCATCAATTTCCTTTGTCATCACTCCAAATAACTCAATCAAGTTAGTGAGGGATGACCTTCCCCGCAAAAGCTATACAGACAGCATACAATGTCCATATATGCTGTCCCTCAGTATCAGCTCGAATAGCTTCCCGACTACTGATGTCAAGCTAACCGGCCTATAATTTGCTGGATTTGGCCTGCTTCTTTTCTTTAAAATGGAAACAACATTGGCTGTTCTCCAGTCCAATGGAGGCTCACATGTGTTTAAAGAGGATGTTGAGCTATCTGCTGAGGCCAGAGATAATTCATAGAACATAGAACATAGAACAAGACAGCGCAGTACAGGCCCTTTGGCCCTCGATGTTGCACCGACCTGTGAAACCACTCTAAAGCCCATTTACACTATTCCCTTATCGTCCATATGTCTATCCAATGACCATTTGAATACCCTTAGTGTTGGCGAGTCCACTCCTGTTGCAGGCAGGGCATTCCACACCCTTACTACTCTTCCCTTGTCTCCTGCAGTAATCTGGGATAGATCCCATCCAGCCCTGGGGAATTGTCTAACTTAATGCAATTTAGCGCACTCTAAACCTCCACCTTTGATGTTTTTTTGTCCAGTGTACCAACAGTATTTGTCAGACAAATAATGAGATTATTACGCATTTTGCTGTTTAATAATTGAAATATTTAACTATTTTCTGACAAAGATTCATAACTTGTCAGTTAACAGAGTTCATCCCAATAATCGGAGTGAATTTTAATTGTATAGAACCTTGGTAATGCCACGCTTACCTTACCGAACGTGGTAAGGCACACAATTCTGGGTGCCACACTACCAAAATGATGTGGATGAGAGGGTGCAGAGAAGGTTGAGCGGGATATTGCCTGGTCTGGAGGGTGTTGGCAATGTGGAGAAGCTGAATTGACTCAAACTTTTTTCATGACAAAGACAAAGAAAGGTACAGCACAGGAACAGGCCCTTCGGCCCTCCAAGCCCGAGTCGACCATGCTGCCCGTCTAACCTAAAATCTTCTACACTTCCTGGGTCCGTATCCCTCTATTCCCATCCTATACATGTCTTTGTCAAGATGCCCCTGAAATGTCACTATCGTCCCTGCTTCCACCACCTCCTCCGGCAGCGAGTTCCAGGCACCCACGACTCCCTGTGTAAAAAAACTTGCCTCGTACATCTACTCTAAACCTTGCCCCTCGCACCTTAAACCTACGCCCCCTCGTAGATGACCCCTCTATCCTGGGGAAAAGCCTCTGACTATCCACACTGTCTATGTGCCTCATAATTTTGTAGACCTCTATCAGGTCGCCCCTCAACCTCCGTCATTCCAATGAGAACAAACCGAGTTTATTCAACCGCTCCTCATAGCTAATGCCCTCCATACCAGGCAACATTCTGGTAAATCTCTTCTGCACCCTCTCTAAAGCCTCCACATCCTTCTGGTAGTGTGGCGACCAGAATTGAACACTATACTCCAAGTGTGGACTAACTAATGTTCTATACAGCTACAACATACCAATTGCCAATTCCTATACTCAATGCCCCGGCCAATGAAGGCAAGCATGCCGTATGCCTTCTTGACACCCTTCTCCACCTGTGTTGCCCCTTTCAGTGACCTATGGACCTGTACACCTAGATCTTTCTGACTTTCAATAATCTTGAGCGTTCTACCATTCACTGTATATTCCCTACCTGCATTAGACCGTCCAAAATGCATTACCTCACATTTGTCCGGATTGAACTCCATCTCCCAACTCTCCGCCCACATCTCCAAACGATCTAAAGCCTGCTGTATCCTCTGACAGTCCTCATCGCTATCCGCAATTCCACCAACCTTTGTGTCGTCTGCAAACTTACTAATCAGACCAGTTACATTTTCCTCCAAATCATTTATATCTACTATGAACAGCAAAGGTCCCAGCACTGATCCCTGCGGAACACCACTAGTCACAGCCCTCCAATTAGAAAAGCACCCTTCCATTGCTACTCTCTGCCTTCTATGACCCAGCCAGTTCTGTGTTCTTGCCAGCTCACCCCTGATCCCGTGTGACATCACCTTTTGAACCAGTCTACCACGAGGGACCTTGTCAAAGGCCTTACTGAAGTCCATATAGACAACATCCACTGCCCTACCTGCATCAATCATCTTTGTGATCTCTTGGAACAACTCTATCAAGTTAGTGAGACACGACCTCCCCTTCACAAAACCATGCTGCCTCTCGCTAATACGTCCATTTGCTTCCAAATGGTAGTAGATCCAGTCTCAAAGAATTATCTCCAATATTTTCCCTACCACTGACTTAAGGCTCACCAGCCTGCAGTTCCCTGGATTATCCTTGCTACCCTTCTTAAACAAAGGAACAACATTGGCTATTCTCCAGTCCTCCGTGATATCACCTGAAGACGGTGAGGATCCAAAGATTTCTGTCAAGGCCTCAGCAATTTCTTCTCCAGCCTCCTTCAATATTCTGGGGTAGATCCCAATCAGGCCCTGGGGACTTATCTACCGTAATATTTTTCAAGATGCCCAACACCTCGTAGTTTTGGATCTCAATGTGACCCAGGCTATCTACACATCCTTCGCCAGACTCAGCATCCACCAATTCCTTCTCTTTGGTGAATACTGATGCAAAACATTAATTTAATGCCTCACCCATTTCCGCTGGCTCCACACATAGATTACCTTGCCTATCCTTCAGTGGGCCAACCCTTTCCATGGCTACCCTCTTGCTTTTTATGTACGTATTAGAAGGGTGGAGGTTGAGGGGTGAGCTAATAGAGATCTACAAGATTTTGAGAGGCATGGATAGAGTGGATGGGCAGGCACCCTTTCCCAGAGTGGAGGGGTCAGTCACCAGGGGGCATAGGGTTAAGGTCCGTGGGGCAAAGTTTAACGGAAATGTGCGAAGCAGGTGATTGGTGAGTTCCTGGAGACATATTGACAAACACATGGATAGGGTGGGCATAGAGTGATGAGCAAAGGACGTTCTGAGGATTTCAACAAAGGTTGGCATCATGACCGGTACAGGATTGGAGGGCCGAAGGGCCTGTTGCTGTGCTGTGTTGTTCTTTGTTCTTTGACTGTTAGTTCAAATGAACAATTATCTTTCCCATTCATTGCGCGATTGAATGAAATCAGTGAATATCTCATTCTGTTAAAGTCCAACTATTTGTGTAATATATGAATGATTTGGATGTGAAGGTATGGGACATGAATGGGAAATTTACAGAATGGCAAAGAGTCTCCACGTGATGGACAATGAAGAGGATAGTTATAATCTCAGAAATTATGTAGAAGTGTTGGTGTAGAGGGCGATAAACCGGCAGGTGGAATTTAACAAAGAAAAGTGTGTAGTCATGCATTTGTGGAGGTGAAACAGCTATAGGGAGTACGTACTAAATGACAATATATTAATAGGGGTCGACGAATTGTGAGATATTGGCGTACAAGTACACAGGTCCCTCATATCAGGAGATCAAGTGGACAAAGTTGAAAATAAAGCATATGGAATAATGTCCTTCACTGGCAGAGGGAAATAATATAAAAGTAAGGATGTAATATTGGATTTGCGTAAAGAAAACTGTTGAGGCCAGAAGTGGAACACAATATTTCAGCAAGGACGTAATTGCCCTGGAGAGAGTACACAGGAGATTTACAAGAATGTTGCCAGGGCTGGAAATGTACAGGTGCGAGGAGAGATTAGGATTATTTTCCTTGAAACGATGAAGGTTGAGGGGTGACTGAATTGAGGTGTACAACATTATGAAGGGATGAGATCGGCTGAACAGAATACTCTAGGTGGAGGCTTTTCAAACCAGGAGAAATAGATACAAAATAGTTCCTAGAAGGAACAGAGGGAACATGAGGAAGAACGTTTTTACACAGAGACTGGAAATCGCTCCCCGAGTTGGTTGTGGAGGTAAAGACCATAATCACTTTTTTAAAAATGCAACTGGGTCGGCACCTTAAGTGTTTTAAGCTACAGGGTTGCTGACTGGGTGAAGAAAGGTGGGATAAAAAAAGGGGTACCCTAGTGTCCTCTGGCTGGCATGGACAAGAACTTCCTCCTGTGCTGTAATTGTTCTGTGGTTCTATGTATATTAGCCAAGGTGGCGGCTGTTTGCGGAGAGAGGCGAATTAGTTCCAGTAGAGTCTGTTCACAGGGACAGCATATCAGTCAGGTCAGGGCCTGTTTACAGGGACGGGAATTAGGTTGTGACTGCAAAATGTGAGCCGGAATTAGTCAGTTAATGGGATGTTCAGTGGGCTGGGGAATTAGTCAGTGTAGGGCAGTTCACATGGAGGGGAACGAGTCATGGTATCGGCTGTTCACAGGGAGAGGCGAATTAGTCAGTGTCGGGGGTATTCACATGGAGGGGTAATTGGTCAGGGTCGAGGCTGTTCACAGGGAGGGGGGATTAAGTCAATGTAGAGTCTAAACCAGCATGTAGAATTTGTCGGGTTAGCTGCTGTTCCCCGGGGGGAGGGGGGAATTAGTCAAGTTAGGGGCTGTTCTCGTGGAGGGCAATTAGTCAGGATACTGGCTGCTCACAGGGAGGGGGAGTGAGTCAGGGGGGGTCTGTTTAAAAGGAGGGGGAATGAGTCAGGGGGGGGTCTGTTTAAAAGGAGGGGGGGTGAGTCAGGGGGGGGGTCTGTTTAAAAGGAGGGGGAGTGAGTCAGGGGGGTCTGTTTAAAAGGAGGGGGAGTGAGTCAGGGGGGGGTCTGTTTAAAAGGAGGGGGAGTGAGTCACTCTGGGTGCTGCTCACATTCAACAGGGATTAGTCAGTGTAAGGGCTGTTCAGACGGAAGTATAATTAATTTAGTTTAGCTGCTATTGACAGGGAGGGGGCACCAGTCATGGAGGAGGCTTTTCAATGGAAGGGATCATTAGTCAGTGTCGGGGCTTTTCACAGAAAGTGGTAAATAGTCAGATGGGAGATGTTCACAGCTAGGGGGGATTTCTTAGTGGGAATTAGTCATGGTCGGGGCTATTCACAAAGGAGGGCATTAAGTCAAGGTGGGACTTGTCACAATTAGTCAGGATAGTGTCTGTTCAGAGGAAGAGGGAGTGAGCCAGGATAGGGGCTGTTCACTGGGAGTGGGAATTATTCAAGGTCTGGGATATTCACATGGAGGGGGAATTAGACACGGTACGGACTGTTCAGAGGGAGGGGAATTAGTCAGGGTAGGGCTTTCACAGGGAGGGAAATTAGTCAGGGTAGGGACTGTTCACAGAGAGGGTATTAGTCAGGATAGGGGCTGTTCACAGAGAGGGTACTTAGCAGGATAGGGGCTGTTCACCGGGAGGGGTATTAGTCAGGATAGGGGCTGTTCACAGAGAGGGTATTAGTGAGGATAGGGGCTGTTCACACGGAGGGGAATTAGTCAGGGTAGGGGCTGTTCACAGAGAGGGAATTAGCCAGGGTAGGGGCTGTTCACAGGGAGGGAATTAGCCAGGATAGGGGCTGTTCACAGGGAGGGGTATTAGTCAGTGTAGGGACTGTTCACAGAGAGGGTATTAGTGAGGATAGGGGCTGTTCACAGAGAGGGGAAATAGTGAGGATAGGGGCTGTAAGCAGGGAGGGGAATTAGTCAGGGTAGGGGCTGTTCACAGAGAGGGTATTAGTCAGGATAGGGACTGTTCACAGGGAGGGGAAATAGTGAGGATAGGGGCTGTAAACAGGGAGGGGAAATAGTGAGGATAGGGGCTGTAAACAGGGAGGGGAAATAGTGAGGATAGGGGCTGTTCACAGAGAGGGAATTAGTCAGTGTACGGGATGTTCACAGATGGGGGAATTTCAAATGTTTCACTGAAGTCTATCAAACAATATCCAATGCTCTCCTCTCATTAATCATCTTTGTCATCTCCTCAGAAAACTCAATAAATGTCCATGTACATAGATCCCTGAAAGTTGCCACCCAGGTTGATAGGGTTGTGAAGAAGGCCTATGGAGTGTTGGCCTTTATTGGTAGAGGGATTGAGTTCCGGAGTCGGGAGGTCATGTTGCAGCTGTACAAAACTCTGGTACGGCCGCATTTGGAGTATTGCGTACAGTTCTGGTCACCGCATTATAGGAAGGACGTGGAAGCTTTGGAACGGGTGCAGAGGAGATTTACCAGGATGTTGCCTGGTATGGAGGGAAAATCTTATGAGGAAAGGCTGATGGACTTGAGGTTGTTTTCGTTGGCGAGAAGAAGGTTAAGAGGAGACTCAATAGAGGCATACAAAATGATCAGGGGGTTAGATAGGGTGGACAGTGAGAGCCTTCTCCCGCGGATGGAAATGGCTGGCACGAGGGGACATAGCTTTAAACTGAGGGGTAATAGATATAGGACAGAGGTCAGAGGTGGATTCTTTACGCAAAGAGTAGTGAGGCCGTGGAATGCCCTACCTGCAACAGTAGTGAACTCGCCAACATTGAGGGCATTTAAAAGTTTATTGGATAAGCATATGGATGATAATGGCATAGTGTAGGTTAGATGGCTTTTGTTTCGGTGCAACATTGTGGGCCGAAGGGCCTGTACTGCGCTGTATTGTTCTATGTTCTATGTTCTAAGTTAGTGTGGCACGCCCTCCCCTACACAAAACCACGCTGTCTATCGCTATTGAGTCCATTTGTTTCCAAGTGGGTATGAATCCTGTCCCAGAGAATTCTCTCCAATAATTTATCCACTACCGCCATAAGGCTCACCGGCCTATAGTTTGCAGGATTACCCCTGCTACCTTTCTTCAACAGCGGTACCACATTAGCTATTCGCCAGTCTTCTGGGATATTACCTCCAACCTCAGCCTCCAGTGCTCCTGGGAAAACAAACTCAACCTCCCCAGTCTCTCCTCATACCTGAAATTTCCATCCGAGATAAAATACTGGTGAATCTCGCGGCACCCTCTCCAGTGCTATGGTGGTCACAATTGCACACAATATTTCATCTGTGGCTAAGCAATGTTCAATAAATTTGAAGCAAGGCCTCTCTGCTCTTTTATTTTAGGCCGCGTCTGATGACGGCAGTCATTCCATATGTCGTCTTCACCACCCTATATATATATATGTAGTCATTAGCACTGTTGCTTCACAGCACCAGAGACCCAGGTTTGCTTCCCGGCTTGGGTCACTGGCTGTCCGGAGTCTGCACCTCATCCCCGTGGCTGCGTGGGTTCCCTCCGGGTGTTCCGGTTTCCTCCCATGAGACCCGAAAGACGTGCTTGTTACGTGATTTGTACATTTTGAATTCTCCCTCTGTGTTCCCAAACAGGCGCCGGAGTGTGGCGACTAGGGGCTTTTCACAGTTACTTCATTGCAGTGTTAATGTCAGCCTACTTGTGGCATTAAGATTATTATTCTCGATCCTTTTCTTTCTCAAGGTACCTAGGGACCTACTGTGTATTTTGTACATCTTGCGCTTAATTGACCTCCCAAAATGTATCACGTTAACTACTATCAATATTAAATTCCATAAGCCATTGCTCCGTCGAATATACCAGTTGATAAATATCAGTCTATGCTACACACCTCAACAACAACACCGGTTTTGTGTCATCGGCTCTCTTAGCAATAATACTTTCTCCATTCACATCCAAGTCCATAATATATATAAAATGGAAATAGTCCCAGCAACGATACCTGTGATGTACCACTGGTCACAGAATTACAATCACAAAACCAACCCTCCACCATCACCGTTTGCCTCCTTTAATAAGCCAACTCAGCATCCAATTTGACAACTTTGTTATGGACCAGGACTTAGAAACTCCAAAGTATTTAATGAAGTCCATCTGACTTACAACCTTTTATGTTGAATTTGGCTAAGATGCGCAAAAGAGCCTCCCCTTCAAGTGTGATTCAAGAGTCCTGGACACTTTAATCAAAATAAGTTTTATTCCAAGAACTTAGTTAACATAAATAGATAAACAAACAGCAATGATTTTTTAAAATCAATTACAAACATAAAGACACCCCACAGCTACAGTAATCTACGTATAATACTTAATGAATTCCCCCTTTGCTGTTCCAATTCAAAAACAAAATTACATCCACTGTTCCGCATATTGAATGATAACATAATTCAACACTGTATTTGTTTGTTCTGATTGGTCGAGTTGTCGTAAGATGAAGCAAATAACGGATAGCCTCCGGTTGTTGCAGGTGTTCCGAACTGTGTCTCAGAAGAATTGTGCCAGAGAAGAAATTACAAATTGGGAAGTACAGTGGCGCAGTGGTTAGCACTGCTGCCTCAAGGCACCGAGGACCGGGTTCGACCCTGGCCCTGGGTCACTCTCCATGTGGGGTTTGCACAATCTCACCATGTCTGCGTGGGTCTCACCCCCACAACCCAAAGATGTGCAGGGCAGGTGAATTGTCCACACTAAATTGCCCCTTAATTGGAATTGGGTGTTCTAAATTTATTTTGAAAACTAAGCAAATGCAACTGTGATGAAGACATCCTTACATTCACAATTTTCGTCACTAATTTCAACTAATTCTTACTTTATTAAATCAATCCGAAATATACATTTTACTTGGCTTCGAATTTGGGGAAACTCGGGTATACGCCCGACCCTGAAACTAGAATCATGTGGACTGAGTATAAATGTCCATCTCCTATTTGTTAAGGGGCCAGTGTTACGTCCCATTGCGAACTCTTGGCACATACTTCTAGGTATAGAATTGTAGAATCAATGTCACACCTTCTTGTCAAAAAAAATTAGACAAATAGAAGAGGTCAACTTGATGTTCTGTAAACCCCAAACATTAAGAGCAACTGTTAGCAAGATTTCCTTATACAACGTCAGAATTTCTTTTGCGAATTTCCCAACTTGGGGGGAATGTAGCGAGGCCAATTCACCCAGCACATCTTTGGATTGTGAGGGTGTGATCCACGCAGACAATGTGCAAGCACAGACAATGAAAGGGCGCTTGGATCAATCCCGGGTCTCAACACAATGATTTTGCTGCGCTAACCTCTGCACCACTGTGCTGTCCCAGAAATTGCTTTTGATTTAAGTGTTCTTTCCTGCAGGTATGCATCATAGATCAAGCTATTAGCAACCCATATCTCATTCAAAGATATGTACATATCTGCGATTACTGAGTCCGTAGTGCTGATTTCAAAGAGTTCAGTGAAGTTAATTATGCGGTGTCAAATTTACATATTGTGCTAAATCAAATGCGAATGTTTCAAAGCAGACCACCTCTGAAGTGAATAATTCCAAAAGGAACTGTTTCTTGCAAACAGCTCGCTCTGTGTTCGCAATCTCGTTTTACTGTTTAGTGTCTCAACAGCAGACATCAAAAATGCACTATTTATAGACCGAGCCATGGTAGAAATCTGAGCCATTATATTTAATCTATGTGGTACTGTACAAAATAGTATTATTATCAACATTTTCCATGTGTATGAGCATATATTTGTGAGCATGAGTGTGTGGATGCAAGAGTGAGTGATGTGTGAACACACGCCATGTAATTAGGGAGGTTATGCTGCAATTGTATAAGGTGTTAGTGAGGCCACACCTGGAGTATTGTGTTCAGTTTTGGTCTCCTTACTTGAGAAAAGACGTACTGGCACTGGAGGGTGTGCAGAGGAGATTCACTAGGTTAATCCCAGACCTGAAGGGGTTGGATTACGAGGAGAGGTTGAGTAGCCTGGGACTGTACTCGTTGTAATTTAGAAGGATGAGGGGGGATCTTATAGAAACAGATAAGATTATGAAGGGAATAGATAGGATAGATGTGGGCAGGTTGTTTCCACTGACTGGTGAAAGCAGAAGTAGGGGGCATAGCCTCAAAATAAGGGGAAGTAGATTTAGGACTGAGTTTAGGAGGAACTTCTTCACACAAAGGGTTGTGAATCTATGGAATTCCTTGCCCAGTGAAGCAGTAAAGGCTCCTTTTGAAGAATAAAGGGATTATGGTGTTCGAGATGGAAAGTGGAGCTGAGTCCACAAAAGATCAGCCATGATCTCATTGAATGGCGGAGCAGGCTCGAGGGGCCAGATGGCCGACTCCTGCTCCTAGTTCTTATGTTCTTATGTTCATGATTAATAATTCTTTTTTCATATAGAAAATCTCACACACACGTTACACATGGATACTTGTCAAAAATTCCACTCCACATCAGCAGAGGCGTCACATTGTATATGACAATTGTTCAAACAGGGCCCTCCACGTTAGGTTAGTCACATAAACAATAGAAGGGCAATTTCCACAGAGTCCGATATATACCGTGGAGTGCCATGGGATCGTCGTTTAAAGAAAGATTTTTTTTGTCTGATCACATGTCATTTTGTGGGTGGAGCTGAGCTGCGGTTGTGCAATTTTTTCAGTTTCAGTTTCACTGTTGTGGACTCAAAAGGGCGAAGAAAGTGTTTGTTTTCTGTTTTTCTATGGCCCTCCACCCAATAACCCAGTAACCATGCTTAACCTTTTTAGACACGAAGGGCAATTCATGACGGCCAAATCACCTAACCCGCACGTCTTTGGAGTATGGGAGGAAACCCGGAGGAAATCCACGCAGACACGAGGAGGACATGCAGACTCCGCACAGACAATGACTCAAGCTGGGAATCTAACCTGAGACTCTGGGGTTCAGAAACAACTGTGCTAACCACTATGCTACCGTGCTGCCTATTCAAGTGAGAATACAGTGTGATTAGGATTTTATGGTTTGTTGAATTTTCTTTTTGAACTGGAACAGCTGAGAAGAAAATCATTACGGGTTGTACCTCGATTAATGTAGCTGTGTGGTGTCTAGATGTTTGTAATTGATACAAATTCTTGTTGTGTTTTTATATATTTTTATATATATATATATATATATATATATATATGTATATATATATATATATAAGTTCTTAGAACAAAGCTTGTTTTGGTTAAGGTGTCTCGAAAGACTGATGAATCACATCTGATGGGAAAACTCATCCAAGCAAAATTCAACATAAAGATTGTCGGTCAGGTGGTCTTCATAATATACTTTGGTGTTTTTAAACCCTGGCCTTAATAGGAACTACATCCTGACCACTAGAGTGGGTGGAAGTCAGCGATGTTCACTGACATGTCCACAAGACACTTAAGGTGGTAGGAGAATAGTATGGTGGTAAAAACAGAATATGCATTTTTTTTCCTTTACTGGAGTAGAAAGTCAATAATATTATGATGGAAAAGTTTGTTCTGAGAGCCTGTATTTGTGGTCACGACATTACAGGAAGGACGGTTTTAATCTGGTGAGAGCTCAATGGCGATTGTTTTTTAATGCTGCCGAAGCTTCGAAACTACAGCGATGAGGAAGGTTTAGAGAGTTCAACGTTATTTACCTTGGGAACGGAGGAGTCGCAAATGTGATTTAATTGAAGTGTACTATATTCTGAGCAACTCAGGGGGAGTAGGCAGAAAAGACGTGCTTCCCTTCGTGAGCAGGCCTTCAAGACACATATATCAGGCGGTTGGTAAAAGGATCAGAGGAGAAATTGGGAAGGTAAACGTCACCCAGAGGACGGTGGTGTTCCAGAATATGCTGCCTGTCTTAGTGGAGGAGTCCAAGACCATGAACTCAGTACAAATGACCCGGGTCAGCACGTAAGACATGACAAATACATGAACAGGATGGGAATATCATAGAATTCACAGTGCAGAAGGAGGCCATTCGGCCCACCGAGTCTGCACCGGCTCTTGGAAAGAGCAGCTTACCCAAGGTCAACATCTCCACCCCATCCCCATAACCCAGTAACCCCACCCAACACTAAGGGCAATTTTGGACACTAAGGGCAATTTATCATGGCCAATCCACCTAACCTGCACATCTTTGGACTGTGGGAGGAAACCGGAGCACCCGGAGGAAACCCATGCACACACGGGGAGGACGTGCAGACTCCGCACAGACAGTGACCCAAGCCGGACTCGAACCTGGGACCCTGGAGCTGTGAAGCAATTGTGCTATCCACAATGCTACCGTGCTGCCCTGAGGGATACCGTGCTGCCCTGAGGGATACGGACCCCGGAAGTGTGGAAGATTTTAATTTAGACGGGCAGCATGGTCGGCTCTGGCTTGGAGGGCCGAAGGGCCTGGTCCTGTGCTGTACTTTTCTTTGTTCTGTTTCTTCGTTTTTTGTGACCCACTGAAACCCGCGTTTCAGGGTGATGGGACTAAAATGTGCTTCAGTTTATTTATTTCTTTTTCTGCCGGCACAAACATAAAAGGCTCAGCGACTCTTGCTGTACATAACCTTTCCAATGGTCCCTGCTTTTAGTTTATTAATTCAGCAAGTGCAGTAAGGGGATATGTCAACATATTTTTGAACTGGACTCTGAATCTAGCCTGGGTCACGGCATAAATGCCAGTGTTTGTGCAACAGCTGAGAAGCTGCAGCATGAATCCCAATTCCACCATGAAAACGGGGATATATATGGACCTATAGCCAAACCAGTACATTCGTAACCATACAATGTATACCATAATCACTGTCCATAAGAGGATGAAATTTCCAGAGATAAGAAACAGTAAAATGACGGATTTCCTTCGACTTTCCATCTCGGAATCTCTTGGACTCTCCCCACTGCTCTTAGCCCGGAGTCTCTGGCGGGCTCTGCTGCTCACTAAAATGTTTCTGATGGTAAATATATTGAGCAACAGAATCAGGATGAATGGGACCCCAGGTGTTAGGACGTAATGAAAGAACTCGATTGTTACCCAGACCCGGGACATCATAACGTCCATTGACACTTTACAAAACCAGGGGTCGTTTACGAGCCAATACTTTGCCGTGAACATGAAATACCAGAAGACGTTCTTCAAACAGCTCAGACCACTCACTGTTGCTAGAACCAGAACCGACATTTTCTTGGTGCAATACTTAGATTTCACCTTCTGGCAAGAAATGGCCACAAATCGATCGATCGTGAAAGTGACAGTAAACCAGACAGAACAGTCAGTAGCTGCATAAAGCAGAGCAGCGTGGACATTACAGAGAGGAAGGTGGAGCAAGAAACGAAAATGTATGCGATAGACAATCGGAATCTGACGGAAGATCAGGTCAAAGACAATTACCAGTAGATCAGCCGCCGCCATTGCCACCAGGTAACGTGTGACACATTTAGAAAGACCGCACTTCCCACGATTAAGGATGACAATCGTCAATATGTTAACTGTAACGAGTGGAAATAAATAAGAAGATTATAGATCAGTCCGTGCGTAAAGTTACAAGATTGATTGACCTGTACTTGCAATTTGGAAATGTGACCTGAGAATATGTCAATTTCTGAGTCCTCCTTTGGTCACTCTGCATTAATTACATCAAAAATCATCAAAATAAGTTCACACCGAGAGGGAAATAAGTACAATCATAAAAGCAATAGTCAGAACAACTTGTTCAACGTGATGCGAAGAATAATCCATTGAAATAGAATGTTCAGAAGTAATGGCTTGATAATACAGAAGACTTACCAGGAACAGCAACAACAGCAAGGAGAGGATAGAAAATCTTTTCCGCATCACGAAGCAAATTATGTATCCGCCACTCGACCGCTGGGTCCCACCGTCTCGAGCTGCTGATCATTGTTAATGCCGCTGACAATCTGTGCTAACACAATAACAGAAGTTGCTTATTAATAGAGGAGGATAATCCTCTAGTCACATCATTGGGGTCCATGGAGACTGAGATTAATTACAGTCACAGAACAAACAGGTTCAATTAAATCTTCAACTTTAATCATAAACTTTCAGTACCACAACATATATTTGACCACATATGGATGTCCAGCAACTAGTATTTCCTTAAATATCCATTCAGGAAACATTTAAAACTACTCCAAAAGATTCCATTGATCACTGACCATCGATTTGAAGTATGTTCACCCTCAAAATATCACTGGAAATGGCCTTCCGTCTCATTTCATGGGACACTGGCATCAGTTTTGGGACAGGGGGGACCTATACCGTTGGGATGGTCTCCACCTGAACCGAGCTGGGACCAGTGTTCTGGCGAAAAGAGTAAATAGGGTGGTCAATAGGACTTTAAACTAGAGATTGGGGGGGGGGGAAGGGAAAGTCAGGGAACCAAGAGGTGAAGTAATCAGTGGGAAGAGTAGCTGCTTAGGAATACAAAAAAGCACGAAAAGACAGAACTCAGGAGTGGTTACGATAGTCCCCATCCCACAAAATATGACAGTGTATGGAAAGGCTCAGTAAACCAAGGCCCACCACAGTAAGAAAACAAAAAGGGACGGTCAATAGAGAATTAAAGTTGCTATATTTAAATGCGCGCAGTGTACGGAACAAAGTAGATGAGCTTGTGGCCCAGATTGTGACTGGCAGGTATGATGTGGTAGGCATCACAGAGACGTGGTTGCAGGGGGTTCAGGACTGGCATTTAAACATCAAGAGATTCACAACCTATTGAAAAGACAGAGGGGTAGGAAGAGGGGGCGGGGTTGCCTTGTTAATTAGGAATGAAATTAAATCAATAGCACTAAACGACATAGGGTCAGATGATGTGGAGTCTGTGTGGGTAGAATTGAGGAATCACAAAGGCAAAAAAACCATAATGGGAGTTATGTACAGACCTCCTAACAGTGGTCAGGACCAGGGGCACAAAATGCACCATGAAATAGAAAGGGCATGTCAGAAAGGCAAGGTCACAGTGATCATGGGGGACTTCAATATGCAGGTGGACTGGGTAAATAATGCTGCCTTTGGACCCAAGGAAAGGGAATTCATTGAATGTTTACAGGAGGGCTTTTTGGAACAGCTTGTGATGGAGCCCACGAGGGGACAGGCCATTCTGGACTTAGTGTTATGTAATGAGCCAGACTTGATTAAAGATCTAAAAGTAAGGGAACACTTAGGAGGCAATGATCATAATATGGTGGAATTCAATCTCCAATTTGAAAGAAAGAAGGTAGAATCAGATGTAAAGGTGTTACAGTTAAATAAAGGTAACTACAGGGGCATGAGGGAGGAACTGACGAAAATCGACTGGGAGCTGAGCCTCGTGGGAAAGACAGTAGAACAGCAATGGCAGGAGTTTCTGGGAGTAATTGAGGACACAGTACAGAGGTTCATCCCAAAGAAAAGAAAGGTTATCAGAGGGGGGAATTGGCCGCCATGGCTGACAAAGGAAGTTAGGGAATGCATCAAAGTAAAAGAGAAAGCCTATATTGTGGCAAAGACTAGTGGAAAGTCAGAAGATTGGGACGGCTACAAAAACAAACCGAGGATAACAAAGAGAGAAAGAAGGAAAGAGAGGATCAAATATGAAGGTAGACTAGCCAGTAACATTAGGAATGATAGTAAAAGTTTCTTTAAATACATTAAAAACAAACGGGAGGCAAAAGTTGACATCGGGCCGCTCCAAAATGACGCTGGTAATCTAGTGATGGGAGACAAGGAAATAGCTGAGGAACTAAATAAGTACTTTGCGTCAGTCTTCACAGTAGAAGACATGAGTAATATCCCAACAATTCAGGAGAGTCAGGGGGCAGAGTTGAATATGGTAGCCATCACAAAGGAGAAAGTGCAAGAGAAACTAAGAGGTCTAAAAATTGATAAATCTCCGGGCCCAGAAGGGCTACATCCTAGAGTTCTAAAGGAGATAGCTGAAGAAATAGTGGCAGCGTTAGTTATGATCTTTCAAAAGTCACTGGAGTCAGGGAAAGTCCCAGAGGATTGGAAAATCGCTCTTGTAACCCCCCTGTTCAAGAAGGGAACAAGGAAAAAGATGGAAAATTATAGGCCAATGAGCTTAACCTCGGTTGTTGGCAAGATTCTAGAATCCATTGTTAAGGATGAGATTTCTAAATTCTTGGAAGTGCAGGGTCAGATTAGGACAAGTCAGCATGGATTTAGTAAGGGGAGGTCGTGCCTGACAAACCTGTTTGAGTTCTTTGAAGGGATAACAAATAGGTTAGACCAAGGAGAGCCAATGGATGTTATCTATCTTGACTTCCAAAAGGCCTTTGATAAGGTGCCTCACGGGAGACTGCTGAGTAAAATAAGGGCCCATGGTATTCGAGGCAAGGTACTAACATGGATTGACGATTGGCTGTCAGGCAGAAGGCAAAGAGTTGGGATAAAGGGTTCTTTTTCGGAATGGCAAACCGGTGACGAGTGGTGTCCCGCAGGGTTCAGTGTTGGGGCCACAGCTGTTCTCTTTATATATTAACGATCTAGATGACTGGACTGGGGGCATTCTGGCTAAGTTTGCCGATGATACAAAGATAGGTGGAGGGGCAGGTAGTATGGAGGAGGTGGGGAGGCTGCAGAAAGATTTAGACAGTTTAGGAGAGTGGTCCAAGAAATGGCTGATGAAATTCAACGTGGGCAAGTGCGAGGTCTTGCACTTTGGAAAAAAGAAGAGAGGCATGGACTATTTTCTAAACGGTGACAAAATTCATAATGCTGAAGTGCAAAGGGACTTGGAAGTCCTAGTCCAGGATTCTCTAAAGGTAAACTTGCAGGTTGAGTCCGTAATTAAGAAAGCAAATGCAATGTTGTCATTTATCTCACGAGGCTTGGAATATAAAAGCAGGGATGTACTTCTGAAGCTTTATAAAGCATTAGTTAGGCCCCATTTAGAATACTGTGAGCAATTTTGGGCCCCACACCTCAGGAAGGACATACTGGCACTGGAGCAGGTCCAGCGGAGATTCACACGGATGATCCCAGGAATGGTAGGCCTAACATACGATGAACATCTGAGGATCCTGGGATTATATTCATTAGAGTTTAGGAGGTTGAGGGGAGATCTAATAGAAACTTACAAGATAATGAATGGCTTAGATAGGGTGGACGTAAGGAAGTTGTTTCCATTAGCAGGGGAGACTAGGACCGGGGGCACAGCCTTAGAATAAAAGGGAGTCACTTTAGAACAGAGATGAGGAGAAATTTATTCAGCCAGAGAGTGGTGGGTCTGTGGAATTCATTGCCACAGAGGGCGGTGGAGGCCGGGACGTTGAGTGTCTTTCAGACAGAAGTTGATAAATTCTTGATTTCTCGAGGAATTAAGGGCTATGGAGAGAGAGCGGGTAAGTGGAGTTGAAATCAGCCATGATTGAATGGTGGAGTGGACTCGATGGGCCGAATGGCCTTACTTCCGCTCCTATGTCTTATGGTCTTATGTAAGGCAGAGAAGCCATAGTCAAAAATCAAAAAGGGCGACAGTACAAGGTACAGTGATTGAGGGGAGCTCAGTGAATAGGCACGGTAATATTGAAAGAAATAAAATGAGAAGTAAAAACATTAATGGTAAGCGACGTGGCAGGTTGTTACATGAAGATATGGGTTCAACGACAAGGAAAATTAGGAGAAAAGTTAAGAGGAAATATAACTTAGGAGAGGTTACGGATCGAGCTGTTAAGATTCAGAACAGAGGTAAAAAAGCCAACATAAGTGTACTTTACCTGAATGCTCGTAGTATTCGCCCAAGATCCACTGCAAGAATTGAGAATATAAATTCAGAAGATTAATTAGCTTAGTTATCTTTTAGTCAGTCGTGGATTAGAAAATGTTTCAATAAAATATTTGATTGGTTTTATGGAAAATGACAACCGTAATTCTCTGTTCCTGAATTATGTTCTTATAATAATTTTGCATTCACTCCTAAGTCACTAGCATCAATTGTCACGTCAATTACAACGTTAAAGTCCACAAAAGATGCCGGTTGTGGCAGTAAGATCAGATAGCAGAAGGTTGGAAAAGCTAAAATGAAAGGTTCGGCGCTGTGTGAAAGAAACCCTGAAGAATATGTGACAAAGAGCCCTGCAGGGGGACGGGTGTTTGGGATAAGAATTATTTAAAAGCGGGGTTGATTTGGAAAAGAGAGCTCATGGACTGAAATTGTTGAACTCCATATTATGTCCAGAGAAGGCTGAGAGATGTGTAATGGGAAACTGGTTTCCTCATCCCTCCAGGTGGCGATTTGCTTGAATGGAACACTGCAGCTTGGAAAGGATGTTGATGTTGGCGAGATTCAACGCTGAAATGGCAAAGGACAGAACAGCTCGGGGCCATGCTTGCAAACTGACTGACACTGTTCCACAAAACATTCACTCAGTCTGCATATAGCCCCCTCCCCACCGTCCCGTCAAAAGGAGACCACATTGGGAGAAGCGAATAAAGGAGACCAAATTTGAGGAGGTGCATGCGAAACGCTGTTCGGAGTGTTTAGCGCATTGGCAGGGAGGACGGAGGGGCTGTTTAGTACAGGGCTAAATCGCTGGCTTTGAAAGCAGTGAAAGCAGACCAAGGCAGGCCAGCAGCACTGATCAATTCCCGTAACAGCCTCCCCGAACAGGCGCCGGAATGTGGCGACTAGGGGCTTTTCACAGTAACTTCATTTAAGTTTACTTGTGACAATAAGCGATTTTCATTTCATTTCATGTAGGAGTCGCAGTCCATGGGGAGGTGCTGGGAGGGTCGCACTGAAGAAGGCGTGTATTCTGTTTCCCTCTGGTCATACGCCAGCAGGCCCGCTGAGCTTTTTCCAACATTTTCGGTATGTTTAGACTTCATAACTTCCCCAAACCAATCGGAGAGAATACTGCCATCTTCCGAAAAGTCTTCGCCACTTGCAAAGTAATTTGGGGAACTTGGTATCTGTCTTCATAGCGCTTAGCAATTATTAGTATTCCGCGTCCAAACGTATTCCACGTTTCAATGTGCAGTAGCAGTGACAGATCTGTGTCCCGAGGGACGGGAGGGCTGATCGGTTTCTCGTGTCACTGCCCCATGTGTTGCCTCATGAGTGAAAATGTTTCATTCACTCAAGGGAATGACCAATTGCTTAATTTTGCTGCTGTTAGTTGTGACAGGTTAACATCGACATTAACCAGCCTCCTCGCAGTAAACACAATTTATTTATTAAGAAATAAAACTTTAAACGGGACAAAAACTTGTTGACATTCATTTGGTAAACGGTAGGTGTAACTACATTCCCTTTTTAATTCCGAAATACAGACATAAACACAACTCGGTGTGTAGAGGGAGGCATTTAAGGGAAGACCAGCGGCTTCCAAATTGTGGAACACAATGAAAAAGGATGACCTTCCATGGGTTTTGACGGTGACGAAATACCTAACCGGCCAGCGCAGCTCTGATGCAGATCTTCCGAAAGGAGCTTCTGTTTTTCGGGTAACGGAGATGAATCAATGTTCGTGGCTCTCTCTGATGTACCAAGCTCGCCATTTGTACATCAATACAGCCGGCCTATACTGTGGTGAGGATGTCTAGCCGGGAACTGATACCCACACAAAGCTCCAGGCGAAGCAGGGAGACAGGGAGTTGCAATCCTAATCGTTTTTTGGGTTATTCCCAAATCTGAGGTCAAAAGCAAGCTCACAAGTCAGGGGGATTCCAGAAAACGGCGAGACCGCACAGCCTGAAAGCAATCGGGTTTTCTTCCTCCAGCAATGAGTTTTCAAGGAAAAATAATCTTTCACCATGCGGAACTGGCTTCCAAAGTACCAGAGGTCATATCATTTCCTGTAAAAAAAAAAGAACGCTCACTGTCCGAAATGAAGTTGTATTCTTTAAAATAAAACAACCCTGGTCAGTGGCCGAAAAATGTCCAAATAACTTAGAATCTTTCCGATCTTTACTAAACGTATAGTTCTTGGATATATGTGTTCATAATACAAGGCTCTGTTCGAGGGAGGACATTCTTAACAAATGTGATTAATTTTGTTTGAGGACGTGGCCAGATGAGGACAGTGCAGTTGATGTAGTTTATATGGATTTGAGCAAAGTCTTTAGCAAGGTCCCACATGGGAGATTGATAACTGAATCAAAAGCCCAGGGAATCTAGGGTAAAGTGGAAATGTTGGTCCCAAATTGGTTTACTGATAGGAGACAGTCTGTGTCGGTGGAAAGGTGCGTGACTCGAGGCCGGTGTCCAGTGACATATCACAGACCACAGGAAGATTGGGCGGGTAGTTGACAGTGAAGAAGGTCCTGGTTATAGCAGGATATTGACGGGTTGGTCAGGTGTGCAGGTCTGTGTCAGATGGAATGTAACCCATTAAAATTGTGAGGTGACGCACTTTGGAAGGTGTAACACGAAAAGGGAGTATTCAATGAATAGCAGGACACTACGAATGTTCAGAGGAACAGAGGCACCCGTTGGGGCCCTTGGCGACGGATCTCTGAAGGCGGCAGGACAAGTCAATACGATTCCTAAAAACGCAGAAGGGACACTTATTCGCCGTGGCATTGATTGTAAGAGCAGGGTGATTATTTTGGAGTTCCGCATGACTATGGATAGGCCACAGCTGGAGTACTGAGTTCATTTCTGGTTACTACACCACAGGAAGGAAATGATTGCAGGAGAGAGGCTCCAGATGACAGTCACCTTGGGGTGGAGAATTCTGGCAATGAAGAGAGGCTGGTTGATCTCCGGTTGTTTTCTATGGAGTAAAGAAGGCTAAGAATTGACCCGATTGAGGTGAATACGATTATGAGGGACATGGACAAGGTGGATATAAAGCACTTTTACCCATAGCTGAAGGGTGAATAAAAAGGAAGAATAATTTTAAGGTGAAAGGCAGGGAGGTTTCGACTGTACCCCAGGAAAACTGTATTCACCCAGAGGATGGTGGGAAACTGGGATAAACTCTCTGGGAGTGCAGCTGAGGCAGGAAATCTCATCCTATTTAAACAGTACTTGGATGAGCATTTAAAATGTCAATACATTCGAGGCTTGGTCCAAGTCCTGGGAAATGGGATTAGTTTAGATTAGAATCGGTTTTGCTTTGTCGATGCAGGCTTGACTGGCCGAAGGTCCTCTTCTGTACTGTATTATTCTAAGTTTACAGAAGTTGCAAGACTTACGAAAGTTCTTTCTGAAGGAAGTAAGAAAAATAAAGGATGATTTTGCTCCCCCTCACTGAACTCCTCTGTGACCAGGATTCAACTTTAACACTCTACCACTGGCTGAAGGCGCACTCCACAGTGCAGCCAAAGGCCGCATTTTAAAATAGCCTATCTTTATACTCAACTAAATCTAGGCTCTGCGAACCTACTTCAGACTGTTATCTAGTTTAGTATTTGCAGCTGGAAGCAGAGCCTGAATCATCCCTCTTTTCCAGCTAAAGTAAAACTCACCTTATTCCAATCCAAAGAGCAGCTTTTATTTAATGGAGAAATTAATCGAAGATTGGTTATTAGGTAGAAATTAACCCTTAAACTTCCTTGTTGAGCAAACTTCATGTTCAGCACTCTACTGCAGTCAACGGCGCATTCTAGAGCAGACAAATGCAACACTTCAAACGAGTTTACCATTCTAACCAATTGAAATTTCCTTCTGGAATCCGATTAAAAAGAGATATTTTTCTGGATTAGTTGTGGATGCAACGAGGCACTGTATCGGCTAGTTTCAAACAGTGACTCAATCTCTTTTGTCCAGCCAAACAGCAGCGTTTATGTGGTTCCTACATTCAAGAGCGACTATACTCCCGGTCGAAATTCAGCGGGAGTATAATTCTTCAATTCTTTCAGTAACCAAGCAACAAGTTTCGCTCTCTACGCCGCTCAATGTTTTCTCTCGCGCAGACCTTTATGCCACCGGCAACAACTTTTTCATCCGATGTAATGACAATTACCACCATTGTTCAGAAATTAATACAGTTCTTAACATCAATAAAGAAATGGAGAATAAGATAGTTGATGCAGCAAACTAACGTCCGCAACCAGATCATACATTTTCTCAAGAACAGACCTCAAATATTAACTGTCACAGAACCGCAATGGTAAACATTGCGTTTTTTCGATGTACGAAGGCAGTTCAGTATCCTGAGCAAAGGACCAAACATAAATTCATCGGCGTTTATTCGCGCCAGAGAAATGCAAAATAAGAGGTCTCTCGCCCTCTTCCACTTGCTCTTCTGTTTGACTTTCAGGCCCTGAGGACCACTTTGATCTCACCGCCTGGCTGTAAATGATTTTCCTCAATTTGACTTTCAGCCAGTTGTATTCATTCGATGTCACTTCATTCAGATTGTTTGGAGAAGGGAATAACTTGGTCTTCCTGCTTCGTCGCGGCACTCAGAATTCTGTCGACAAAATGGAATTGTTCGTCACCCTCCTTCGAAATAAAACAAGCTAGCCTTACGTAATCTTATTTCCTGTTTAAAATTCTCCAGGGGGCAAACGCATTCCTCAAATCCGCCCGGTTATGCCTCTCGTGCGATAATGCTGGACAGGTAATTCCGTGAGTAACACTCAAATTCTGTTCCCGCTTTTGCAGGACAGAGTGTTCATTAATGTAGATAAAGACAACTAATTGACACTCCGTGAAAAGAGGAAGGCTCATGTTATTGATATCGACTACAAATAGTATTTTGTTTGTCACCAAATAATATTTAAATTTGCTAAGGTCCCAGGTTCGAGTCTGGGCTTGGGTCACTGGCTGTACGGAGTCTGCACTTTCTCTCCCTGTCTGCCTGGGTTTCCTCCGGGTGCTCCGGATTCCTCCCACAAGTCTCGAAAGACGTGCTGTTAGGTGAATTGGACATTCTGAATTGTCCTCTGTGTACCCGAACAGGCGCCGGAGTGTGGCGACGACGGGATTTCCACAGTAACTTCATTACAGTGTTAATGTAAGCCGACTTGTGACAATAAAGATTATTATAATATTTTTTTTAATAACAACCTAAAGAGGATAAAAAAACAAATTGTTTTTCTGCCTTTATTTTTATTATACTTTATATTGTTTGTTTTCCTTTACCGACTATGTATGAGGGGGGAAACTATCATACAATGTATTTCATTTTTACAAAACGTTTGACAGTCCAGCGGTTCTTTGCGGTTCTTTACCACTTTCAATTTTGTTTTACGGAGTGGGATGCCATATTGACTATGTTAACATAAATAATGAGACAGCTGATTTCCATTCACACATTCCCATTAATAGGAATAGGATCACAATTGATGGGACTGGTAAATGTTACAGAGGAAGATGGTGTCAAAGGCTGGAACGTGTTCCCAAGATAGTGAGGATTTTAAAATATTGTGTTTAAGATTTCGGGAATGTTATCGGAAATGGAGCAAGTTCCAGAGTGTGGACATATTTCCGGCTCCAGAAATAAAGGAGGTGGAGAGGATTCCCTTGAGTTTGAATGTTCTAGAATGAGGGACAGTTTGCAGACATTGGAGATTTTCCCCCCGCAGTCATATAGAAACATAAGAACAGAGCAAATAGAAGCAGGAGCGGGCCATTCAGCCCCTTGAGCCTGCTCCGCCATTTACTATGATCGTGGCTGCTCATTGTTCAAGACCCGGATCCGGCTTTCCACATATTCGTCGATTACTTGAGCCCCAAGAGCTGTACCTGATTCCTTCTTGAAATTACACAACGGTTTGGCATCAACTACTTCTGTGGTCATGAATTCCACAGATTCACCACTCTCTGAGTGATGGAAATTCCTCTCAGTCCTGAAAGGTTTACACATTATCCTCAAACAATGACCCCTAGTTCTGGTCTTCTCCCACCATTGGCATCATTCTTTCCGAATGTACCCTGCCTAATTTTGTTCGAATTTTGTAAGTTTCTGTGAGATGCCCTCTCAATCGCCAAAACTCCAATCAATAGTCTCCGAATAGAATTCGTCTCACCTCATCTGACAGTCCAGCCAACCCAGGAATTAGCCCGTTAAACCTTCGCCGCACTCCATCCAGAGGAAGAACATGCTTCCTCAGATAAGGACACCAAAACTGCCCACAGCACGCCAGCTATGGCCTCACCATTGTCCTATATAAATGTAGGAGGCATCTCTATTCCTAAACTCAAATCCTCGCATTGCGAAGGCCAACTGGGGCTGGTTTATCGCAGGGCTAAATAACTGGCTTTTAAAGCTGACCATGTCAGGCGAGCAGCGTGGGTTTAATTCCTGTACCAGCCTCCCTGGACCGGCGCCGGAATGTGGCGACAAGGGGCTTTTTACATTAACTTCATTTGAAACCTACTTGTGATAAAACGTGATTTTAATTTCATTTTTCATTTCAACTTACCATTTGCCTTCTTTACTGCCGGCTGTACCTGCGCGCTTACTTTCAGCGACTGATGCACGAGGACACCAAGGTCTCGCTGAGTATCCACCTCTCTCAATTTACACCCTTCCAATATAATCTAGAACATAGAACATAGAACATAGAAAATACAGCACAGAACAGGCCCTTCGGCCCACGATGTTGTGCCGAACCTTTGTCCTAGATTAATCATAGATTATCATTGAATTTACAGTGCAGAAGGAGGCCACTCGGCCCCCCGAGTCCGCACCGGCTCCCGGAAAGAGCACCCCACCCAAACTCAACACCTCCACCCAACACCAAGGGCAATTTTGGACATTAAGGGCAATTTATCATTGGCCAATTCACCTAACCCGCACATCTTTGGACTGTGGGAGGAAACCGGAGCACCCGGAGGAAACCCACGCAGACACGGGGAGGACGTGCAGACTCCGCACAGACAGTGACCCAAGCCGGAATCGAACCTGGGACCCTGGAGCTGTGAAGCATTGTGCTATCCACAATGCTACCATGCTGCCCTTAAGAACAAATAAATCTACACTATATCATTTTACCGTAATCCATGTACCTATCCAATAGCTGCTTGAAGGTCGCCAATGTTTCCGACTCAACTACTTCCACAGGCAGTGCATTCCATGCCCCCACTACTCTCTGGGTAAAGAACCTACCTCTGATATCCCTCCTATATCTTCCACCTTAAATTTATGTCCCCTTGTAATGGTTTGTTCCACCCGGGGAAAAAGTCTCTGACTGTCTACTCTATCTATTCCCCTGATCATCTTTTAAACCCCTATCAAGTCGCCCCTCATCCTTCTCCGTTCTAATGAGAAAAGGCCTAGCACCCTCAACCTTACCTCGTAAGACCTACTCTCCATTCCAGGCAACATCCTGGTAAATCTTCTTTGCACCTTTTCCAAAGCTTCCACATCCTTCCTAAAATGAGGCGACCAGAACTGTACACAGGACTCCAAATGTGACCTTACCAAAGTTTTGTACAGCTGCATCATCACCTCACGGCTCTTAAATTCAATCCCTCTGTTAATGAAAGCGAGCACACCATAGGCCTTCTTCACAGCTCTATCCACTTGAGTGGCAACTTTCAAAGATGTATGAACATAGACCCCAAGATCTCTCTGCTCCTCCACATTGCCAAGAACTCTACCGTTAACCCAGTATTCCGCATTCATATTTGTCCTTCCAAAATGGACAACCTCACACTTTACAGGGTTAAACTCCATCTGCCACTTCTCAGCCCAGCTCTGCATCCTATCTATGTCTCTTTGCAGCCAACAACAGCCCTCCTCACTATCCACAACTCCACCAATCTTCGTATCGTCTGCAAATTTACTGACCCACCCTTCAACTCCCTCAACCAAGTCATTAATGAAAATCACAAACAGCAGAGGACCCAGAACTGATCCCTGCGGTACGCCACTGGTAACTGGGATCCAGGCTGAATATTTACCATCCACCACCACTCTCTGACTTCTATCGGTTAGCCAGTTCGTTATCCAACTGGCCAAATTTCCCACTATCCCATGCCTCCTTACTTTCTGCATAAGCCTATCATGGGGAACCTTATCAAATGCCTTACTAAAATCCATGTACACTACATCCACTGCTTTACCTTCATCCACATGCTTGGTCACCTCCTCAAAGAATTCAATAAGACTTGTAAGGCAAGACCTACCCCTCACAAATCTGTGCTGACTATCCCTAATCAAGCAGTGTCTTTCCAGATGCTCAGAAATCCTATCCTTCAGTACCCTTTCCATTACTTTGCCTACCACCGAAGTAAGACTAACTGGCCTGTAATTCCCAGGGTTATCCCTAGTCCCTTTTTTGAACAGGGGCACAACATTCGCCACTCTCCAATCCCCTGGTACCACCCCTGTTGACAGTGAGGACGAAAAGATCATTGCCAACGGCTCTGCAATTTCATCTCTTGCTTCCCATAGAATCCTTGGATATATCCCGTCAGGCCCGGGGGACTTGTCTATCCTCAGGTTTTTCAAAATGCCCAACACACCTTCCTTCCTAACAAGTATTTCCTCGAGCTTACCAATCTGTTTCACACTGTCCTCTCCAACAATATCGCCCCCCTCATTTATAAATACAGAAGAAAAGTACTCGTTCAAGACCTCTCCTATCTCTTCAGACTCAATACACAATCTCCCGCTACTGTCCTTGATCGGACCTACCCTCGCTCTAGTCATTCTCATATTTCTCACATATGTGTAAAAGGCCTTGGGGTTTTCCTTGATCCTACCCGCCAAAGATTGTTCATGCCCTCTCTTAGCTCTCCTAATCCCTTTCTTCAGTTCCCTCCTGGCTATCTTGTATCCCTCCAATGCCCTGTCTGAACCTTGTTTCCTAAGCCTTACATAAGTCTCCGTTTTCCTCTTAACAAGACATTCAACCTCTCTTGTCAACCATGGTTCCCTCACTCGACCATCTCTTCCCTGCCTGACAGGGACATATATATCAAGGACACGTAGCACCTGTTCCTTGAACAAGTTCCACATTTCACTTGTGTCCTTCCCTGACAGCCTATGTTCCCAACTTATGCACTTCAATTCTTGTCTGACAACATCGTATTTACCCTTCCCCCAATTGTAAACCTTGCCCTGTTGCACGTACCTATCCCTCTCCATTACTAAAGTGAAAGTCACAGAATTGTGGTCACTATCTCCAAAATGCTCCCCCATTAACAAATCTATCACTTGCCCTGGTTCATTACACAGTACTAAATCCAATATTGCCCCTCCTCTGGTCGGACAATCTACATACTGTGTTAGAAAAGCTTCCTGGACACACTGCACAAACACCACCCCATCCAAACTATTTGATCTAAAGAGTTTCCACTCAATATTTGGGAAGTTAAAGTCGCCCATGACTACTACCCTATGACTTCTGCACCTTTCCAAAATCTGTTTCCCAATCTGTTCCTCCATATCTCTGCTACTATTGGGGGGCCTATGGAAAACTCCAAACAAGGTGACTGCTCCTTTCCTATTTCTGACTTCAACCCATACTACCTCAATAGGGTGATACTCCTCGAACTGCCTTTCTGCAGCTGTTATACTATCTCTAAGTAATAATGCCACATCCCCACCTCTTTTACCACCCTCCCTAATCTTATTGAAACATCTATAACCAGGGACCTCCAACAACCATTACTGCCCCTCGTCTATCCAAGTTTCCGTGATGGCCACCACATCATAGTCCCAAGTACCGATCCATGCCTTAAGTTCACCCACCTTATTCCTGATGCTTCTTGCGTTGAAGTATACACACTTCAACCCATCTCCGTGCCTGCAAGTACTCTCCTTTGTCAGTGTTCCCTTCCCCACTGCCTCACTACATGCTTTGGCGTCCTGAATATCGGCTACCTTAGTTGCTGGACTACAAATCTGGTTCCCATTCCCATGCCAAATTAGTTTAAACCCTCCCGAAGAGTACTAGAAAACCTCCCTCCCAGGATATTGGTGCCCCTCTGGTTCAGATGCAACCCGTCCTGCTTGTACAGGTCCCACATTCCCCAGAATGCGCTCCAATTATCCAAATACCTGAAGCCCTCCCTCCTACACCATTCCTGCAGCCACGTGTTCAACTGCACTCTCTCCCTATTCCTAGCCTCGCTATCACGTGGCACTGGCAACAAACCAGAGATGACAACTCTGTCTGTCCTGGCTTTTAACTTCCAGCCTAACTCCCTCAACTTGTTTATTACCTCCACACCCCTTTTCCTACCGATGTCGTTGGTACCAATGTGCACCACGACTTCTGGCTGCTCCCCTCCCCCTTAAGGATCCTGAAGACACGATCCGAGACATCCCTGGCCCTGGCACCCGGGAGGCAACATACCTTCCGGGAGTCTCGCTCGCGACCACAGAATCTCCTATCTATTCCCCTAACCATTGAATCTCCTACAACTATTGCTTTTCTATTCTCCCCCCTTCCCTTCTGAGCCCCAGAGCCAGACTCAGTGCCAGAGACCTGGCCGGTAGGTCATCCCCCCAACATCCAAAACGGTATACTTGTTTTGAAGGGGAACGGCCACGAGGGATCCCTTCACTGTCTGCCTGTTTGGTTTTTTCCCCCTGACTGTAACCCAGCTATTCTTGTCCTGTACCTTGGGTGTGGTTACCTCCTTGTAACTCTTCTCAATCACCCCCTCTGCCTCCCGGATGATCCAAAGTTCATCCATCTTCAGCTCCAGTTCCCTAACACGGTCTTTGAGGAGCAGAAGTTGGGTGCACTTCCCGCAGGTATAGTCAGCGGGGACACCGGTGGTATCCCTCACCACCCACATCCTACAGGAGGAGCATGCAACTGGCCTAGCCTCCATCCCTTCTTACCTGACAGAATATAGCTGCCCTGTGGACTAACTAGATCTCCGCCCTCCGACTCTGCTCCCAGTCAGCTACACTTTGTGTAAACTCCTGGCTCTCTTCGCACTCTTTGCGGAAATGTCGGAAACAAAATGAAAGCAGCACCTTACCCCCTCCTCACCTACCTCCCTCGGTCACCAAACTCTCACTATCGCACTCAAAAAGCACCAAATTCAGCACTCCCTCAGTCACCAAACTCTCACTATCGCACTCAAAAAGCACCAAATTCAGCACTCAGTGCAAACAAAGTCTGCACTGTAGGTGATCACTTTTATACTGTGAATCTAGCCTCTGAAAACTGGCCTTATCCAATTAACTAATTAACAAGCTCCAGCTGCAAGTGCCTACAAGTAGAAGCCTGATTAAAGCTTATTGAAAATTCACCTTCTTCTAAACCAAACAGCAACTTTTAAGTTAATTAACTAAATAAAAGAAAGACTAAACTTTAGATAAAAATGAAGCCTTATACTCCCTCGGTCACCAAACTCTTACTATAGCACTCAAATGCACCAAATTCAGCACTCAGTGCAAACCCTTCCTCTTTTTGCTAACGAAGCTCATGAAGACACGATCCGAGACATCCCTGGCCCTGGCACCCGGGAGGCAACATACGAACCTCATATGTATCCACATTACACTGCATCTGCCATGCCTATACCCACTCACACCTTGATAGTTTGCGTGGTAGTTACCGAAAGGAGCATCATCTGGAATTAAACAAGATGCAGTTAATCTGGGAGGTCGTAAACAGAAAGATTTAAAGGCCTTTCAGCGACCTGGAATGCTGTCGGGGGCTCAATGTTGCAAACATTGGCGGATGTCACTTTACTGGATGCTGGAACGATGACAGAGTGAATTCCAGGGCCTCAGTCAATTTACAGGAGCAGACAAGGGCCGTCGCGGGAATTGGCACTTGTCGTAACTGGGAGTATGAAGGATATCGGAAATTGCAGCAATTAGGACCTTGGAAGGCTACCAATCTCGCTGCATGGGACAGGATATTTACGGGAGCTGGAGAAAGTCACGGATATGGGGAAGGACTGGGCATTATAGGGACTTACAGATCGTTGTCGATGTATAAAATTGATGCACATATAGGGAGGGTTCAATATGCAGCCAGGTGATCTGGTTATATTGTATTGTCCCAAGGAGTTTACAGGGAGGCTGGAATGGCTGCAGGGAGTTAAAGAAATAGGGAGGACTGCAGTGAGTGTAAACATATAATCAAGGCTGGGAAAAGTTTTGGCATAGTTTTGTAGAGGATAATGAAGAATAAGGGACATTAAAGCAGGTGGTGGGGTACAGGGATAACGACAGTTTCAGTGACTGTTTCAGTTTATACAGTGAATGATTGCTGTGGGCGTTACAGGATCGAACAGAGTAAATAAGTTAGATTTTCTGAACGGTTTTTGCAGAGATAGACGGTGGTGCAGGGCCTGGAATAATCTGTCAGAATCATAGAATCCCCACAGTGCAGAAGGAGACCATTCGGCCCATCCAGTATACTCAGACCCTCTGAATGAGCTCCCTGCTTTGGCCTACTCCCCCGCCCTGTTCCATTAACCCCATTAAGCCACCAAATCTTTTGGCAGCACGGTAGCACAGTGGTTAGCACTGCCGCTTCAGAGCACCAGGGTCCCAGGTTTGATTCCCGTCTTGAGTCACTGTCTGTGCGGACTCCACACGTTCTCCCCGTGTCTGCGTGGGTTTCCTCCCGGTGCTCCGGTTTCCTCCCACTAGTCCCGAAAGACGTGCTGTTAGGTAACTTGGACATTCTGAATCCTCCCTCTGTGTACCCGAACAGGCGCCGGAATGTGGTGACTAGGGGCTTTTCACAGTAACATCTTTGCAGTGTTAATGTCAGCCTACTTGTGACAATAAAGATTCTGATGAATAATCCAGCATGACCAGTTCACCGGCCGTGTACATCTTTGCGCGGTGGGAGGAATCTAGAGCTTGCGGAGGAAAGGCACGAAGGCAAGTGTATAATGTGCAAATTCGACAAAGACTGTCACCCAAGGTTGAAGTTGAATCTGGGTCCCTGGCGCTTACAGCCGAAAGTGCAAAACATCATGTTACCGTGCTGCGGATTTATGGAGATAGCTATTGTTTTCGGGGTTGCAGATGTTTCTGTGTGAATATCGTGGCATACACTCATAACCATAGATGTTTACAGCAGGGAAACAGGTCCTTCAGCCCAGCTTGTCCATGCCACTACCTCTATCAATCCATTCCAGATGCTCACCACCCTCTGTGTGAAGACACTGCCACTCTGGTCTCTATTGGATCTCTCCCCTCTCAGCTTAAACCTATGCTTTCTAGTTCTAGACACCTATACCTTTGTGAAAATATGTTGACTATCTACCTTATCTATACCCCTCAATATTTTAGGACCTCTATAAGATTACCCCTAAGCCTCCGACGTCCCAGGAAAAAAGTCCAAGCCTATCCTGCCTCGCCTTGTAGCTCAGACCATCAAGTCCTGGAAGCATCCTCGTCAATAACTTCTGCACTCTTTCTCGTTTCACAATATCCTTTCTGTAATAGGGTGACCAGAGCTGAACACGGCCCATGCGTGATCTTACCAATGTCTTGTACAACTTCAACAAGTCGTCCCAACTCCTGCATTCAATATTCTGACCAATAAAACCTAGCACACTGAATGCCTCCTTCGCCACTCTGCCCACCTGCGACTCCACCTTCAAGGAACTTTGAACTTGTACCCCGCGATCTCTTTGTTTTGTAACTACCTCTCCCCAGCTCCCTGCCGTTAATTGAGTAGGTTCTACCAAAATGCATCACCTCACATTTATCCAAATTAAACTCCATCTGCCATTCATCGGCTAACTGGCCCAATTAGTCAAGATCCTGTTGCAATCTTTTATAAACTTCTTCACTATCCACCATGCCACCAATCTTGGTGCCATCAGCAAACTTACTAACCATGACTTCTACATTCTCATCCAAATCACTATTATTTACAGCAAATAACAGTAGGCCCAGCACTGATTCCTGAGGCACACCGCTGGTCACAGGCCTCCAGTTTGAATAAAAACCTTCCACAACCAACATTTGGCTCCGGAGCCAATGTTGTATCCAATTGCTACCTCACCCTGGATTCCGTGAGATTTAAACTTTTGCAACAACCTACCATGCGGTACTGTGTCAAAGGCCTTGCTAAAGTCCATGTAGACAACGCCAACCGCACTGCCCTCATCTACGTTCTTGGATGCCCCTTCAAAAACCTCAAAATTGGTGAGCCATAATTTCCCCTTACAAAGCCATGCTAACTTTCCATAATGAGCCCTTGCCTGCCTAAATGCCTGTCCCGCATAATACCGTCTTACAATTTACCCACGACAGAAGTAAGGCAAACCTGTCTGTATTTCCCAGGTTTATCCCGACAGCCCTTCTGAAACAAGAGCGCAACGTTTGCTACCCTCCAATCTTCATACACCTCTCCTGCTGCTGTCGATAGTTCAAATATCTCAGCTAGGGGGCTGGCAATTTCATCCCTAGCCTCCCATAATGTCCTGGGATACATTTCATTAGGTGACTGGGATTTATCATCATAGAATTTAAAGTGCAGAAGGAGGCCATTCGGCCCATCGAGTCTGCACTGGCTCTTGGAAAGAGCACCCGACCCAAGGTCCACACCTCCACACTATCCCCATAACCCAGTAACCCCACCCAACACTAAGGACAATTTTGGACACTAAGGGGCAATTTATCATGGCCAATCCACCTAACCTTCACATCTTTGGACTGTGGGAGGAAACCGGAGCACCCGGAGGAAACCCACGCACACACAGGGAGGATGTGCAGACTCCGCACAGACAGTGAGCCAAGCTGGAATCGAACCTGGGACCCTGGAGCTGTGAAGCAATTGTGCTATGCACAATGTTACCGTGCTGCCCTATCTATCCTAATGCGCTTTAATACCTCCAGCATCTCCTTTCTGCAATATGTACACTCCTCAAGACATCACTTTTTATTTCCCCAATTTCCCTCATATTCGTGTCTTTCTCAACTGTAATTACTGACGAGAAATATTCATTTAGGACCTCTCCCATCCCTTGTGGATCGGCACACAGATGATCTTGTTTATCTTTAAGAGGCCGTCCCCTCTCAAAGTCACCGTTTTAGCGTTTATGTGTCTGAAAAGGGTCTTTGAATTTTCCTTTGCCTTATCTGCCAAGATAATCTCATATCATCTTTTTGCCCTCCTGATTTCTCTCGTAACTCTCCACCGACAAGCCGTGTCCTCTTGGATTGGATTGGATTTGTTTATTGTCATGTGTACTGAGGTACAGTGAAAAGTATTTTTCTGCGAGCAGCTCAAAAAATCATTAAATACATGGGAATAAAAGAAAATACATAATAAGGCAACACAACATGTACAATGTAACTACATAAGCACTGGCATCGGGTGAAGCATACAGGGTGTAGTGTTAATGAGGTCAGTCCATAAGAGGGTCATTTAGGAGTCTGGTGTCAGTGGGGAAGAAGCTGTTTTTGAGTCTGTTCGTGCGTGTTCTCAGACTTCTGTATCTCCTGCCTGATGGAAGAAGTTGGAAGAGTGAATAAGCCGGGTGGGAGGGATCTTTGATTATGCTGCCCGCTTTCCCCAGGCAGCGGGAGGTGTAGATGGAGTCAATGGATGGGAGGCAGGTTCGTGTGATGGACTGGGCGGTGTTCACGACTCTCTGAAGTTTCTTACGGTTCTGGGCCGAGCAGTTGCTATATCAGGCTGTGATGCAGCCCGATAGGATGCTTTCTATGGTGCATCTGTAAAAGTTGGTGAGAGTCAATGTGGACGTGCCGAATTTCCTGAGTTTCCTGAGGAAGTATAGGCGCTGTTGTGGTTTGTTGGTGGTAGCGTCGACGTGGGTGGACCTGGGATCCATTTGATCCCAGCTGCCTATGCAGTTCATTTGCCTCCTTCTTCCTTCTGACCAGGGCCTCAATATCCCGAGTCATCCTGGGTTCCCTTCTTGTCCGAGCTTTATCCTTAACTCTCAGAGGAATGTGCTCATCTTGAACCCTAGTTGATATATTTTTGAAAGATTCCCACTTACCAGCTGTCCCCTTGCCTACAAATAGGCACCCCCAATTACCTTTTGAAAGTTCCCACCTAATACCCTCTCAATTGGCCTTGCCCCAATTTAGAATTGCAACTTTTGCACTGGAACTATTATTCTCCATAGCTATCTTAAAACGCTTGGAATTATGGTCACTTGTACCAAAGTGATCCCTCACTAACATTCCGTCGCCTGTCCTTCCTTATTCACCAAGAGGAGGTCAGGTTTCGCTCCTTCTCCAGTCGGGCCATCCACATGTTAAATGTGGAATTGTTTCTGATTACACTCGACAAATTGCTCTCCGTACAAACGCTTAGTGCTGTGGCTGTCCCAGGTAATGTTGAGAGAGTTAATGTCCCCAAATATTACCACCCTGTTTTTCTGGCAGGTATCTGTTATCTCTTTACCTATTTGCTCCTCAATATCCCACTGACTATTTGGGAACTATAGTATAATCCTACCAAAGTGTCCTCACCCTTATATTTCAGTTCAACACTTATAGGCTCAGTGGGCGAAACCTCGGATATATTCTCTCTCTGTACTGCTGTGATACTGTCCCTAATCAAAAACACAACTCCCCCTCCTCGCTTACCTCCTGTTCTCTCTTTCCTGTTGCATCTGTACCTCAGAACATTGAGCTGCGAGTCCTGCCTCTCCTTTAGCCAAGTTTCAGTAACAGCATTAATATCTCAGTCCCATGTACCTATCCATGCCCTGAGTTCACCTGCCATGCCCGTTAGGCCTCTTGCACTGAAATAAATGCAGTTCAATCTGTTTCTCTACCTTCCACTTTTCTCCTTACAGACTTTTGTTTCTATCCTCTCTTCATCGCCCACCGACTTCCTATATTGGTTCCACCCCCCGACCCCGTTATTTTAAGCCCTCTACAACAACACGAGCAAACAACCCCCCTCGGACATTGGTTGCAGTCTTGCAGAGGTGTAGACTGTCCGATTTGTAATTGTCCCACCTCCCCCACAACTGGTTCCAATGTCCCAAAAATCGGAAACCCTCCCTCCTGCGCCAATTAGGAGTTAAACAAAAATGTAGGACCTCAAAGGTGGTAATCTCAGGATTGTTACCAGTGCCACAAACCAGTCAGAATAGGAATGTCAGGGTAAATAGGATGAACGCGTGGCTCGAGAGAAGGTGCAAGATGGAGGGATTCAAATTCCTGAGGGATGGTACCTGTTCTGGGGGAAGAGGGATCAGTACAAACCGGACGGTCTACACCTGGGCAGGTCTGGAACTGATTTTGTGTGGGGTGGGGGGTGGGGGGATTGCTAGTGCTGTTGGGGAGGGTTTACACTATTGTGGCAGGGGGTTGGGATCCAATGCAGTAATGTTGCCACCCAGGTTGATAGGGTTGTTAAGAAGGCGTATGGTGTGGTGGCTTTCAGGAAGAGGGGGATTAAGTTTGAGAGCCGTGAGGTTTTGCTGCAGCTTTATAAAACCCTGGTTAGACCACACTTAGAATATTGTGTCCAGTTCTGGTCACCTCATTATAGGAAGGATGTGGATGCTTTGGAGAAGGTACAGTGGAGATTTACCAGGATGCTGCCTGGACTGGAGGGCATATCTTATGAAGAAAGGTTGAGGGAGCTAGGGCTTTTCTCATTGGAGCGAAGAAGGCAGAGAGGTGACTTGATAGAGGTGTACAAGGTGATGAGAGGCATGGATAGAGTGGATAGCCAGAGACTTTTCCCCAGGGTGGAAATGGCTGTCACGAGGGGACATAATTTTAAGGTGATTGGAGGAAGGTACAGGGGGGATGTCAGAGGTCAGTTCTTTCCACAGAGAGTGGTGGGTGTGTGGAATGCACTGCCAGCAGAGGTGGTGGAGTCAGAGTCATTAGGGACATTTAAGCGACTCTTAGACAGGCACATGGGCAGCAGTAAATTGAAGGGGTGTAGGTTAGGTTGATCTTAGATTCGGGTAAACGGTCGGCACAACGTCGTGGGCTGATGGGCCTGTACTGTGCTGTACTGTCCTATCTTCCTATGTTCCTCGCAGAGAGAACATTCTGAGCCCGCTCTAAAAGGAGACGCATCCTAATATCACTGACTCTCCCAAGTCAGATGCAGAACTTTCCTGCGCAATTTTCTGATTAAAACATCACTTTTGATGAATGTAGGGATTTCAGATGCTTTGTAGTCTAGTTATTTGGTGCAGTATAGTTATTTGGTGTAGTCTAGTTATTTGGTGCAGTATAGTTATTTGGTGCAGTATAGTTATTTGGTGTAGTCTAGTTATTTGGTGCAGTATAGTTATTTGGTGCAGTATAGTTATTTGGTGCAGTATAGTTATTTGGTGCAGTCAGGGCAGAAAACCTGGGTTGCAGTGTGTTTGACTGCTGTGGTCATGCTTTGAAATACATCCTCGTTTGAAAGATTTGGAGCCAGAGGTGCAGTTAACTAATCGTAAAGAGTTTTGACAAATTCAACGTTGTTTCGAATAAGGGGATTCACTGGGAGTTGATTAGTTGTCAGCTTGGTAAGATGTTCTCATTGGACTTCCGGTGGTGCCCTCGAGGAAGCAGGTCGCAGGTCGGATCGCTCCCGCCCGAGATGGGCAAACGGACCTTTTCCAACGGACTTTTTCGGGACCTGGCGACCTGAATCTGTGGAGGGGATGATAGGGAAGAGGCTTTCCCCTCAGGGTATGGACAGCTGGACCAGAAGTGGTCAAGCGGAGCGGCAAGGATCGAAGAGGGAGCAGCGGGGACCCCAGACCGGGCGGTGAAGCATGGCGGGTGGCAGGGACCAGGGAGCGGAGGCTCACTGGCCAAGGGAGCAGCAGATGGAGTTCTTCAGGAATTGCTTCGCCGAACTGAAGAGGGACATGTTGGACTCGATGAGGGCGGTAATGGACCGAATGGTCGACACACAGGCGGCCCAAGAGAAGGCGATGGGCCAAGGCGGAGAGGAGCAGCAGATGGGAGAACTGCGAGGTGCGCATCTACCAGGACTTGGGAACGGAGCTGGCCAAGAGGCGTGCAGGATTCATCAAGGTAAAGGCAGCCCTCTACAAAAAGGAGGTGAGGTTTGGAATGCTGTATCCTGCGAAGCTTTGGGTCACGTTTGAGGAACTCCATCACTACTTTGAGACACCAGAACAGGTTTGGGCTTTCATTAAAGATAAGAAGCTGGACGGGAACCAATGGGCACTTAGTGTTTTCAGTGCTGTACAGTGGCGGCGGTCTGTTAACCTAACTTGCTCTGACTAGGAGTGGACTTTTATTAAGAGTAGAAGCTGGACTTGAACTAAAGGACTCGGGGCTCTCAGAGCTGTTGTGTGGCGGCGGTTTGTTCAATTATCCTGTTCTGTAATGTTTTATCCAGGATTGTTTTCAGCCGGGACAGAGAGCGGGGGCTGGAGGGCGCACTGCTTAGGGTGTTTTGGGGAGATTGAAACGAGGGGGGGTGATAGGGGGCCCTGCACTTGGTATCTTTTGGCGGGAGATCGGGGCCTCTGATAGGGGGATGGGCTAGGGGCTGGTTAAGCGACTTGAAACGGCACGGGGAGATACAATCAGGTTAATGGGTCCTGTGTGTGTGGGGGGGAGGGCCCGAGCACTCGGGCGGGAGACAGTCAGGCACCAAGGGCAGGGGTCAGCGTAGCTAGCGTAGGTCAGGGGGCACCAAGGAGAGTAGGAGGAGGGGCGGACGAGGGCCAAGCGCAGGGCTGGCCTGGCAGGTCAGTCCTCGGGGGGGGGGAGGGGGGGGTGAGGGGAGGTGGACGGGGGGTGCAGCTAAGAAGTAGAGCAGAGGAGAATTAAGTGGGCAAGGGGGGGGTGACCAGTGATCCCCCCCGGAGGAGAAAGTCACTTGCAGTCTCTCAGGGAACAACGCAGGAAACCGGCAGCGGCAACACCCGAGAAGGGGGGTGGGGGAGGGTGGAGGGGAGGGGGTGTGGGGGGGAGGGGGGGGTGTGGGGGAGGGGGTGCGTGGGCGTGGGGGGTGTGGGGGGGTGAGGGGCTGTGGGGGTGGGGGGGTGGTGTGGGGGCGGGGGGGGAGGATTAGAGCCACAATAGTTTAGTTCAACACGTGGGGCATGGGAAAACAGAGCTGATAGGGGAAGTGCCTTATGAACATTTTTATTCTTTCCCACTGTTCGTTTTCACTATGTTCAGGCTCTTTGCACAGGGCCTTTTTTTCTCTCTGTAAATGTTACAAATTTGTTTTAAATAAAAAATTTCCAACAAAAAAAAAGATGTTCTCAATGATGGGCGGAGCTAATACATCAGGCATCTTGCAGTAGGCAGGTCACTTGTGCTCTGAATAAAGCTGTGCCCAGAAGTGAAACTTTTGTTGCTCTCTGCAGTTTCGTGAAAATAAATTAACCACCTTCAAAGCAGTGGAGGCTTGTCTGATAGCAAGGGGGAGCTGAAACTCGCATGTAAATATCTTCTCAGTACATCCAGTGTCATGGGACTGTCCTTTTAAGAAAGGGTTTTGTCTTATCACAGGGCTTCAGTGATGTCATTTTGTGGGTGGAGCTGAGTGGTGGCTGTGTGAGGTTTTTGCTTTCGCTTGAAAATTTGACTGCGGTGGACTCAGAGTGAGAAAATAATTATTTTGGCCTGTCTCTCTCTATTTGCTTTTCAAATATCTGTTCCAGTAAAAACGAAACATTGATTACAGCTGCCTGCTTCGGCAACGTAAAAACATATAGTTTGCTTTCCGGAAGGAGTTAAATCTGTTGAGGAGACGGGATTAGAATCTCCGGGAAAGCCACTCTTATTCAAGTGAGAATGCAGAGTGCTGGGCCACACCCTTGAAAAGGGGTTTTGGTTTGTGGGATTATGTTTTTGAATTGGAACAGTTCAGCAATAGTTAATTAAGTGTTATACACAGATCACTGTAGCTGTGGGGTGCTTTCTGTTTGTAATTGACAAAATGACTTGCTGTTTGCTTCTATATATATATATATATGTCAACTAAGTTCTTAGAATAGAGCTTGTTTTGATTAAAGTATCAAGGAAGACAGACGAATCATACCTGAAGGGAAGCCTCTTGTGCTTATCCTACCCAAATTCAATATCATGTTTGTAGGTCAGGTGGACTTCATAATATAATTTGGAATTTCTGAGACCTTGCCCGAAACAAAATTGTGTGCTCATGGGATAAAAGTCTATCATTCGCGATTGGGTTTGGCTTAGTGAACTTAAGACAGGTGAGGGGTCAACTTATTTGTGTTTGCTTTTCAGGTGTTGCATTCAAGTTTCAATAGGGAGTGTGTTGTAGACAACGGCTCCTTCAGAGGGTTAGACGTTTTTGGGGGTGGAGAAGGTCATGCACCAGTACCTTACAAATGGAGAAAAAAGAAAGGCTTATCGAAATGGCAACAAGAGGTGATTTGTGAGAGGTTGATTGATTGAGTGATTGATATTTATTGTCAAATATTCAGAAGTACAGCGAAAAGTGGGGCTGGTTTAGCACACTGGGCTAAATCGCTGGCTTTTAAAGCAGATCAAAGCAGGCCAGCAGCACGGTTCGATTCCCGTAACAGCCTCCCCGACCAGGCGCCGGAATGTGGCGACTAGGGGCTTTTCACAGTAACTTCATTGAAGCCTACCAGTGACAATAAGCGATTTTCATTATTCATTTTTTTCATTTCTAGTATTTTTCTGCGGCCAAGGGAACGTACACAGTACGTACATAGTAGGCAAAAGAATAATCAACAGAGAACATTGGCAAATGGTACATCGACAAACAGTGATTGGTGACAGTGCGGAACAAGGGCCAAACAAGAGCAGCATAGGGCATTGTGAATAGTGTTTTTAAAGGGAATAGATCAGTCCGAGGGAGAGTCGTTGAGGAGTCTGGATGCTGTGGGGAATAAGTGGTTCCTATGTCTGGATGTGTGGGTCTTCAGACTTCTGTATCTTCTGCCTGATGGAAGGGTCTGGAAGAGGAAAAAGCCTGGGTATGAGAGGTCTCTGACAATGCTGTTTACCTTCTGAGGCAGCGAGAGGTGTAGACAGAATCAATGTGGGGGTGGCAAGCTTCTGTGATGCGTTGGGCTGAGTTCGCCACACTCTGCAGTTTCTTGCGATCTTGGGCCGAGCAGTTGCCATACCGAGCTGGAATGTAGCCGAAAAGGGTGCTCACTATGGACATATGTAGAGGTTTGTGAGAGCAGATGCAGACATGCCGAATTTCGTTAGCTTCCGCAGGAAGTAGCGACGTTGTTGGGGTTTCTTGACTGTTGCATCAACGTGAGTGAACTAGAACAGACTGTTGATGATAGTGACCCCCAGTAACTTAAAGCTGTCAAACATCTCCACTTCGGTGCCATGGATATCGGCGGGGATGTGCGTTGTGCTGCGCTTCCTGAAGTCGATGATCAGCTCATTGGTCTTTCCAACATTTAGAGAGAGTTTGTTTTCTGTACACCATGCAACCAAGTGATCAATCTCCCTTCTGTAATCTGATTCATTGTTGTTTGAGACACGACCCACCACAGTCGTATCAACTACAAACCTATAGATTGAATTGGCGTTGAATCTTGCCACAGAGTCGTGTGTGTATCCGGAGTAAAGTTGAGGACTGAGCACACATCCTTGCGGGGCCCCGGTGTTGAAAACACAGAAGAGAGTTATTAGTAATGAGTAAATTGGTTATAAGTAATCATATTAACGCTTTGTACCATGAAAGGGAATCAGAAAACCAGATATCATAGGTGCCCAAGGGGGATATTGTAAGAAGCAAGGAACCTATCAGATGAGGAGGAACCAGGCTGCAACCTCCCACCACCAATGGGACACAGGCGCCGACCGACTTGGACACAACAACGAGCCCAAGGACAACCCCCAGACCCGAATGTGATGAGCAAATGACTGGCCACACAACTGGACACGGGTCAGTCCTGACCCCCACTGATGGATTAGGGACAATGGAACCTGGATATGAACATGTAAATGTCATGATCAATCTCACCAGCCGACATATCCCGGCCTCTTGCTGTGACATGAGCTATTGGTGCCCATGGAGAGGGAAATTTTGGAAGGGACAGCTCTGAAAATGCGTAAGCGACAGACAAGAAGCCTGGTGGTGTTGGCGGTTGGAGGATATGGGGCAGGAGTGTCAACGATAAACTCCCTTGGCATTGCAGAGGTAAGTGATGAGATAGAGGGTATGAAAGGACAAGTGAGAACTGAGGTCAGAGGGCGTATACCAAGACACCGATACAGCAGCAGATCTCAACGAACAAGCCAATAGGTGAGTATGGGAAAGCTCAAACAGTTCCAACCATTTCAAGGGACCATTAATGAATTAATCAATAGACAAGCTGATATTTCAAAAGAAATACACAGGTTGCAAATGTGCAGCATCTCTGTAATACAACTGCTTCAGAATCCCCAGATTAACCTCTCCCACATTGATCAGCACCAGGGCTCATTGGGTGAGAAACAATCAATTGAAGGCTTGGGTAAAAATGGCCCACCAAGATCCGGATAATAACCCCACCCTCCTAGTGGGGATGATGATGGATATTCCCGAGCGGAGGAGACTAGCACTCATGAGCTCCTCCGGGTAAACAATGTGGGACACTATGGGAGTGGGGTGTTAGGCTGAATGAGGCCTCTGAAAATGAAATCAACCTCAGCCAATGCAAATGATGTGGAGGCTTTGTAGAGGGTGCGGAAGCGGTCTAGGAGGATGTTGCTTGCTATGGAGGGCATTAGCTATGAGGAGAGGTTAGATAAACTCAGTTTTTCTCAGTGGATTGACGGAGGTTGAGAGGCGACCTGATAGAGGTCTACAAGATTATGAGTGGCATGGACAGAGTGGATAGTCAGATGCTCTTTCCTAGGGTAGGAGACTCAAATACAAGGGGACATAGGTTTGAAGTGCGTGGGGAAAAGTTTAGACCAGATGTGCGAGGCAAGTTTTTAGCACAGAGGGTGATAAATATTGGAACGCGCTGCCTGGGGAGGGGGTGGGAACCGGTACAATAGGAACATTTAAGGGGCAACTAGACAAATCTCTGAATAGGGTGGGAATGGAAGGATACGGACTCCGTAAGTGCATTGGGTTTTAGTTTAGGCAGGTACCATGGTCAGCACATGCTTGGAGGGCCGAAGGACCTGATCCTGTGCTGTATTGTGCGTTGTTCTTTGTTCTAACTGGTTGTGTCCAGAGAAGGACATTAATGCAGAAGACTACTGCGGGTACACTACATGCGAGGAATGCACATGAGCAGTAGATGTGACCAACCAGACTGTCCTAAATAGCGCAAAATACATAACTTACTGTATTGTAATCTCACAGAGCGAAGATGCCTCGTCCTAATATTATTCTGGCCAATTTAGCTGAAACAATTAACATTGGCGATCTCCAGTTTATCCCGGTTGACGATGAATGTGGACTGAAAATGATGACATTGAGCGGAATGATAATGACCAACATAATCCACGGCTGTGCCCAGAAGGAACTACCACACATACCGCAACAAGAGCAGACTGGACTGAGCTCAAAAACAGAGGCTCTGGAATAAAGAGCAGGAGCAGATTAAGACGCACGAGCATGGCTAAGGAAATGTTTAAATCCCAGAGTTTCTTCAGCAAGATCTGGAATTGGGGACTGAATACCAATATCCACCCATGGATATGAATTCTATCACATGTGGTTGTAATCTTGTAGTCACGTGTCCTGATTGTGTTCATTGTTGCAATATGTTGCCTCAAGCGACGAATCAGGAAATGGTAAAGGGAAATGTGTCCCTGAAATATCGAAGAACTGCTGTGACTATTGCCCATTAGTACTTCCAGCCCTGAGCCCAAGCTCCACAATATCAGTCTGTCTATTCAATAGCCTATTCTTAGGTGAACCAAGAGCCAGATGAGGGGACTGAAGGGGTGTTCTGGGCAAAAGACCATTCGATCAAAGTTGTTGGGACATGTGGCACATACATAGGCAAGTTTGTTACACAAAGTCTAGGAAATCAACAGTAGAAAATGTATTCCCTTAGCAGAGGCAATTGTAGCAATTATTAACTATTCAATATATAATCTGAAAGAATTGTAGTAATGAAACATATACATTTTTGTAAACAGTAAAAGGCTCACATGGCAGAACGGGATTAAGCCAACTGAAGTTAGCCACATCCTTCAGGGACGAGGAGTCACATATAATACAGTCTGGTCAGCTGAAAGCATTTTTTATCAGCAGCCCCAGACAGCACTGATGGATAGAGACAATAGCTCCAGTCAGGGACCAGGCTGAGACAGGACGGGCTGTATATACAAAAAAACGAAGAACTGCAGATGAAGGGTCTGAAAAACATCAAGAGAGTATGGGTAAAACGCTAAATGCCAACGACCTAATCACACAGATCCAAGCTACCGAGAGGCAGAGGTCCATTGGTCAATGTATGCATCTATAACAATAATGATTGGAGCATGTCCAGCCAAGGTGGGCTACCAGTCTTTTGAAAATGGCATTTTGAAAATTGGATGCAGTTGAACCGTGATGTCACAGCCTGCAGGTAAGTGATTGGCTGGTGACTGGTAAGTAGTTTTTCTTTTCCCTGAGGTGTTATCGTGCGGGGCGCAGTGGCTGCTGAGTGAATGCTTGCTGAGAAGGGGAGTAATTTTTTAAAAAACTTACTGTTGGAAGTTTCCAGCTGAATCCAGTCGGAGTGAGGACAGAGTGACTGCTGGGTAAGTAATAAAGATTTAAATTGTTTGCACATGCCCATAACCGCTGATTGCTGTTCTTGTGTGGGATGCAGTAGTTGCTGGTTAAGTGTTTTATTTTTACCTGTATTTAAGTTGGGCAGTTCCTAAACCCTAGACACTACACTTGTACTGTCCCCCAGACTTCCACCTGTTTTAACATAGGGGGTAGAGTGAATAACAGGTAAGCTCTTTCTTTCTTTTTCTTTTTTTTTATCTAGAGGGGATGGCAGGGAAGGCAGTGCAATGTTCCTCCTGCAGAATGTTTGAGGTGAGGGACGCAGTCAGTGTCCCTGCTGATTTCACCTGTGGGAAGTGCACCCATCTCCAGCTCCTCAGAAACCGCGTTAGGGAACTGGAGCTGGAGCTGGATGAACTTCGGATCATTCGGGAGGCAGAGGTGGTCATAGATTGTAGCTTCAGGGATGTAGTTACTCCGAAGAATCAAGATAGATGGGTGACGGTGAGAGGGGCAGGGAGGAAGCAGTCAGTGCAGAGATCCCCTGTCGCCGTTCCCCTCAGTAACAAGTATACCATTTTGGATACTGTTGAGGGGGACGACCTACCAGGGGTAAGCCACGGTGAACGGATCTCCAGCACTGAATCCGTCCCTGTGGCTCAGAAAGGAAGGAGGGGGAGCAGGAGAGCAATGGTTATTGCGGACTCGATAGTTAGAGGGACAGATAGACGGTTCTGTGGCAGCGAAAGAGACTCACGGATGGTATGTTGCCTCCCGGGTGCCAGGGTCCATGAAGTCTCGGACCGTGTTTCAGAATCCTTAAGGGGGAGGGGGAACAGTCACAAGTCGTGGTACACATCGGTACCAACGAAATAGGTAAGAGAAGGGACAGGGATTTAAAACAGGAATTTAGGGAGCAAGGGTGGAAGCAGAGAGGCAGGACCAACCATGTTGTCATCTCTGGTTTGTTGCCGGTGCCATGTGCTAGTGAGGTGAGGAACAGGGAGAGAGTGCAGATAAACACGTGGCTGCAGGGATGGGGTAGGAGGGAGGGTTTCAGTCACGTGGATAATTGGAGCACATTCCAGGGGAGGTGGGACCTGTACAGACAGGACGGTTTCCACCTGAACCAGAGGGGCACCAATATCCTTGGAGCAGCACGGTAGCACAGTGGTTAACACAATTGCTTCACAGCTCCAGGGTCCCAGGTTCGATTCCGGCTTGGGTCACTGTCTGTGCGGAGTCTGCACATCCTCCCCGTGTGTGCGTGGGTTTCCTCCGGGTGCTCCGGTTTCCTCCCACAGTCCAAAGATGTGCAGGTTAGGTGGATTGGCCATGATAAATTGCCCTTAGTGTCCAAAATTGCCCGTCGTGATGGGTGGGGTTACTGGGTTATGGGGATAGGGTGGGGTGTTGACCTTGGGCGGGGTGCTCTTTCCAAGAGCTGGTGCAGACTCGATGGGCAGAATGGCCTCCTTCTGCACTGTAAATTCTATGACACCCTGGGAGGGAAATTTGCTGCAGCTCTTCGGGGGGTTTAAACTAATTTGTCAGGGGGCTGGGAAAACGAGCTGTAGTCCAGAAGCCAGTGTTGAGAGTAGTGAGGTTCTGAGGAGGGTATCAAGGTCGCAGGAGTGTACCAGCAGACAGAAAGGTGTGTCGACTTCAATGCAAGGAGCATCCGGAATAAGGTAGGTGAACATGTTTTAACATTTTATCATTTAAATAATAATCCTACCAAAATGGATAACCTCACATTTGTTAACATTGTATTCCACCTGCCAGACACTAGCCCATTCACTTAGCCTATCCAAATCCCTCTGCAGACTTCCAGTATCCTCTGCACGTTTTGCTTTACCACTTATCTTAGTGTTGTCTGCAAACTTGGACACATTGCCCTTGGTCCCCAACTCCAAATCATCTATGTAAATTGTGAACAGTTGTGGGCCCAACACTAATCCCTGAGGGACACCACTAGCTACTGATTGCCAACCAGAGAAACACCCATTAATCCCCACTCTTTGCTTTCTATTAATTAACCAATCCTCTATCCATGCTACTACTTTCCCCTTAATGCCATGCATCTTTATCTTGTGCAGCAACCTTTTGTGTGGCACCATCTGTACATTGCTCCAACAGAAACACCTTTCACACCTTGTGGTCAAGAATTTATAGATTTATTGAGCACACACTTCATGCAATAACATTGAAACACCCGCTAAACCGATCAGCCCACATGTGATGGTGAGGGATTCGAACATCTTACACTTCTCAGCTTAATATTCAGTGAAACAAACTCCCCACAATCCCAATCCTCAGGACAGTCGACTGCTTCATTCGAGACCTTTCTGACCACAGGTTTGTGGCTGTGAAAGTCCATTAATGGGAAGCTCACAGACCTGATTGTGTAATAGAAACAAGAGACAAACCAGTGAGCTGTAAATGCTGAGGCGGTCAGGCAGTAACTGTGGAGAGAATCCCAGTTACTGTTTCAGGGTCAGGAGCCAAAGCATTGCGCTCAAACAGGAATCTGGGGTTTTCTCCACAGCCGCTGCCTGACTGGCTGAGAGTTCAGTGTCTGCAGGAGTTTTCCCGGATATTAGTCCTAATCACGGCTCGCTCACACGAGCAGGTTCCCAGCTTCACGCTGCACAGTTGTGACCAACAGGACATTTCCACCGGGTCTATTGGTTGACATGAGTGAAGGTGGGAACACATTGCTCTCTGCTCCATCAGGAATATCGCTCCTCCAGATAAGGAGGATCTGATTGGACCCACCACATATCGGAAAAGCTGATTCCCTCCCTTGTTTAATAGGCTCCTGGGATCAGTTATCAAATATTTCACTTTGATTAACAGAATGTGTTCCTGTGAAGGAAACAAGAATCCTGGATTTAATTCTGTCCCAACAACACCATTGTCGAGGAACCCTGAGGGAAAGGATGATCTCTACCCAGAGGTTGTGCTGGGATTCACTGTTGTCTGGACACCCATTCTCGCTGCTGACAAATCTCTGAATTCAGCAACTGGACACAGATCTTTATAAAATCCTCTCATTCAGCAGACGGTTAAAAAGGGTCATTTGGGGTCAGTCTCTGTCCCACAGCCCAGTGGTCAGGAGTTCCAAATGGAGGTTATACTTCCCTATTCCACAAAGCAAAAACTAAAAGCTCCCACATTCCCCAATATGAAGAAGAATCAATCACGATGTAACATTAACACAGCGAGCGATTAACCCTTTGCTCGCTGCTGAACATTGGAAAGCTATTACTGAGCGAAGCTGTGAACACACAGGTCACTAGGTGCTCACTGGTACAATTCATCACCCTCAATCTTCTGGAGCAGCCACAGCCCAGAGCTAATCGTCTCCGACACTCAAATGAAGGTCCAGATCCGGGAATCGATTCCTGAGCGCCAGCTTCAGCTACATCACAGACAGGAGAAATGGTTAATATTGCAGTGAGGGTGGGGGGATTGTGGGGTAGTGTTTGGGGACAAAAAGCCACCTTCACTGCCAATCACTGGCTGGAACGGCACAGGCTGTAAGGAACGGGGCAAATTGCTGCCAATATTTGAAACGGAAAGATCCGAGGGAGAAATGGATTCAGGGACAGACAGTGTGGGAGAGGCTGTGAGAGTAACAGAGAAAGTGGGAGACAGGATGAGGCAGAGAGATAGACTGGAGTGGAAAGAAGGAAGGGATCAGGGGTGAGCTAGCAAGGTGGATACAGAACTGGCTAGGCCATAGAAGGCAGAGAGTAGCAATGGAGGGATGCTTTTCTAATTGGAGGGCTGTGACCAGTGGTGTTCCACAGGGATCAGTGCTGGGACCTTTGCTCTTTGTAGTATATATAAATGATTTGGAGGAAAATGTAACTGGTCTGATTAGTAAGTTTGCAGACGACACAAAGGTTGGTGGAATTGCGGATAGCGATGAGGACTGTCGGAGGATACAGCAGGATTTAGATTGTCTGGAGACTTGGGCGGAGAGATGGCAGATGGAGTTTAATCCGGACAAATGTGAGGTAATGCATTTTGGAAGGTCTAATGCAGGTAGGGAATATACAGTGAATGGTAGAACCCTCAAGACTATTGAAAGTCAAAGAGATCTAGGAGTACAGGTCCACAGGTCATTGAAAGGGGCTACACAGGTGGAGAAGGTAGTCAAGAAGGCATACGGCATGCTTGCCTTCATTGGCCGGGGCATTGAGTATAAGAATTGGCAAGTCATGTTGCAGCTGTATAGAACCTTCGTTCGGCCACACTTGGAGTATAGTGTTCAATTCTGGTCGCCACACTACCAGAAGGATGTGGAGGCTTTAGAGAGGGTGCAGAAGAGATTTACCAGAATGTTGCCTGGTATGGAGGGCATTAGCTGTGAGGAGCGGTTGAATAAACTCGGTTTGTTCTCACTGGAACGAAGGAGGTTGAGGGGAGACCTGATAGAGGTATATAAAATTATGAGGGGCATAGACAGAGTGGATAGTCAGAGGCTTTTCCCCAGGGTAGAGGGGTCAATTACTAGGGGGCATAGGTTTAAGGTGAGAGGGGCAAGGTTTAGAGTAGATGTACGAGGCAAGTTTTTTACGCAGAGGGTAGTGGGTGCCTGGAACTCGCTACTGGAGGAGGTAGTGGAAGCAGGGACGATAGGGACATTTAAGGGGCATCTTGACAAATATATGAATAGGATGGGAATAGAAGGATACGGACCCAGGAAGTGTAGAAGATTGTAGTTTAGTCGGGCAGCATGGTCGGCACGGGCTTGGAGGGCCGAAGGGCCTGTTCCTGTGCTGTACGTTTCTTTGTTCTTTGAGAGAGAGAGCGGGCCAGACAGGAGCAGAGAGAGAGAGAGAAGGTGTTATATTCTTTGTTGTAGCCCCAAAGCGAGAGAATCCGAGGTGACACACGGTGCAAGGGGTTTATTTACAAAATGCTGCCCAGACAGGGCACACTGGTGAACTTCACAAAAGCCCGCAGAGCGCTCCGATTATGTCATTGCGTAACACGTGACATTAACACGTGGGTGGCACGGCGGCACAGTGGTTAGCACTGCCGCATCACAGCACCAGGGACCCGGGTTCAATTCCAGCCTCTGGTGACTGTGTGGAGTTTGCACGTTCTCCCCGTGTCTGCTTGGGATTCCTCCGGGTACTGCGGTGTCCTCCCACAGTCCAAAGATGTGCAGGTTAGATGGGGTTACAGGGCTACGGGGAGAGGGCAGGGGAGTGGGCCGAGATAGGGAGCCCATCCCGAGGCTCGGTGCAGACGTGATGGGCTGAATGGCCTCACTCGGCACTGTCGCGATTCGAGGGATTCCGTTGTTATATTACACCAGCCAATGCTGTTACTCTGATACATAACAGAAAGTAAAAGATGGGCAGATGGAGACAAAGCAAGAGATTGAGAGAGAGAGAGAGAGAAGGTGAGAGAGGGAGAGTGAGAGAGAGAGAGAGAGAGACAGAGGACAGACAGAGAATGATGCAGCAGCAGAGATAGACAGAGAGGAGAGAGAGAGTGAGGGAAAGATGCAGAGACAGAGAATGACAGAGGGAGAGGGGGTGACCCCGGGGTCAGCAGTGCAATGTGGGACTGCTTCACATCTCATTCTGCCCCTTGTTGTGTGATGAGATCAGCCCAATGGGACTGACTGTGACAAAGCCCCTGCTTTAGTTACACTGTCGAGGCTCTGACACCAACACAACAACAGGAGGAGACCACTCAGCCCATCAAACCTGTTCCAGGGGATAGGAGGGCTGCCTGGGTAATATGAGGGTGAGCAGAGGGGGAGTGGAGCTGCTGTATGTGACGTGGAGACTCCTGATCTCTGAATTCAGACAGTGAGAGGCAGGTGTTGGTGTCAATATTTAATCGCAAAACAGTTTCTCACCTCCAGAATGATTTTCTGAATCGATGCAAGATCAAAGTCTCCCATTAATTTGATCACCAGTTTAAACTCTTTGCCGTTAACTCCTAAAGACAACAATCACAGCATGAGAATGTTAAACACACTAATCACAGCTCAGAATGTGTGTGCACAGCAAGAAGTCTGACATCATCAGGTTAAAGTCCAACAGGTCTGTTTGGAGAATGTGTGTGTGAGAGAGAGACAGCAAGATAGAGAGAATGTGTGAGAGAGACAGCAAGATAGAGAGAATGTGTGTGAGAGAGAGAGACAGCAAGATAGAGAGAATGTGTGTGTGTGAGAGAGACAGCAGATAGAGAGAATGTGTGTGGGTGAGAGAGACAGCAGATAGAGAGAATGTGTGTGTGAGAGACAGCAGATAGAGAGAATGTGTGTGTGAGAGAGAGACAGCAAGATAGAGAGAATGTGTGTGAGAGAGAGAGACAGCAAGATAGAGAGAATGTGTGTGTGTGAGAGAGACAGCAGATAGAGAGAATGTGTGTGTGAGAGACAGCAGACAGAGAGAATGTGTGTGTGAGAGAGAGACAGCGAGATAGAGAGAATGTGTGTGAGAGAGAGAGAGACAGCAAGATAGAGAGAATGTGTGTGAGAGAGAGACAGCGAGATAGAGAGAATGTGTGTGAGAGAGACAGCGAGATAGAGAGAATGTGTGTGAGAGAGAGACAGCGAGATAGAGAGAATGTGTGAGAGAGAGAGAGAGACAGCAAGATAGAGAGAATGTGTGTGAGAGAGAGACAGCGAGATAGAGAGAATGTGTGTGAGAGAGAGAGACAGCAAGATAGAGATAATGTGTGTGTGAGAGAGAGACAGCAAGATAGAGAGAATGTGTGTGAGAGAGAGAGACAGCAAGATAGAGAGAATGTGTGTGTGAGAGAGAGAGAGACAGCAAGATAGAGAGAATGTGTGTATGAGAGAGAGACAGCAAGATAGAGAGAATGTGTGTGTGTGAGAGAGAGAGACAGCGAGATAGAGAGAATGTGTGTGAGAGAGAGACAGCAAGAGAGAGAGAATGTGTGTGTGAGAGAGAGACAGCAAGATAGAGATAATGTGTGTGAGAGAGAGAGACAGCAAGATAGAGAGAATGTGAGAGAGAGAGACAGCCAGTTAGAGAGAATGTGTGTGTGAGAGAAGACAGCAAGATAGAGAGAATGTGTGTGTGTGAGAGAGGGACATCAAGATAGAGAGAATGTGTGTGAGAGAGAGACAGCAAGATAGAGAGAATGTGTGTGAGAGAGAGGCAGCAAGATAGAGAGAATGTGTGTGTGATTGAGAGAGTGAGATAGAGAGAATGTGTGTTGAGAGAAAGACACAGCAAGATAGAGAGAGTGTGATTGTGTGAGAGAGAGGGACAGAAGGGGTGAGAGAGAACGTCCTGTGCAAATAACACCAAAATACCCCAAGGAAGCCAACAAACAATTCGGTACAAGGCAAAGCCGCCAGCACTGGGGTCAGTGCACGCACCCCACCCCCAGCCCCCAACTCTACCCCCCCCCCCGACTCCAGCAACAGCCCCACATTGGTGGAGAGGCGCCCGCACGCAGCACAGTCCACCAGGAAAGGACAGGCAGCTCACAGTGAGGAGAGAGACAGAGCGAGAGAACACCCCTCCCCCTCACTCGCCCCGGGAAGGACACCTCAACCCCAGTGCACAGAAGCAGGAGGGCCGCAACTGGCGAGCACCCAGGCGCTAAGCCCAAAGTAAAAAACAGAATAAAAATATAATAACCATGTAATCCCACAACAATAAATTAAAACCAAAACATGCTATGGACAAGCAGTGCACATAGTCTATTGGACCCAAAATGAAAATGGTGGAAAATCTCAGCATGTCTGGCAGCATCTGGAGGGAGAAAAAGAGCCAACGTTTCGAGTCCAATTCCAGCATCCGGTCTCCGGACACCATCCAGTCCAAAACTGCAAAAGTGAGTCCGTTCTCCTCCACTTTCAGCCTGACAGCGGGCCAATCAAAACCGCCCCGTGCTCCACTCCCAGACAGTAAGCCAAAAGGCAGCCAGTGACAAGTACTGGTCCCAGGCGTGGCAACTGCAGGCAGACAAACTCTATCCTCTCTCTCCCCTGCAACCGGGGCATGGAGTGGACTGAAGTTTTATTGTGACTAGTGAGGAACAAAGTGAGCTGTACCCGGTCAGTCTGGCATCTCGTGGAGTCCTTGTCTCCGTCTCCCACTCCCCTAATTCATGCCATCTCACTCCCCTCACTCACTCCATCCCACTCCCCTCACTCACTCCATCCCACTCCCCTCACTCACTCCATCCCACTCCCCTCACTCACTGCAGCCCACTCCCCTCACTCACTCCATCCCACTCCCCTCACTCACTCCATCCCACTCCCCTCCCTCACTCCATCCCACTCCCCTCACTCACTCCATCCCACTCCCCTCACTCACTCCATCCCACTCCCCTCACTCACTCCATCCCACTCCCCTCACTCACTCCATCCCACTCCCCTCACTCACTCCATCCCACTCTCCTCACTCACTTACTCCATCCCACTCCCCTCACTCACTCCATCCCACTCCCCTCACTCACTCCATCCCACTCCCCTCACTCACTCCATCCCACTCTCCTCACTCACTTACTCCATCCCACTCCCCTCACTCACTCACTCCATCCCACTCCCCTCACTCACTCCATCCCACTCCCCTCACTCACTCCATCCCACTCTCCTCACTCACTCCATCCCACTCTCCTCACTCACTCCATCCCACTCCCCTCACTCACTCCATCCCACTCCCCTCACTCACTCCATCCCACTCTCCTCACTCACTCACTCCATCCCACTCCCCTCACTTACTCCATCCCACTCTCCTCACTCACTCCATCCCACTCCCCTCACTCACTCCATCCCACTCCCCTCACTCACTCCATCCCACTCTCCTCACTCACTCTATCCCACTCCCCTCACTCACTCCATCCCACTCCCCTCACTCACTCCATCCCACTCTCCTCACTCACTCACTCCATCCCACTCCCCTCACTTACTCACTCCATCCCACTCCCCTCACTTACTCCATCCCACTCCCCTCACTCACTCCATCCCACTCCCCTCACTCACTCCATCCCACTCCCCTCACTCACTCCATCCCACTCTCCTCACTCACTTACTCCATCCCACTCCCCTCACTCACTCACTCCATCCCACTCCCCTCACTCACTCCATCCCACTCCCCTCACTCACTCCATCCCACTCTCCTCACTCACTCCATCCCACTCTCCTCACTCACTCCATCCCACTCCCCTCACTCACTCCATCCCACTCCCCTCACTCACTCCATCCCACTCTCCTCACTCACTCACTCCATCCCACTCCCCTCACTCACTCCATCCCACTCCCCTCACTCACTCCATCCCACTCTCCTCACTCACTCACTCCATCCCACTCTCCTCACTCACTCACTCCATCCCACTCCCCTCACTTACTCCATCCCACTCCCCTCACTCACTCCATCCCACTCCCCTCACTCACTCCATCCCACTCCCCTCACTCACTCCATCCCACTCCCCTCACTCACACCATCCCACTCTCCTCACTCACTCCATCCCACTCCCCTCACTCACTCCATCCCACTCCCCTCACTCACTCCATCCCACTCCCCTCACTCACTCCATCCCACTCTCCTCACTCACTTACTCCATCCCACTCCCCTCACTCACTCCATCCCACTCCCCTCACTCACTCCATCCCACTCTCCTCACTCACTCCATCCCACTCTCCTCACTCACTCCATCCCACTCCCCTCACTCACTCCATCCCACTCCCCTCACTCACTCCATCCCACTCTCCTCACTCACTCACTCCATCCCACTCCCCTCACTCACTCCATCCCACTCCCCTCACTCACTCCATCCCACACCCCTCACTCACTCCATCCCACTCCCCTCACTCACTGCAGCCCACTCCCCTCACTCACTCCATCCCACTCTCCTCACTCACTCTATCCCACTCCCCTCACTCACTCCATCCCACTCCCCTCACTCACTCCATCCCACTCCCCTCACTCACTCCATCCCACTCTCCTCACTCACTCACTCCATCCCACTCCCCTCACTCACTCCATCCCACTCCCCTCACTCACTGCAGCCCACTCCCCTCACTCACTCCATCCCACTCTCCTCACTCACTCTATCCCACTCCCCTCACTCACTCCATCCCACTCCCCTCACTCACTCCATCCCACTCCCCTCACTCACTCCATCCCACTCCCCTCACTCACTCCATCCCACTCCCCTCACTCACTCCATCCCACTCCCCTCACTCACTCCATCCCACTCCCCTCACTCACTCCATCCCACACCCCTCACTCACTCCATCCCACTCCCCTCACTCACTCCATCCCACACCCCTCACTCACTCCATCCCACTCCCCTCACTCACTCCATCCCACTCCCCTCACTCACTCCATCCCACTCCCCTCACTCACTCCATCCCACTCCCCTCACTCACTCCATCCCACTCTCCTCACTCACTCCATCCCACTCCCCTCACTCACTCTATCCCACTCCCCTCACTCTCTCCATCCCACTCCCCTCACTCACTCCATCCCACTCGCCTCACTCACTCCATCCCACTCCCCTCACTCACTCCATCCCACTCCCCTCACTCACTCCATCCCACTCGCCTCACTCACTCCATCCCACTCCCCTCACTCACTCCATCCCACTCCCCTCACTCACTCCATCCCACTCGCCTCACTCACTCCATCCCACTCCCCTCACTCACTCCATCCCACTCCCCTCACTCACTCCATCCCACTCCCCTCACTCACTCCATCCCACACCCCTCACTCACTCCATCCCACTCCCCTCACTCACTCCATCCCACTCCCCTCACTCACTCCATCCCACTCCCCTCACTCACTCCATCCCACTCCCCTCACTCACTCCATCCCACTCGCCTCACTCACTCCATCCCACTCCCCTCACTCACTCCATCCCACTCCCCTCACTCACTCCATCCCACTCGCCTCACTCACTCCATCCCACTCCCCTCACTCACTCCATCCCACTCCCCTCACTCACTCCATCCCACTCGCCTCACTCACTCCATCCCACTCCCCTCACTCACTCCATCCCACTCCCCTCACTCACTCCATCCCACTCGCCTCACTCACACCATCCCACTCCCCTCACTCACTCCATCCCACTCCCCTCACTCACTCCATCCCACTCCCCTCACTCACTCCATCCCACTCCCCTCACTCACTCCATCCCACTCGCCTCACTCACTCCATCCCACTCCCCTCACTCACACCATCCCACTCCCGTCACTCACTCCATCCCACTCCCCTCACTCACTCCATCCCACTCCCCTCACTCACTCCATCCCACTCCCCTCACTCACTGCAGCCCACTCCCCTCACTCACTCCATCCCACTCCCCTCACTCACTCCATCCCACTCCCCTCACTCACACCATCCCACTCCCCTCACTCACTCCATCCCACTCCCCTCACTCACTCCATCCCACTCCCCTCACTCACTCCATCCCACTCCCCTCACTCACTGCAGCCCACTCCCCTCACTCACTCCTTCACACTCCCCTCACTCACACCATCCCACTCCCCTCACTCACTCCATCCCACTCCCCTCACTCACTCCATCCCACTCCCCTCACTCACTCCATCCCACTCCCCTCACTCACTCCATCCCACTCCCCTCACTCACTCCATCCCACTCCCCTCACTCACTCCATCCCACTCCCCTCACTCACTGCAGCCCACTCCCCTCACTCACTCCTTCACACTCCCCTCACTCACACCATCCCACTCCCCTCACTCACACCATCCCACTCCCCTCACTCACTGCAGCCCACTCCCCTCACTCACTCCTTCACACTCCCCTCACTCACACCATCCCACTCCCCTCACTCACTGCAGCCCACTCCCCTCACTCACTCCTTCACACTCCCCTCACTCACACCATCCCACTCCCCTCACTCACTGCAGCCCACTCCCCTCACTCACACCGTGCAGAGTAATAATTGCCACTCTCTCAGTAGTGGGTTTGACGATTGCTCCGGGAGTTTTCCAGGTGAACTTTGAGTTTAAAATCCCTCCGGATGTTTGTACCTGATGATGATGATGTAGCATTTGGGACAGTCATTGAAGATGCAATGTGTGCCCGAGTGGTCTGCGGTGTGGGTGGGAGAGTTGGAACAACAGCTTCAGCTGGAAATAAGGGACACAAAGAGAGGGAGACTGAGTGAGGACAAAATCACAACATCAAAACAAAATACCAAAGTGCCGGGAATCTGAAGTCATTACAGAAGCTTCTGGAAAGAGCACATCTGACAGCATCTGTGGAGCGAGGACCAGAGAGCCTTGCAGATTGATAAACTGTTTTTGGCCGAGGGACAGCAGCCTACAAGGTTAAGTCTGTTCCACAGACAGTGCCAGACAAGCTGAGTATTGCAGATTCTTCTGTGGGGCTGGTTTAGCACAATTGGACTAAATAGCTGGCTTGCAATGCAGAACAAGGCCAGCAGCACGGGTTCAATTCCGGTGCCGGCCTCCCCGAACAGGCGCCAGAATGTAGCAACGAGGGGCTTTTCAAAGTAACTTAATTGAAGCCTCCTTGTGACAATAAGTGATTATTATCATTATTACCACAATCACCAAACTCCGTTTCAAACCCTTCCAATAATTCAGCAAATGAGAGAGAGGAGGCGGAACAGCCTCCACAATCATACAAATGTGACTCCTACCCAGACTGGTCCCCACACGGACAGTCCACATACTCCTGACCCCATAACAAACCCCTCCCATAACAAACCCCTCCCATAACAAACCCCTCCCATCCCCTCCCATAACAAACCCCTCCCATAACAAACCCCTCCACCCATCAGTAAGCCCCCCACCCTGCACACCAAACCTCGACCCGAACAAGCTCACCTCTGGGGTAGAGGATCCCAAACAGTCACAACTCTGTCAGTTTATCATTTTTTAAAGTTTCCCTCCCTCTCGGCCCGAACTGGCTTCCCCGTATTTTGAATTTGTGCCTCATGGTTCCAGACTCCCAAACCCGGGAAAACAGTTCAGCCACACCCACCCTGAGCCACGCCCACCCTGAGCCACACCCACCCTGAGCCACACCCACCCTGAGCCACACCCACCCTGAGCCACACCCACCCTGAGCCACACCCACCCTGAGCCACGCCCACCCTGAGCCACATCGAGCCTGTCTCTGCATTAAGTATGTTTTAGGTTTCAGTGAGTGTTCATCGGGTCAGAGAGTTTCACAACACAGAAAGAGGCCCTTCAGCCCATCGGGTCAATGCTCACCTTCAAATACCCGTCAATTCCAATCCCATTTCCCAGCACTTGGTCTGTTGTCTTGTTTGCTTTGGCATTTCAAGTGCTAAACGCTACTTAAATGTTGTGAGGGTCCCTCCTCCACCCCCCTTTCAGGCAGCGAGTTCCAGATTCCCACCTCCCTCTGGGTGAAAAAGCTTTTCCGCAAATCCCCTCCATGTCTCCTGCCGCTGGTCTGAAATCTGTGCCCCCTGATTATTGGCCCCTCAACTGAGGAGAGAGGTTTCTTCCTGTCCACCCTTTACATGTCCCTCAAATTGTGTACACCTCACTCCGGTCCCCCTCGGCCTTCTCTGCTCCATGGAAAACCGCAGCCTAACCAGGGGAGCGTGGTAGCACAGTGGTTAGCACTGTTGTTTCACAGCTCCAGGGCCCCAGGTTCGATTCCCGGCTGGGTCACTGTCTGTGCAGAGTCTGCACATTCTCCCCATGGCTGTGTGGGTTTCCTCCGGGTGCTCCGGGTTCCTCCCACAAGTCCCGTAAGATATGCTGTTCGATAATTTGGACATTCTGAATTCTCCCTCTGTGTACCCGAACAGGCGCCGGAATGTGGCGACTGGGGGATTTTCACAATAATTTAATTGCCCTGTTAATCTCAGCCTACTTGTGACAATAAACATTATTGTTATTAGAGCTGGAACGCTCCAACCCAGGAACATCCTGGTGAATCTCCTCTGCACCCTCTCCAATGTAATCACATCCTTCCTATAATGTGGTGACCAGAACCGTACACAGTTTCCCAGCCAGGGTCTAAGCAGTGTTTTATACAGCTCCATCATTACCTCTCTGCTTTTATATTCTATGCCATGGCACGTATCCCATATGCTTCTTAACCACCTTATCTACCTGTCCCGCTGCCTTCAGGGATCTGTGGACATGAACCCGAAGATCCCGCGGGCCCTCTGTGCTTCCTCCTTTCCTGCCGTTCACTGTACATTCCCTTGTCTTGTTCCTCCTCCCAAAATGCATCACCTCACACGTTTCAGGGTAAATTCCACTTGCCGCTGTTCTGGTCCTCTAACCAGCCCGTCTATATCATCCTGAGAGAATACATGTCTGGGTTCTTCAAACTCTCTTTGTAAGACAGACCAGACACCCCACGAAAAAGTCTGGTGAACCTTCGGTAAACTCCAGCAATGGGAATAATATCCTTCCTCGGGTAAGAAGGGGATTTGAGGAAAACAGTTTTACCCAGAGGGTGGTGGTGACGGATCTGGAACACACTGGCTGGGAGGGTGGTGACGGTCTGGAACACACTGGCTGGGAGGGTGGTGACGGTCTGGAACACACTGGCTGGGAGGGTGGTGACGGTCTGGAACACACTGGCTGGGAGGGTGGTGACGGTCTGGAACACACTGGCTGGGAGGGTGGTGACGGTCTGGAACACACTGGCTGGGAGGGTGGTGACGGTCTGGAGCACACTGGCTGGGAGGGTGGTGGAGGCGGTTGCCTCACATCCTGTAAAAAGTACCTGGCTGAGTTCTTGGCACATTGTAACATTCGAGGCTGTGGGACAAGTGCTGGCCAAAGGGATGAGGTGGGCAGGTCAGCTGCTTTTCATGCATCGGTGCAGACTCGATGGGCCGAAGGGCCTCTTCTGCACTGTGTGATTCTGTGATTCTATAAGGAACCACATCGACACAAACCACTCGGGGTTTGGTCTAATCAGAGTTCTATAAATTTGCAGCAAGATTTTGCTGCTCCTGGACTCCAATTCTCTGCTGACAAAGCCTAACATACCATTCACTTCCTAACTGCTCGTTGTAAATGCATGCTGGGTCTCAGTGACTTATTGATGAGGACTCCCAGCTCCCTTTGTACGTTTACACTTTCTAATCTCTCACCATTTGAGAAATAATCTGCACATCTGTCCCTCCCACCAAAGTGATGACCTCACATTTTCGATGTTCTCTTCCATCTCCCATGTTCTTGTCCATTCACTAAATCTGTCCAAATCCCCGTGAAGACTCTTTGTATCTTCCTCACAGCTCACATTCCCACTCACGTTGCTCCTGTCACAATCTTGGAAAGATTACAATTGGTTCCCACGTCCAAATCATTGATCAATAACAGCTGGGGCGGTCCAGAGAGCTGAGCCTTGTGGACCCCACTCGTCAGAGGCTGTCAATGTGAGAGTCACCCCTTTATTCCCACTCTCTGTTTTCTGCTTGTGAACTAATCCTTAATCTTTGCCAACATCTTGTTTAGTTTGTTGACCAAACTCCTGTTGGTAACTTTATCCAAAACTTTCTGAAAATACATAAACTCTTCATGCCCTTTCTCAATTCTGTCAGTAACGTCCCAAAAAACGTCCAATATGTTCATCAAACATCTTCCCCCACATTAACCCATGTCGACTGTGTCCAGTCAGATCCTCATTCTCCAAGTGTCCATTTCTCACATCCTTTGGAATTGATTCGAGCGTTTCCCCTCCGACTGCAGCAAGGTGACTGAGTTGGGAAAGGGTTACAAAGGAGCTGTAACAGTGTCTGATTCAGTTCCCGTCGCTGGAAATTACACTTTGGGTTTCAGTCCCTTACAGCAGGAAGGTCTGATGTAACTTTGTCATTGCTGCTGCTGACCTGGGACATCCCAGAATTACCCATTTACACCATTTAAAACCCCCAATGTACCTGTGCAGTAAGCGAGGTTACAATTTGTTGTCTTCTGCAAGTAATAAACAAAGTAATCGCTGCAGCGTTTGATCTTTATTTCCTGAGTCCAGAGACAGGGATTTCCACTCCAGTGAAAACAAACTCTCCTCGTCACCTCCCCGTCACCCGGAGTGGGATGGGAACCTGAAATGAACAGAGTGAAACAGAGGGAACAGAGTGAAAAGTGTATCCAGTGTGAATACTGTTGGACAGTCAATGTAAATCTGAGATAATAGAGTCTGAAATTACCGTTTAACCAGCCCGGGGCGTTTGTGGAGCAGTGATTGATTGCGACAACAGTCTCAGGAATGATCGATCCACCAGGACTGAAAGAACAATCACACAGTCAGTCGCTGTACTGGGGAAATCAAAATAAAATGAAGCTGGAATTACTCAGCTGGTCAGGCAGCCTGTGTGGAGAGAAACAGAATTAACATTTCTGTTTGTGATGACCCTTCGTCAGGACAGGGGAGTTATCACAACACCAAACATTAACTCTGATTCTCTCCACAGAAGCTGACTGAGCTGCTGAGTATTTCCAGCCTGTTCTGTTTCCATTTCACATTGTATTCAGGAGGACGTGTGTGAAATGTGCAATGAGATAAACTCAGTCAGGGAGGAACTATTACCATGTTTAGCACCCTGGAAAGTGGACATATCCCCTGAAAGAGACAAAATGTATCCCAGGCTGCTGAGGAGAACAAGGGAAGATGTAACAAAGACTCAAAGCAGCTTCACCCATCGACCGTGGCTATAGGGGTGGATCCGGAGATCTGGAGGACTAATCACATTGATAAAACCAGGATGAAGAGACAGGAGCACTAAGGACAGACCACTCCGCCTGATGTCTGTTGTGGGTAAATTACGGAAAATAATTGTGTGAGATGATATCTACCATGGTGAAGAAAGACATAAATTCATCAGAGTCAGGATAGATTTCCTCGGGAATCAAGTTTGACTAATGTGATTGCATTGAGGAAGTTACGTGGAGAGTTGATGAGGGTAATGTGCATGATGTAATTCACATGGGTTTTAGCAGGAGTTTGGACAACATCCAACAAGACAGACAGATCAGGGAATTAGAAGCTGATGAGATGCAGACAAAGTGGTGAACTGGACCCCAACTGGCTCCCTGTCACAACAGGCTTCTGGGTGGTGTTACTGAGATTCACCACGGAGTGAGTGTCCCTCACCACGGAGTGTGTGTCCCTCACCACGGAGTGAGTGTCCCTCACCACGGAGTGTGTGTCCCTCACCACGGAGTGAGTGTCCTTCACCACGGAGTGTGTGTCCCTCACCACGGAGTGTGTGTCCCTCACCACGGAGTGAGTGTCCCTCACCACGGAGTGTGTGTCCCTCACCACGGAGTGAGTGTCCCTCACCACCGAGTGTGTGTCCCTCACCACGGAGTGAGTGTCCCTCACCACGGAGTGAGTGTCCCTCACCACGGAGTGTGTGTCCCTCACCACGGAGTGAGTGTCCCTCACCACGGAGTGTGTGTCCTTCACCACGGAGTGTGTGTCCCTCACCACGGAGTGAGGGTCCCTCACCACGGAGTGTGCGTCCCTCACCACGGAGTGAGTGTCCCTCACCACGGAGTGAGTGTCCCTCACCACGGAGTGAGTGTCCCTCACCACGGAGTGAGTGTCCTTCACCACGGAGTGAGTGTCCCTCACCACGGAGTGAGAGTCCCTCACCACGGAGTGTGCGTCCCTCACCACGGAGTGAGTGTCCCTCACCACGGAGTGAGTGTCCCTCACCACGGAGTGAGTGTCCCTCACCACGGAGTGAGTGTCCTTCACCACGGAGTGAGTGTCCCTCACCACGGAGTGAGCGTCCCTCACCACGGAGTGTGCGTCCCTCACCACGGAGTGTGCGTCCCTCACCACGGAGTGAGTGTCCCTCACCACGGAGTGTGAGTCCCTCACCACGGAGTGTGCGTCCCTCACCACGGAGTGAGTGTCCCTCACCACGGAGTGAGTGTCCCTCACCACGGAGTGAGCGTCCCTCACCACGGAGTGAGCGTCCCTCACCACGGAGTGTGCGTCCCTCACCACGGAGTGTGCGTCCCTCACCACGGAGTGAGCGTCCCTCACCACGGAGTGTGCGTCCCTCACCACGGAGTGAGTGTCCCTCACCACGGAGTGAGTGTCCCTCACCACGGAGTGAGTGTCCCTCACCACGGAGTGTGTGTCCCTCACCACGGAGTGACTGTCCCTCACCACGGAGTGTGTGTCCCTCACCACGGAGTGTGTGTCCCTCACCACGGAGTGTGTGTCCCTCACCACGGAGTGAGTGTCCCTCACCACGGAGTGACTGTCCCTCACCACGGAGTGTGTGTCCCTCACCACGGAGTGTGTGTCCCTCACCACGGAGTGTGTGTCCCTCACCACGGAGTGTGTGTCCCTCACCACGGAGTGAGTGTCCTTCACCACGGAGTGTGTGTCCCTCACCACGGAGTGTGTGTCCTTCACCAAGGAGTGTGTGTCCTTCGCCACGGAGTGAGTGTCCCTCACCACGGAGTGAGTGTCCCTCACCATGGAGAATATGTACTTCACCACGGAGTGAGTGTCCCTCACCACGGAGTGAGTGTCCCTCACCACGGAGTGAGTGTCCCTCACCATGGTGAATATGTACTTCACCATGGTGAATATGTACTTCACCATGGGGTATGCGTCCCTCACCATTCAGTGTGTGTTCTTCACCACGGAGAGTGTCCTGCACCGGTGCCAGAACCAAGATCTTCACGGCAGTCACCATCTCGCTGTGTTGACCTGGTTGTGTCGCGGGGTCGGTCTGATCTCCTCAGACAGAAGCATTCGGACTCTTCAGTCCCGGCTTTCAAACTGAGGAGTGAAGCTGACGTTCCTTCCTGATGTTCCAGATGTTTCCGTTGCAGTCCAGTGACTTGAGGTCTGACCAAGTCCAGAGGCTCCACATCTGACTGGGACTCATCATATTCCTGGCCTCCAGCAATGCTCTGAGAGGAGGCAGCCTGGGCCATCTCTGCCTCTGCCTGGTCAGAGAGACTGAGCTGCTCACCAGGTTGTGACCACACGGCATCTTTAGAACAAGATCCCCCTGAGCTAGGTATCTCTGCGCTGCTGCAGGAGGTGGATGAAAACTATTGCGGCTCTTCAATGACAACATCGGAGACCTCGCTGGTGTCAGAGCTTTCTTAGGTCTGGCTGGGAGCTCCCAGGACTACTCCCCGGTACCGGAGCCATGACTCATGTCAGGTTGGTGATATGGATGATGGTGTTCTGGCTCGTCCCTCGGTTTATTGGTCACCTCACCCTCAGCACAGGGTTGATCGACTTCCTCCCCAATTAGCTCGAGGGTTCCCTCCTTGAAGTTCGCGAGGTCTTTCAGCTTGGACACCCATCCGCTCGTCTGGAATCTCTGTTTTATTGTGAGCCAGCTTGTCCTGCATGGAGACAGGTGGAGAGAGTGTGTGCTGGACGTGTGCCAGGGCGGAAGGTAACAATGCCAGGCAGCTGTGGGTGGTGAGTGGAGGTGGAGGGGTGATGAGGTGATGACAAAGATTGGAAGAGTTGTAAATAGTGAAGAGGATTGTCAGACACGGATTGTGTCTTGGGCAAAGAAAGGGCAGATGGAATTTAATCCGGACAAGTGGCATTTTGGAAGGTCCAATGCATGTAGGAATTACACAGTAAATGGTAGAACTCTTGCGAGTACGGACACGCAGTGGGCGTACATGTCCACCAATCACTGAAAGTGGCAATGCTTGTGGATAAGGTGGTGGTTAAGACGGCAGGTTGGCCTTCATCGGTCGGGGATTGAATATAAAAATTGCCAAGTCATGTTGCAGCTGTACAGGACTTTAGTTGGGCCTCATTTGGAATATTGTGTACAATTCTGGTCGCCACATTACCAGAAGGATATGGATGCTTTAGAGAGGACAGAAGCGGTTTACGAGGGTGTTGCATTGTATTAGTTCCTCGTTAGTATAGTGGTTAGTATCCCTGCCTGTCACGCGGGAGACTGGGGTTCAATTCCCCGACGGGGAGAGTTTGTACCTTACCAAAAAAAAATTGGGAATTATTTTTTATGGGCAGCACGGTAGCCATGTGGATAGCAGAATTGCTTCACAGCTCCAGGGTCCCAGGTTCGATTCCAGCTTGGGTCTCTGTCTGTGCGGAGTCTGCACATCCTCCCCGTGTGTGCGTGGGTTTCCTCCGGGTGCTCCGGTTTCCTCCCACAGTCCAAAGATGTGCAGGTTAGGTGGATTGGCCATGATAAATTACCCTTAGTGTCCAAAATTGCCCTTAGTGTTGGGTGGGGTTACTGGGTTATGGGGATAGGGTGGCGGTGTTGACCTTGGGTAGGGTGCTCTTGCCAAGAGCCGGTGCAGACTCGATGGGCCGAATGGCCTCCTTCTGCACTGTAAATTCTATGATAATCTATGATTGTATGGAGGGCATTAGCTACGAGTCGAGGTGAGACAAACACGGTCTGTTCTCACTGGAACGATGGAAGTTGAGAGGCGACCTGATAGAGGTCTATAAGATTATGAGTGCCATGGACAGAGTGGATAGTCAGATGCTCTTTCTGAGGGTCGGAGAGTCAAGTACTCGGGGACAGAGGTTTAAAGTGCATGGGGAAAAGTTTAGAACTGATGTGCGAGGGAGATGTTTTAAACAAAGGGTGGTAAATATATGGAACTTAATGCCTGGGGGGCGCGGGGGGGCGGGGGGGGGGGGCGGGGGGCGGGGGGGGGGGGGGGGGCGGGGGGGGGGGGGTGGGGGGGGGAGCAGGTACGTTGGTGGCAATCAAGCGGAAACTAGACAAATATATGAATAGGGTGGGAATGGAAGGATACGGACTCCGTAAGTGCAGATGGTTTTAGTTTAGGCAGGTACCAAGGTCAGCGCAGGCTTGGAGGGCCGAAGGGTCTGTTCCTGTGCTGTATTGTCCTTTGTTCTTCGAGATGCAGGGGAGGTGCAGATGTGTGTGGGAGAGGGAGTGGTGCTGGCAGTGAGTGAGCTCATTGTGAGTGTGCGAGTGATGGGAGGAGTGACGTACCCTGGCAGAACGCAAATGGTCACTCACCCTTTTCCGACACTAGGTGCCTGTCCTCCTCAGCAGGCTGTTAGCACTGAGCAGAGCTGTCACCGCTTCCCCTGGTGGGTCAGTGCCACAGCTCGGTGGTCTGCTCCCTGGGAGCGGGTACAGGCCCTCACGCTGCACCTCCACTGTATCTGGGAAAGATCCGCCCTTTATCTCTGTTCTATTTCCCTGGGAATCTCCCATTATTCCCCATGTTTCACTCTGCAGAAACCACATCTTCCCTTTCCCAGTATTCCCTCCCTGCCCCATTGCTCTGAATAACGATCCCACTTTCTCTGCAGTTCCTCTGATGAGTTTAATCGCGTTTTCCCCTGGGTCTTACCTGTTGAATCTGGACCATCCAGCGACAAGACCGTTATCACATTGCAAATCAGCGGAACAGTTTTGATTCAGACACTTTACGCTCCTCCATGGCTGCTCCAGAACTTTGTGATTCACACACGGGTCGACAGATATGGAGACGGCAGCTGAATGACAGCAAGCTGTTTATTGTTAAAATAACGATTAGGAAATATTACACACTGGCTCGGCTGCACTGCAACAAACTCATTTTCAACCAGTGTCTGCTATCAATCCCTGAATTGGAAGCTGGAATCTCTGCTCCTTCTCCAAACCAGTTTACTCCTCATCTCCAGCCCTCCGTCTCTGGGGATCTGTGACCCTGGGGATGGAGCATGTAGAACCCAACACTGTATCTGCAGCTCAACACAAACTGTGGACATCGCAGGTGTTAAGATACCAGACAAGACACGTGGCAGGGGGTGAGGGGTGACATGATCATGGACGGAAAGGGGCCATCTGGAATGGGCTCAGTACAGGGTGGATTTAATGGAGGGAGTTAAATGGGGAGATGATGGATGGTCGAGGGGATTGGAGGCACAGGCCTCCGCTAAGGCTGGTAATATGGAACGTCCGGGGACTGAATAGAACATAGAACGATACAGCGCAGTACAGGCCCTTCGGCCCACGATGTTGCACCGACATGGGAAGTCAAAAAACAAAAGCCATCTAACCTACACTATGCCATTATCATCCATATGCTTATCCAATAAACTTTTAAATGCCCTCAATGTTGGCGAGTTCACTACTGTAGCAGGTAGGGCATTCCAAGGCCTCACTACTCTTTGCGTAAAGAACCTACCTCTGACCTCTGTCCTATATCTATTACCCCTCAGTTTAAGGCTATGTCCCCTCATGCCAGCCATTTCCATCCGCGGGAGAAGGCTCTCACTGTCCACCCTATCTAAACCCCCGATCATTTTGTATGCCTCTATTAAGTCTCCTCTTAACCTTCTTCTCTCCAACGAAAACAACCTCAAGTCCATCAGCCTTTCCTCATAATGGGCCGGTTAAAAGGCCGGGGCTGTTCGCGTACCACAGGAGTTTTTAAGCGGGGTTGGTCTTTCTGCAGGAGATGCACCTCTGTGTGGAGGACTAGGTTAGGTTAAGGAAGGGGTGGGTCTGGCTGGATTTTTGCTCGGGGTTTGATTTGAAATTGAGGGTAATGGCAATTTTAATGAGCAAAAAAATGGGATACGTGTGTGCGAAGGAGGTAAGGAATCTGGGTGGGAGATATGTGAGTGTGAGTGGGGTATTGGAAGGGGCACCAGTGGTGTTGGTAGATGTGTATGCCCCAAATTGGGATGATGTGGGTTTTATGAAGGGGTTGCTGGCAGCAATCCCGGATTTGGACAAGAACCAGTTGTTCATAGGAGGAGATTTCAATTGTATCTTAGAACCAGGGTTGGATAGGCCGAGCCTCAGGTCGGTGGGTGGGGTGTGAATGGCAAGGGCTCGGGGGGTTTATGGAGAGGATGGGTATGGTGGATCCATGGCGTTATCAGAACCCAGGGGGAAGGGAGTATTCCTTCTTCTCACACGTCCACTAGTTTTATTTGAGGATTGATTACTTTGTACTGGGTCGGGAGATTTTGGTCAGAGAGGTCAGAGAATGTGGGGATAGTTATCTCGGAGCATGCGCCCCACTGGCTGGAGAATCGGTTCAGATCAGGACGAGAGCAGAGGCTGGGATGGAGGTTTGACTCGGGGTTGTTGGCGGATGGAGGTTTCTGTGATAAGCTGCCGGCGGTGATTAAGGAGCATGTGGAGTTGAATCAGAATGGGGACGTGTCGACGGCTATTTGTTTAGGAAGCACTGAAGGCAGTGGTCCGGGGGTGAAATTATTTCTTTTAAGGCTCGTGTGGATAGGGAAAGGAGGAAGGAACATGACCGTCTCGTGACCAAGATAGTGGAGGTGGACAGAGAATATTCGAGGGTGCCCACTGTGGAGGGATTGGCGACGAGAAAAAAGTTGCCGGGGCACTTTGACAGGCTGACAACAGGGAGTGCGGTAGGGCAACTGCGGAGGGCAAGAGGGGTTGCAATATGAGTATGGGGAGAAGGTGAGCCGCATGCTGGCGCACCAGCTGCGGAGGCAGACTGCATCCAGGGAAATATTGAAGATGTGGACTTGGGCTGGGGATGTGGTGTCAGAGACAGGTAAGATAAATGAGGCAATTAGGGAGTACAAGCAGGGTCTTTAAGAGGCAGGCCCGGGGAGAGAGAGGGGGAACTGGGCGGTGTCAGGACAAGCTGGAATTTCCCTAACTGGAGGAAGCAAAGAGGCAGGCGTTGGAGGAGCCCTGGGCTGAGGGACGTGCAGGATAGGTATCAGGGGTATGAAGGTCGGGGAAGACCCCAGGGCCGGATGGGTACCCGGCAGAATTTTATCAGGAATTTGCGACAGACCTGGCACCACATCTGTTGGGGCATTTGATGAAGCACTGGAGAAGGGGGAGTTGCCGGAGGACGGATGACGCAGGCAGTAATCAAACTAACCCAATAAAAGGAAGGACCCGGTGGGGATGTGCGTCGTATCGGCCCATATCACTATTGAACACGGATGTGAAAGTATTGGGTAAGTTGTTGGCGGGGAGGGTGGAGGAGTGTGTCCCGGGGTGGTGTTAGAAGATGAAACAGGCTTTGTGAGGGGGCAGGCAGCTCGCGAGTAATATAAGACGGCTGTTGAATGTGGTGATGAATCCGTCACGGGCTCTGGTACCAGAGGTGGTGGTGTCCATGGACGCGAAGAAGGCATTTGATCAGGTGGAGTGGCAGTACTTGTGAGGTTTTGGGAAGGTTTGGGTTTGGGCCGGAAATTTGTGGCCTGTGTACCGTTGCTGTATGTGGCACCAAGGGCGAGGATGAATGATATGAGCTCACGAAGCTTTGACTTACACAGGGTACGAGGCAGGGGTGCCCGCTGTCGCCGCTGCTTTGCACTGGCCATTGAGCATTGGCGATGCTCTCAGGGGTCGGCAGAGTGGCGGGGGATTATGAGGGACCAGAGGGGAGCAACGGTGTCGCTCTATGCCGGTGACCTCTTGGTGTATGTTTCGGATCCGTTGGAGAGTATGGGAAGGGTTATGGGCCTGCTGAGGAGGTCTGGACGGTTCTCGGGTACAAGTTGAATGTAAGGAAATGCAGGGTTTTCCCGGTGAATGAGCTGGCACAGTGGGATAATTTAGGGGGGGTGCCATTTACGGTAGTGAGGGATAGGTTTAGGTACTTGGGGATTCAGGTAGCGAGAGAATGGAGGGGGCTCCATAAGTGGAACTTAACAAAGCTGGTGGAGGTGGCGAGCGAGGATCATCAGAGGTGGGATACGCTGAATTTAACGCTGGCGGGGAGCGTCCAAGTGGTGAAAATGAATATTCTGCTGAGATTCTTGATTATCTTTCATGCCCCTCCGATCTTTGTACCAAACGCCTTTTTTCGGAAAGTGAATTTGTATGGACGGGGAAGGTGCCGGGGTGGGGGGGGGGACCCTGCTACAGAGGCAGAGGCCGCAGGTGGGGTTGGCGTTGCCGAACTTTCTTCATTATTATGGATGGGGGATGTGGACAAGGTGCGGCGGTGGTGGGAAGGAGATGGGTAGACTGGGTTAGGATGGGAGGAGGAATCTTGTAAGGGGTCTAGTTTGAGGGCTATGGTGACGGCAGCATTGCAATGGCTCCGAGTAGGTATCAGGGAGCCCAGTGGTGCAGTCCACGGTGAAGATATGGAATCAGTTGAGGAGGCATTTTAGGGTGGAAGGGATGTCGGTGCTAACACCGCTGTGCGAGAATCATGGGTTGGCGCCGGGGGGAGGGGATGGATAGTGCATACAGGAGGTGGGGGGAAGTGAGGCTGGTCAAGGTGAGGGGTCTCTATTTGGAGGAGGGTTCGCCAGTCTGAGGAGATAAGGGAGAGGGTAGAGCTGCCGAGGAGGAGTGAGTTCAGGTATCTGCAGGTTAGAGACTTTGCACGAAATGTCTGGAGGGGGTTCCCCTTAGTTGCCGGGGATACACTCTGCTGGAGCGACTGCTGCTTCCAGATGTGGAGGTGAGGGAAGAATTGGGGACATAGACAAGTGGCTGGGGGAGCAGCGAGTTCAAGCGGGTGGTGACGATGCTCTTTCCAAGGGTAGGAGAGTGAAATACTAGGGGACATAGGTTCAAAGCCCGTGGGGAAAAGTTTAGAACAGATGCACGAGGCAAGTCTTTTACACAGAGGGTGGTAATTATATGGGAAGCGCTGCCTGGGAGGTACAATAGTGGCATTTAATGGGAATCTAGACAAATGTGTAAATAGGGTGGGAACGGAAAGTTACGGAATCCGTAAGTGTGGGCGGTTTTAGTTTAGTCGGGCAGCATGGTCAGCACGGGCTTGGAGGGCCGAAGGGCCTGTTCCTGTGCTGTATCATTCTTTGTTCTTCACCCTCACTCCCCAAACCCTCTCTCCCCAAACCCACCCCACCTTCCCTCCTCCCCAAACCCCCCCTCCCCAAACCCACCCTGCACTTCCCAAACCCACCACCGTCCCTCCCCCAAACCCTCCCTCCCCCAAACCCCCCCTCCCCAAATCCCTCCTCCCCCACCCCCTCCCCAAACCCACCATCCCCCTCCCCAAATCCTCCCTCCCCAAACCCACCCACCTTCCCTCCCTCCCCAAACCCTCCCTCCCAAATACCCCCTCCCCCACCCCCCTCCCCAAACCCACCCTACCCCCTCCCCAAAAACCCCCCCTCCCCAAACCCCCCCTCCCCAAACCCACCCTGCACTTCCCAAACCACCCACCGGTCCCTCCCCAAACCCTCCCTCCCAAACCCCCCTCCCCAAATCCCTCCTCCCCACCCCCTCCCCAAACCCACCCTCCCCCTCCCCAAACCCTCCCTCCCCAAACCCAACCCACCTTCCTCCCTCCCCAAACCCTCCCTCCCCAAATACCCCCTTCCCCCCACCCCCTCCCCCCTCCCCAAACCACCCTACCCCCTCCCCCCTCCCCAAACCCACCCTGCACTTCCCAAACCCACCCACCGTCCCTCCCCAAACCTCCCTCCCCACACCCCCCTCCCCCTCCCCAAACCCCCCTCCCCCTCCCCAAACCCCCCCTCCCCCTCCCAAACCCCCCCTCCCCCTTCCCAAACCCACCCTCCCCCTCCCCAAACACACCGTCCCCCTCCCCAAACCCCCCTCCCCAAACCCACCCTCCCCCTCCCCAAACACAACCTGCCCCCCTCCCCAAACCCCCCCTCCCCTCCCTCCCCAAACCCTCCCTCCCCAAATCCCCCCTCCCCTCCCAAACCCCACCTCCCCAATCCCCCCCTCCCCTCCCCAAACGCACCCTCCCCAAACCCCCCCTCCCCCCTCCCCAAACCCACCCTGCACTTCCCCAAACCCACCCACCGTCCCTCCCCAAACCCAGCCTTGCCCCCCAAACACTCACTTGCCCCCCCAAAACCTACCCTTTCCCCCAGACCTCTCTTGCCCCCAAACAATCATTGCCCCCACAAACCCTCCCTCGCCCCCCAAACACTCCTCACCATCCC